>NC_140970.1:67507382-67698668 GCF_056783735.1 Eptatretus burgeri | reverse complement strand
TTTATTCAATTTGCATGCAACTAACGCCAAAATGTTCAGAATTCAACCCCTCATCTTGTGATATGCAATATGACACAACGACGCCCATACTCTTGTTACCGGTTAAGGGTCAAAGGTCAGGGGGGTCACGACCTTGAAAAATATGCGGTTTTTGTCATAACGCGGTCAATTCTTGTCCGCTTTACATGAACCCAGCACCAAAATGTTCAGGATTTAATGCCCAATCTTGTGACACAATGACGTCATAACACATGTCACCGGTTGGGGTAAAATGTCGGGGGGGGGGGGCGGGTCACGCCCTTGAAAACCAGTTCCCCACACTCATACCAAGAACAAAAAAAGTAGTGGCGGCGAAGGTATGCGCTCTATGAGTGCCCGTTCTCGTTCTTTATTAAATACTGTTTTGCATATAAAACAAGTGACCAGAGGACCAGCACCATTTTGTAGTGTAAGAATATTGTAGCTTTTCATGAATAAAACACTTTTAAAATATTGATGCATGAAAACATTAATCATATGAGCCTTTAACATTTTAACTCATATGGACTAACAATAACATTCATGAATCACATAAACATAAACCAGAAAAAAATTGCTTTTAATACTTTTCTGATTTTACCACTTTTTTACCACTAACTAATGACACTGTTCAGACTAAAAAATATGTGCAACATCAAGCAGAAAAAAAAAACAACTTGTAATACTTATCTCTTGCACAGGCATATAAACACAGCAGTGCACAGTATACTCCTAATACCTGTCTTTGTTTTGTCCATATGCAAAAGGCACATAATAACTCTTAACACTAATCTATCTTTGGCATAAACATATGAACATGGGAATGGAAAAGATATGGACGTAAAAATAAACTCCATAAAACAAATGTAAAACAATACAAAAATATCAATAAAATCACCTGAGATTTGGCTACCTGTTTTTACTTTCAGCCCTACGTAGCACAAGCCACTCCTCTTTTGGAATTTGGTTTGGAGCATCTGGGCAATAACGGTGACCCCTGAATTGCGTATGTCCTGGCGATGTTATTGGTTTATTGCATACACGACAAGTATAAACCTTTCTCTCTTTTCTCTCTCCGGTTTTCTTTCGGTGGCGCCAATCTGTCGTACGAGACGCGGGTTTAGAAGCTACAGGTTGGATGACCATAGGCTGAACAGGGGGCTGTGCTGGAGATTCCTCAGTGGGCTCACTGGGTGTTGGAGGGTCCACGGGAGGGGGTGTCGCCGCCGGCTCAGACACAGAAAGTGAGCGGCGCACACGTCTGGCAGCCTGTCCCGTTGTGTCTGTCGGCTCTTCGAACGTCAAGGGAACTGCAGGCTGGGAGGGGTCTGATGGCAGCTCTTTGGCAGGGGGTAGAGGCTCTTTAGCGGTCCTGCGCCCTGGGAGAGACAGGCCTTGCATCAACATTTTTATCTCCCCTCGCCTGCTGTGGTCCTTGTACCACTTGGTCAGCGTGGCTTCATTGATGACGAGCAAGATCAGGTCTGTCCCTTCTAGCAGGTCTTCACTGTTGAGCAGCCTCTGGCGTATCCCGTTGTAGGCCGAGATGATAAGTTTCCATCGCGAGACATAGCCCCCCTTCTTCTGCGGCGTGCTGATCTTGTCGCACAGGTGGATGCAGACAGCCTCGACCACTCGGCTTTTTGAAGGGCTGGAGGCAGGGGACCCAGCAGACAGGAAACACCTGCAAAAAGTACCCCCCAAAAAAGAATAAATATGCATGTGGAAATAATGTGTATGACGACATCAGTTGCATCAAATGTATAAATGCATTGTCTATATATCGGTGCCTTCGTTTACTCACACGCAATACAAGTAAAGTAAACGTACTATACCTCTTCATGGCATCAACTCCAACGAAGCCGCTCTTGGACCGCCCAAACCTCCCTCTCGATGGTTTCTTTAAACGAATGGTATGTTTGATTGGCCGTTTGTCGTAGTCAATTAAGGCCTCATACAACTCCTTGATGCTGGTTGCTTGGGTGGACGAGATGGCCAGACCTGAAAGGCCAATCAAAGCCTGGGCAAGACGATCGACTTTATCCCATCCGGGAATGCCACGCGAGTCGACACTGATGTCTTCTTCGTCATCGGATTCGACCTCAGAACTCTGTAAACAGATAATGCACAGATAATGTAAACAGTTAAATAATGCAAAGCACTGCAAAACAAAAATAATTATTAATTTACCATGTATACTTTTACAAAAAAAAATCACTATTGTTTTTATACACTGATCTATTTGAGTGAACATGAGTAAATTAAATTAACTGTCTGTCTACTGGTTCTAATATATTATAATCTTATTACATCATTTAGTAATAACACTATTACTATTATATGGCATGTAACTAACCTCGCTCTCATCATCGGGCGGAGAAACAGGAGCAGCGGGCAGAAGCTCTTCTTCTTCCAACGACGGAACTGGCTCATTCAACTGCTCATCTGCCATGTCTTCAAAGCCTTCATCTATCTCGGTATCCAGGTCTTCTGCTTTGGGCAGAGTGAACCCACTTTGTCTGTATAAGTACTCTACCCCAATGTCCTCCCCAGTGTAGGTTGACGGAACCATGGCCACGCTCAGTGCTGGCTTGTTGAGCACGGCCTGGCTTAGGGAGTTTACTCGTTGAATCAACCGCACATCGTAAGTCCTCAACACTTTTTCAGTGTTCGGCTGGCTCAAAGCTGCTGAGGAGCGCAGATAGTTCCAACGAGTGATGCCGTCAAGGAGGTACGCCTGAAAGTTCACCGCACTTGCCGAGGTACCCGGAATGAATTTGGCGAGGTGGCTGTGAAAACATTCAAGGGAGGTCGACCCCCGCGCACACCTGAAGACTGGGAGGGTGTGTGTCCCCTTCGTCAGCTCCCCTGTTACGGTGTATAGCTGCAGTCCTGTGAAATATACAGAAAAAAAGACACGATTGAAAGAAATAAAAACACTAAATTTAACAAGAAATTTTCTATTCTGCTGCTGATGAAAAAAAAAAGAAAAATAAACTTGAGTTAAGAGCTTACCTGGAATATCCTGAATGCAGGCTAAGTGTTTCTTCTGCTCCTTCCATATGTCTGTTATCTCTGACTTCAGAACAGGAACACCCAGCGCATCCGACACACCAGCCAGGCCTAAGATGAGGGCCTCGATGTCCTCAGCCGTCTTCAGCACTCCCTTGGTCCGCCTCCTACAGTGACTGAAAGCGGGATTGTGCAAAGTTCAACCATTAACATCACTTCTAGTTTGTGACAATTTTGATCAATATTGCACATACATCGACTACGGCTACTGGAAAAACACAGGTGCAAATAACTGGTTTTTTTAGTACGTTTTTTTTCAAGTGCTGTTTACCTCTCCAACTCCTTCCGGGTGATGGCCTTCAACGCTGAGCTGTCTGAAGGGTTCGGGACACCCGCCTTCCGCAGTTCCGACTTCTTGGCCTCCTGTCGGTTAACAGATGTCTATATTAAAAATACACACACTAAACAGAAAAAAAAACAGCTTGAAAAATTCAGTTCATCTACAAAAGTTTGACTACTCTTGTAATGTGACACAGGAACGAAGGAAAACATTTCACATACCTTTAAGTTGTCCAAGTCCGACTTGTCCCACTCAAATATGGCGCTGGACAGGCGGGCCATAAACACGCCATACAGTGGGTGGCTCTCTGAGGTGCAGCCAAGGGCCAGTCGCCTCATAAAATGCCATATGTCGAGGCGGATTTCTAGATGCTCCCAATCAGAGAACAGAAGCTGAAACATGCAAGGCAGTAAATACATGCTAAATGCTCTCTGACAAATATATTTTTTTTTTTGAACAGAAATATGCATGGGTTACAATGTTGGTTAATTTTTATATTTATTTATTTATTTATTTATTTATTTCATGCCCTCATTTAAATTAAAAGTACCTTGTACTTGGAAGGTCCGCTGTGGGAGCAACACTCTCGGTCCGTGTAGAGGCACCGAGGCGGGTCCTGGTTGGCCGTCTTATACCTGGACACCAGTCCCTCGGCCATGGGCTTGAGGCTGTCCATTCCCTCTGATGTGGTGAGGACAGACATCAACACCTCGCCCCTCTCATTACCCACATTTGTCGCCCACTGCGCACTTCTACACGCTTCTCCCTGTAGTTTTTTACACACCTGTAAAGCAGAAGAGTGTAAAAATATCAACCCTAACAGAAAAATGCACCTAAAACATTTCTAAAAGAAATAAATAGAAGAAAAACTTCATAAATTATAAATAATTATTAATAACAATCATTAATACTGGTATTGATGGGTAATTACATTTTGGCATATTGTTATAACTGTACCGGTATATGAAATACACAAACAATTTCATAAAAATGAGGTTAAACTATAAAAATTATTGAAATTGAAACAGTCAAGTAATTATAACGACCTTCTTCGTTGAGTCTATCTTCAACACGTTTCCAAACGTGGAGGTGATCAGCGCCTTCAGCGTGTCGAACCGGTTGAAGACGTCCCTGACATAGCATGCCAGGAACCACTTTGGGTTGGGTGGAGGCTTGAACTCCGGAACATCCTCACAGCTCGGGACATCCAGGTTCATCTTCATGCAGAACTGTCGGTGTCGGGCACAGTCCGAAAGGTAAACTAGCTGCTGACGCAAATAGTTTTCGCTGTGCAGCTCATGCAGGTTGTTGCGCATGGCTGTGGGGCTGTTACCAGGAGTCCGCGCTCTGAGTAACGATACGACGGCTCTGTCACAGGCGTATTTGTGCGTCAGCAGCACAGGGAAGCGGGACTTCTGTGCGTCCGTAAGCTGGTCCATCAGCCTACTGTCATGTGCCAGATACTGCTTTAAACACAGTTTGCAGTACAGGTACTCAACTGCAAGGAAGTAAAAACTGTCTGTGTTCAAAACGTGCCTGACGCGACGATAGAGGCCTTTGGAGCGCAGCAAACAATCTGGCTTCCCCTTACAGTCCGGACAACTGAAGCTTATCCCAAGCATCCGGCGTGGCATCCACAGAAACAGACTGTGCAGGAAGTATGACCGCACGTCAGGGGTGCCAGATTCCACAGCCAAGGAGGGCGGGTGCCACCAGAACTGCAGACTGTCCTTAAGCCTGCCCTTGGAGTGGAACAACGCACGGCCTATCCACAGTCTATCGCCCTCCGACATGCCTATCTCCCAGCCCGCCGGCAGCCGGGATAGGTACTCGGCCTTGCTATCATATACGGACGACAAGCTTGGTGTGGGGCCTGAATCCGTCTGCATCTTGTCTGGTGGTGTTATTTGTAGGGACTCGCACCCGTCATCGCTTTTGGGTGGTGGGCTGCTCACTGTGCTGGTCGCGGTGCTGGCAGGCCTACCTGTTGAGGGGCCCGGAAGCTTCTCAGCTCCGCTTCCACCATGAGGTCTGCTCTACAAAATATAAAGATAAATAATATCAAAAAAAATATAAAGATAAATAATATCAAAATATCAAAAAAAAAAAAGTGGCGTTTAAATACTGATAATATCATAACATAAATATAACATATTTTTGTGTGAAGCTCGCTCGTTTATATACCTTTGGTTCGTGGAAATTGCAGTTACACTGAATGGGATTTCCAAACAGGTCCTTTCCCGAGGTGGCGTGTCTAGGACAGTTCTCTATTCGGAACAGAACCTTAGACCATCTACTGCCACTAGGTGCTCGTTGGCACCGTCCGAATTCAAAATGTCCTCCCGCATATTGCCGAAGCCGGACGTGCCACTCTGTGGTTGTGAGTCCCTTCTTCGGCATCTTCACCAGGATGGAACTGTACGCAATAAAAAAAAACAAAAAAACACCTTATAACAGTGTAGTAGTTAAGGCCTTTAAGAGTATTTAGCATACAAACTGCATTTGTACGACAAAATATGGACTGCAGATAAACAAAAATGGGGGTTAATCCCTGATTTCGTGCTGAAATAAACTAGAAAAAAAAACCTTAAAACCACAACATGGGCTTTGTAACAATAAGTTTACAATGATGCGAACCGAAGTAAATATACCCTTTAAGACATCACAGAGATTAACAAACATCGACAGGCATGCATAAATTAACATAAATGGCATAATCTCCCACTAATCGACGGGTATACGGTAAAAACTTAAGCAAAATTACAACTCGCACCGAGGTAAATGGTGAATAACATGCAACAACAACAACGCGGAGAAAATCGGATCTAATCGACAGAAAATGTGTATCACTGACCTGAGCACACAGTCATCGACGAGAGTACATGTCGGTTCTTTGAGGGATTATTATTTTTTTTTTTTTTTTTTTTTTGTATACCTTGTCGATCGCCCTTAAAATCCCACTAACGCGAGATATCGGTCGAAATCGAAAAGAGACTGCGTTTGCAAATTTCCACCCGAGGAGGCCGCCATCTTGCTGGTGAACAGAGCCTCGCTTTCGTTGCCCAGTTCGAATCAACAAAAGTCATTTAAAAACTGAATTTACAAGCTTTATTTTTTCTAAAAAGCGTTTTCGACTTAAATTATGATAAGCTTTTAGAAAATCCTAAGAAGGGTCATAAGAAATGGTCGATAGCGCAGATCTGGAAAGCACTCTTCCAAATTGTTTCACTCCAGCTCCAAATTGTTCCAATTTGTTCCACCTGTTCCAATTTTCCAAAACGTTCCATTTTACGGGGGACTATAGCGGGCGGAAAGCGCAAGGATGACACGCAAATTCGTGAAGCGTTCCATATTTTACCTTTTTATATCAACCTCGACCATTCTCTCAAGGGACGGTTCAGTGTATTATTATCGTCTTGGATGGAGAACAACGTAACAATAATGCAGACAAGTGATCTACCTTTATTTTCGCTCCAAGAGACCTGAAACAAGCACACTTCGACAAAGTTGTCAAATGTAACCGGACGTTTTTACATCAAATTTAACCATAAGTTAATTTTGTTATTTGATTGTGGATTATTTCAAAGATCTCCGTTCCCGTTGCTGAGTTTGTGTTTGCTCTCACTCACTCTCCCGTGTTGAAGGAATTCTGGAAGGCCGAGCTGGAAGGTTCAAAGCGGTGGGGAAATGTGGTTTCTGAGGTAAAGCATCCCCTCTTGACCACATTCACTAATATTTGCAGCTTCTGAGGTATTTTTACTAATAAACTTTTTATATCAACCTTGTATATCAAATCCTTTTTGTATACCAACCTTTTTATATCAAATCAATCAACCAGCAATTTTTCTGAAGTAAAATTCACAAAACACAGAAAAACCTGTTTAAAAAAATTTTGTTTTTTCTAAAATTAAATTTTACAAAAATTACATACAGTACTATATATATATATATATGGGGAGGGGGGTTAGTAAGAGGAGAGAGGAGAGAGGAGAGAGGAGAGAGGAGAGAGGAGAGAGGAGAGAGGAGAGAGGGCATAGGGCATAGGGCATAGGGGATAGGGGATAGGGCATAGGGCATAGGGGATAGGGTGAGGGGAGCAGGAGGAGGGATTGAGAAGAGAGAGTAGGGTGAGGAGGAAGAGGAGGGAGGAGAGTGAGGAGGGAGGAAGATCGAGGTGGGGTGGGGGAGCGAGTGAGGAGGGGTGAGGGAGTGAGGAAGGAGGAGAGTGAGGAAGGAGGGGTGGGGGAGCGAGGAAGGAGAGGTGGGGGAGCGAGGAAGGAAGGGTGAGGAAGGAGGGGTGGGGAAGTGAGGAAGGAGGGGAGTGAGGGAGGAGGGGGAGTGAGGGAGGAGGGGTGGGGGAGTGAGGGAGGAGGGGTGGGGAGTGGGGAGTGAGGAAGGAGGGGAGTGGGGGAGTGAGGAAGGAGGGGAGTGAGGAGAGGGAGGAGGAGTGAGGAGGGTGAGGGAGGAGGGGTGGGGGATTGAGTGAGGAGGGTGGGGGAGTGAGGAAGGAGAGGTGGGGGAGTGGGGGAGTGAGGAAGGAGGGGTGGGGAAGTTTGAACTGACGTAGGTGAACTGAGACAAAAGTTACTGAGAATTGAATCGAGATAGTATATTAGGTTGAGATACTTATTTAATATTGAAGGAGGGTCTATGTTATTAAATTGATCGACAGATTGGTCAATATTATATTTTAGAAATCATAAGTCAACTGTAAGGGAAAACCAAGAGAAGGGAAATCAGCATGGTATTTAGATAATCATTATGCAGAATGGCTAAAAGAATGGCTAGACCAACAGCAATTATGAAATCAATTCACGGAATTAGGAATTGTACCATGTATTGTAATTGTATTGCTCTCACTGATTAGTATCTGGAGCTGGCCAAACTGTAATTGAAGTAAAATGCCTCCATATTTTGTGGAAAGACAAACAAAAGATAAACCAGAATCATGCCTAGTACAGAAGGCATTAGAGAAACGATCAGATAGCCATCTACGGCGGGTATGTGAGACAGGACGGATCACGATACTCGGTTTCGGTAGTTTCTTTGGATGGTTTGCGCCGCATTGAACAGGTCAGTTCATATTGGTGACGTGTCTGGGTGCCCATGGTAGCGTTTGAGACCGGTTGCTTTAGATTGTTGGCCTTGACACATAGTACCGGATGAGTAACACGAACGATTTGAAATATTCATCGTTTTTATATTACCTCCATCAACAGATTAACAACATGGCAGGATAAAAGTCGTAAATTCTGAGTTGAACAAACGTCCTGAACTCATGGACTTAGTTAAGTAAAGCACGTCGTTTGGGACCCGGCCGTCGGTTTGCCGCCGAACGCTGCTGATTGTGACGTCATCGATTCCCTCTGAAAATTCTATCTATATTCGATTTTTTGAATCCGCTATCACCTGCGTAAATATATGGAGCACATAATATGAAGATTTCGGAAGTATGAACAGAATACGTTCGGAGAAAAGTGTGTTTGAAGTTCCAGGCTTATGCCCATTATATTATGATGATGAATGTTAAGTAAGTCAGAGTGTAAGAATTATATTATTGAAAATCGTGTGATGACACCACAAGCATTAAAATATTACGTATTATATTTGTTTTCTGATTAATTGGACAGGTGCATGATTTTTGATCAAGTGATACTTCTTGCATGTTTACTTACCAAAATTTCAAGTTTTGCAATGAAGTAATTTGAGGTATTTCTAACACTGACTTGACCATCTTTCCTCATGGAAGTGCTAAGTTAGCTACTAGAAAAAAAAAAGGCAGCTGCTTTGGAACTGCTTGTGATTGAAAATTAAAGAACAAGAAGAAGAAGCTAAATTTCATAATTATTACACAGATGATAGAATATTCTTTCTTGACTGGAAGGGATCTTTGGAGGATGGTGGAGGAAAAAAAATTGTTGATTGCAAATTGGAACCCTGATAAATACTGCTGCCATTTCCACATGGAATTAGCAAATGAGATGATTGTTTTTGAGTATACATACAACTGAGGTTTCTTTATATTTTAGCATGCTGTTTAGGTGTAAAACGAAAAAACAGAAAGGTAAAATTTTGATATAATATGTAATGTACATTAGATGCTTATATAAGAACCTTTGTCAGTCTTATTGAAATACATGAGCCCACTACATTTTACTGATTAATTGAATTAATAAATAATCAGTGTTTAACCTTGATTTTGTTTGTTTCGCAGTGTTGAGAGCAGTTGAACTACGCAGTATACAATTTCATCTAATGAAGCTTTGGAAGAACTTCGACCTAAAAACTAGACAATGGGGAGAATCCAGATTTGGGTGATTGGGCATTGAACACATGATCATGACACGACCCCCTTCCTGAGGAGATAAGATAAGCATGTTATAGAAACAAAAATAAGAAGAAAAAAACCCACTGAAGAGAAGGTTGGAAAAGTCAAACCCCGGCAAGGCAAAGACTTAACGTCACCATTGCATGGTGCATGCCTGGGGGAATGACCCCAACCACACTCGCAAATTGCTACTCTACAGATACATTGTGAACTTGCCATGATTGCATAGTGCACAACGAAGGCCCTGAAGGTCCATACGGTGAGTCATCTGCAACATGCATTCAATGGCGCAGGTGGGAATCGTGCAGCCATCGTGGCTGCCTCCAACGTGCATAGCTGGTTTTGGTGAATCAAACTTGATTGCACAAACTGCTGCTACGAGGCCCCAAACTCTGCTGGGCCTGGATCCAAATTCTGCTTGGGCTGGATCTCTGGGTCACATCTCGAGTCCTCTTCGTCTCTTTCAACCCAGTGTCATCTGCAACCCAGTGTTGGGCCCAAGCTCGTACCTGCCAAGATCGACCTTCTCTGGAGCTCAAGGAGCGCTTAGACTGTGTTTCCCGTTGGGTGCTGCTCTATCTATACCCTGACCCGCTTATCCCCTGCCCTCAGGTAGGACGTCTTTTCAATTCGTGACACCTGCTCATGAACAGGCCATTAATTAAATTGAAACACACTCACTAAACTGTCTGGGACTCTATTGAAATGGTCGTCGTCCAGCATTCTTCTCCGATGAGCACTCGCTGCCATTATTGATTGAACTTGTGTTTGGGATATCTTTTCTCCTCTAGGAACAGGGTATGATGATCATGTGTAATATGATTATTCAAATTTTTCCTGAGAGGAAAAAAAGGGGGCGATGTGGTAGAAAAATAATTATATTCATGTCTTCTCAATTATATTCACTTGTTGAATTGTTGCTGGTACTTTACAAATTTAATTTTGTACGATAGTCAAATTGGCTCAGTAATGTTTTCCTTTTCCCGAGACTCTTTTGACCTACATAGTGATTAAGGAATATCTTACGATAAAAAACGGTCTTGCTTGCTGCATAGAAACAGGGTGACCTGGTTGATAACACTGCAAACTTTTGCCATGAGTGTGTCATTTTCTCTCCTCCCATCTAAAGTGGCCACATATTGCAGTTCTGAGTTCTTTTGCCTCGTGCTTATCAGCTCATCCCGTTGTTGAATTGCGAAATGTCTCACCCTCCCATTTTGGGATTTCAAATTGTGTGTAAGAAGGATTGCTTCGGGCTTCTGTTTCAGTGAAGTTCATTCTCATGTTTCAGTCATTCATTGAATGTTCTTCCTCTGTACATACAAAATTAAAGATTCTCCTTTGGTATGCTGATCCAACTTGTGGAAGATTGAGTTCTTTTCCACCACAGAGGGCAAGGGAAAGCAACCTGAGGGGAGGGCAAGGGAAGGTAGTGTGAGGGGAGGGTCCATCCGGGCATAACCACCGTCTGGACACGTCCGAAGATAACCACCATCCGGAAATAACCACTGTCCAGACTCATATGGAGATAACCACCACCCGGACATAACTACCATCCGGATATGTGCAGAGATAACCACCGTTCAGATACGGGCAGAGATAACCACCATCTGGGCAGAACCACTGTCCAAATATGTTCGGAACCAGAAAAAGAGAGAGAGAGAGAGAGAGAGAGAGAGAGAGAGAGAGAGAGAGAGAGAGAGAGAGAGAGAGAGAGAGAGAGAGAGAGATGTGGGAGGATGTTGCAGGATGTTGCACTGCATTAGGAGGGGGTGGAGTGAGGACGGGGACAAAGAGAGAGAGGGGTGGAGGTAATGGGGGTAGAGGAGTTTGCAGAGAATATGTAATGTTGGAACGGGACTGGTTGAAGATATTCAAGCTGAAATGGGCCGAGATTTGTCACAATGGGATATCAGCATATCACGAGTCCATGTTGGATCAGTACCCAAAGGTTTATCAAAGCGGACGAGGAAGAGTGAAGAACATGACTGCTGAAATTTATATGGATCCATTAGCTCAGCCAAAGTTTTTCGAGCTGTACCCAGTGCCCTATGTCATGAAGGGGAAGGTCGACCTTCAGCTTGAACACCTACAGAAGGAAGGAATTTTAGAACCAGGAGAGTTCTCAGACTGGGCAGCTCCAGTCATGCCTGTCCTAAAAGGTGATGGCAAAGTCTGCATTTGTAGTGATTATAAGCTTACTGTAAATCAAGCAGCAAGACAAGACAGTTATCCAATTCCACGGATTGTTGATTTGTATGCCATCTTAAACAGAGGACAGATTTTCACGAAGCTTGATCTCAGCAGTGCTTACTTGCAATTACCTTTGGATAAGGCATCAAATGATTGGACAAACATAAATACTCATTGGGGCCTTTTCAGATATACCCATCTCCCGTTGGGGATATCCTCGTCTCCCTTCATCTTCCAGCGCAGTATAGACACCCTTCTGCAGGGTATTTTACATGTTAGTGTCAATATTGATGACATTAATTTCAGGGGAGATGGGGGTCAGGTCAGGCCAGATCAGATCTGTGACTTGCTACAGGTATCATGTAAACCTGTACAAACCTGTTCCATGGTTGGGTTGTTGGTGACTAAACCGTCTCCCCCACGAGGTTTCCTGGTGAGGAGGGTGTTTCGATATGGACACCCAGCAGGATTAAAACCAAAACCGGTCAAAGGGCAGAGGAGCTCCTTGTGAGCCAACAGCCATCCATATCTAGTGCCCAACTGTGTCTGCGGACATCCTCCTGCAGTTGGGTTACTTCTTATTAGGAGGTTGGTGGCAGGATTTGCATTCCGGCCACCGTAAAACCCTTCATTCCGCAAAACATTCTCAAAGCATGAAAAAAATCTGAAAACCCACTCCGTGGGAGTACCTCCTTCAGGACCTTTGAAAGCAAAGCCTTCGGGACCCCCAATCTTTGATGATAGGAGGGAAACCACTGGGTAACATTCCCGGGTCAGATTGCGGGAGAGTGTGTGGGAGTGGTGCAGAGGTGTCGTCGACCAGACGGTGGTCTCCTTGAGTTAACCTGAGGCGGTCCCTTCGGGTGGGTGCCTGGAATGTCCGATCCCGAAGAGAGGATGATCACCTGCCTCTGTTATCATCTGAGCTCAAGCGTTTGAACATCGGTATTGCAGCACTCTCTGAGGTTCGGAGACCGGATTGCGGCGAGATCATGGCGGGTGGTTACACCTACTCTTGGTCTGGTTGCTCTGACGGTTACCATGCCCAAAGAGTTGCTGTAGCTGTATCCAATAAGCTGACTCGAATGATAATTGAGGTAACAACGGTCAGTGAGCGTATTATGAGACGAAGGATTCATCAATCCTTGGGTGTTGTTTCTCTGGTCACTGTCAATGCTCTGACTGAGGCAAGTGATCTCACCGTGAAGGATGCATTCTATGCCATGCTCGAGTCTGTGGTTGATCAGTGCCCCAGGCGAGATACACTTCTAGTCTTGGGGGATTTCAATGCATCGACTGGAACTCTGACAGGGGTGGTTATGAGATGTGTGTTGGTCCCCATGGGTCTGGAACTATGAACCTGAATAGCACCAAGTTCCTTGACTTTGCAAGAAGTCATGGACTTAGGGTGGCCGGTTCATGGTTTCAGTGCCCACAAGCTCATCGCTGGACTTGTAATTCCAACGCTGGTGGTGTGGCAAAGGAGATGAACAATGTGCTCGTTGATGGCCACTGGAGGATGATCCAGAACTGCAGGGTCTACCGGAGTGCTCAGTTCCTTGATACTGACCACCGGCTTGTTGCAACTCTTAATTTGCACCTTAAATCCAGGAGAATGGTACCATCCCAGCCAAGGCTGGACGTTGGCAAGCTCAAGGATGAGTGGGTAGCTGAGGCGTTTGCGAACAGGCTGAGTGGAGATTTGAGGAGTCTGGGTGCTTTTGGAGGTCCTGAAGAGTTGTGGAGTGCCTTCAAGACCACTGTCCTTGATGTTTCCAGTGGATGTCTTGGAACTCACAATCGGGTGAAGAAGAATTTTGTCTCTCAAGGGACACTGGATACCATTGACCAGAGTCGCAGAGCCGGGCTGAATGGCAGAGCTGAGCTATTCAGGGAGCTGAGGCGTAAAACTGTACATGCGCTAAGGGTGGACAAGGAGGCCTATGTGCGAGGAATCTGTGAGGGGGTAGAGCATCATTTGTGGTCAAGTGATTGTCGTCCCGCTTACAGGGGAATTTACGCATTGCGTTCATCCAAGCCCATCCCTCGGTGTACTGTAGTGGGGCAGAGAGTGGAAAGTTCTTGACAGAGGAGTCTGAAGTGAAGGCCCGTTGGGCCGGCTACTTTCAGCGGTTATACCACGCTGATCCACCAGCTGTCAAGTTGGACATCAGGGGTGTTACAATAACTGTTACTGACCCTCCAATCAACTGTGATCCACCTTCGTTTGTGGAAATACAGGCTATGGTGAACCGGTTGAAATGGGGTAAAGCTCCAGGGATCGATGACATCCATGCTGAACTTCTCAAGGCTGGTGGAAATGCTGCACTCATGTCATTGCATGCAGTTTTGTGCTTCGCCTGGAACACAGGCATCATCCCAACTGACATGAAGAGGGGCCTTGTTGTCCTTCTGAGGAGTGACGCTGCTCTCAGTGCTCGGCAGGGTATTTGCTTGGATAATTCTTGATCGGGTTCACCACCACCTGCTTGAGCACGAGCTTCCAGAGCCGTCAGGCTTTACACCAAAGAGGTCAATGATTGACCGTATCCTTGCTCTTCGGGTCCTCAGCAAACACAGACGAGAGTTTCAGCAGGGGCTGCTTGCAGCCTATGTTGATCTCTGTAAAGCATTTGATTCAGTGAATCGGGATGCCCTCTGGAGGATTCTTGGTCTTCGCGGGGTGCCACCAAAACTGATCGATCTGATGTCTGAACTATACTCTGGTACTGAGAGTGTTGTGGGATGTGGTGGTACCATCTCTGACTTATTTCCAGTTGTTACTGGAGTTCGTCAGGGGTGTGTTCTGACCCCCACACTTTTCAGCACTCATATGGACTGGATTTTGGGGAGGATGTCAGAGATATCAAGCTGTGGTGCATCATTTGGGAATGTCAAGATCTCTGACCTTGATTTAGCAGATGATGCAGTCATCTTTGCAGAGACTTTAGATATCCTTTTGGGGGCCCTCGAGGTGCTGAATGAGGAGTCGGAGCCGCTGGAATTATGAGTTTCCTGGGTCAAAACTAAGATCCAGGCTTTCAATGACATCTTGGATGCTGCTGTCCTGTCTGTGCCTGTTTGTGGTGAGGTTGTTGAGGTCGTGGAGAGATTCACTTCCCTTGGCAGTGATATTCATGTCTCTGCTGGCTGTGAGTCAGAGGTCAACAGACGTCTGGGTCGGGTCTGGGGAGTCATGGATTCACAGGATCATGGGGTGTGGCGCTGCCGCTATCTGTGCAGGAGGACGGAAGTCTGAGTCTTCATGTCGTTGGTGCTTCCAGTCTTGCTCTAGCGATGTGAGACTTGGACTCTGACTAGGAGATGGGGATGGGCCATGCATCTGCCTGGGGGATGGCCAGATGGAGGCCTCTGGAGTACCGGCAGAAAGTGGATGCAGCAACGTGCTGCTCTGGCGTATGCTCCCATACCTAACCTGATCTGGAGATGGAGGCAGACCATGTGAAAAATCTGGATGCAGTGCTCCGGAGGTTGTCAGGTGCAGGGATGACTGTGCACAAGGAAATATGTGTTTTCCAAGTTCAGGAGTTGGAGTATCTGGGTTACAGGATTGATGTCAAGGGACTGCACCCTGTAGTTAGCAAGGTTCGGGCAGTGTCGGAAACCCCAGTTCCCAGGAAGGTATCAGAACTGAAGTCCTTCTTGGGGCTCTTGAATTATTATGGGTGGTTTCTACCCAGCGTGTCAACAATACTTGCACCACTCCATGCTATGCAAACAAAAAAGGCCACTTGGAAGTGGAAAGCAGAACAAGATGATTCATTCAGGGCTTCCAAACAACTGTTAAGTTCTGCCAAGGTTCTCATGCATTATACTGAAAAAGAAAGATCTACTACTTGCATGTGATGCTTCACAATGTGGTATTGGGGCAGTGTTGTCTCATCATATGCCAGATGGAACAGAAAAACCCATCACTTTTGGTTCATGCAGCCTGGCATCATCTCAGAAAAAAAAACTCCCAGCTTGAGAAAGAGGGCTTGGCAGTGTTTTTTTTTGGTAAAGAAATTGGACTCGTACCTTTTCAGTCAGTATTTTGAAATCACCAATGATCAGAATCCACTGCAGACCTTATTCAGTGCTTCCAAAGGAGTGCTGGTTTAGCTTCTTCAAGGATACAATGTTGGACACTAATTCTGGCAGCGTATGACAACATGTTCACGTACAATCCTGGCAAGGATATGGGGTACGCTGATGCCTTGAGTCACTTGCCTTTGCGGGACAGCCCTGAATTGGTACCCACTCCAGAAGATTCTGTGCTCCTCATGGAATTCTTCGATTCTTCACCAGTAATGGTTGAAGAGATTCGTCAGTGGATGAATTGGGACCCTATTCTACCATGTGTGCACCACAGCATAACCAATGGTTGGCCTGTCTCGACAGATACAAAGCTCCAGGCATATTCACTGTGTAAATCTGAACTTAGCTTTCAATATGATGTGATCTTTTGGGGTGGTATGATCGTGGTGCCTCCTCCAGGGAGAACTCGAGTGCTAGAAATGTTAGTTTGGTGCACCCGAACTTTGGAGGTGCACCCACGAATCTGAGGCACACCCAGGAATAGTGCGAATGAAGGTGTTTGCACCGAGCTATGTTTGGTGGCCGGATCTCGATTTAGATATCGAAGGTACAGTTCACAAATGCACCTCTTGTCAGGTGAATGCAAAGTTGCCTGCATCATCACCAATGCATCCTTGGGAATGGCCCTAGAAACCTTGGGAGCATATACACATTGACTTTGCTGGGCCATTTTTGGGCAAAATTTTCCCTGTCATTACCGATGCCTATTCCAAGTGGATGGACATGCACTCCATGACAATAACCTCATCCGAGGAAACCATCAGCAAACTGAGGACCTCATTTGCTACACCTGGATTACCCTCAACTCTAGTGTCAGATCATGGTCCATCGTTCACCAGTGCTGAATTTTAAAGGTTTGTGGATGCTTATGGAATCATTCATCTTACCTCAGCACCAAACCATCCAATCAGGGTAGCATCGAATCAAAAGTGGCCCAATTCCTTTTGAAATACCACGTAACACCCCACTTGACCACTTGGAAGGCACCATCAGAGCTTTTGATGAGGAGGAAGTTGAGGACCCACTTTGACCTGTTACAGCCAGATGAGTCTGCAAAGGTCTGCAGGGACCAAGCGAAGCAGAAGTCCTGGCATGACAGACACCCTAAAGAGAGACTTTTTAATGTGGGAGATTGCGTGCATGTGCTCAATTTTGGTATCGGTGATCGCTGCCTGGGAGGGACCATTTTGGTAAAATTTGGTTCGTCTCTTTCGTGAAACTCTTGGATGGTGGGAATGTCAAAAGACATGTGAATCATGTGAGACTGTCACCCTCCGATTTACTCAATGACATACCTGGTCCATGAGAACCATCTGTTGGAGCTACGACACTGGAAAGGTCAGCAAATACCATTCCAGAGTGCAACGATCCAGAAGAAGGCTCTCGCAAAGAAACTTACCAGGGAGCCTCTGCTGCGTGGGAAAGTGAACCATCACCTCCTGTGGCATCATTACTTGAGGGAGTACTCCATCGCTCTTCTCACTCCAGAAGACCTAACCAACTGGATTTGTAATCATTATTCAAGCATTCTAGGAAAGAACTTTCCACGAAGATTCAGTTTTATTGTTATGTATAATTTTTGGCTATTATTGGTGCCAAAGGCACACTGCAATGGTTTAACAAGGTGGTCAATGGTATTGTTTGTTTATTTGTGGTCACAAAAAGGAAAAGGGAAATTTCTTTGTGTTTAGTGAATTTTTGACATGAATAGTTGATCATTAATTATCAGTGTCTTTGAAGATTTGGGATGTTGGGGTTGGGATTTATCAACTCCATGTTTCTTCACAAATCGTTAGTGTTGCTCACTGGAAGACCTTTGTTATGAGTGCATTTGGAAGTGAGTTAGATTTGCTTTTGTAAGCTTGTAAAAGCTTGTAAAAAGGAAGGAATGTAGCATATTGTGTTTTACAGTAACGGGTAGTTGCCCCCAACTGGGAGTGAGGTTTAGGCTTCCGTGAGGAAGCAAGGGGCAGAGCAAGCAAGATGGCGGCTGGCATGAAATTCGGGTGTTTAGCTGTCATAAAACGCTTTGCCTTTATCGGATGAGCCATCATGTGATACATTTCAGTCTGAATACATTTTATTGTGGTGCCCTTTATATCATTGAGCTGTTGTAATATGTATAGTTTTCGTTGTGGGGCTACAAGGCTTTTTGACTGGTGGCTGGGCTGTGTGATTTAAATGAGAATTATTGAGAAAAGGATTCCAAACCATAAGTTATTGGTAGTCTCTGCTCCTGAACAAACCTCGATGCTTGGAAATGAACAATGTTCTTCACCAAATATATCAAATCATTATTATATGGTAAAAAATAAATAAAGCAATGATGGACTTACTTTCCTCCCCAGTAGATTTTGGTGGTTATTACGAGACTTGATCGCCTGTTTGGTAGAAGAAACAAAAAATAATCATTCAAACAGAAATAACATTAAGGAACAAATAAAGTGTTTGTTGTTGATTTCCTACTGCTTTGTGCAAATGTGTCTGTGAACACAAACAATGACTTAAGTCACTCAATGGTAATTATAACTTTGAAGCCATTTATATGTGGACAGTGTTATGTTACAAAAGCCAAATCTGCCATTTTTGCATGAGTAATGAACAGCCGGCTTCTTCCATTTGTCTCATCCTGGTCATGACAGTGGCCAGTATCTAGCTACATCCTTAAGAACAGAAAAATCTGAGAATAAACAAGGAAACTTTAGATGGGTACTACAAAATGCTACGTGTGAAAGGGCATTGTTGCCCCCAACCCCAACCCAAATCCTCCAAACTGAATAGAAAAAAAAATAATACAGAAATGATATTCTCACCTCCACCCTTTCTTCTTGATTATATTTCCGAGCACCACCTCGGCTCTGCCATGCAGAATGCATTATTTTACTTTCTTGTAAATTGCAACATTAGTACTAAATAGTAATATTTTATTTTAGTTATTAATATTCAAAAGCTATCAACTTAGCAGTGTAATAGTAATAGCTCATCAGCTATCAACTTAGCAGTGTAATTGTAGTAGTTGGTAAGCTATCAACTTCGCAGTGGAATGGTAATATTCCACTGCTAAATAGATAGCTAGAAATTTCCAAGTTTAGAGCAGCAAGAGGACTTGTGGTTAGATTACATCAGATATGTGTGGTGTTCAAAAAGTTCTACAAATGAGATTGTCACCGTAATCCAAGAAATGCCAAAAAGTTGAATAGGGTGCATATATAATATAACACTGAAATAATAATAATAATAATAATAATAATAATAATAATAATAATAAGTGAAAAAGACAAAATATCATAGCCCCCGTTGTTTTAGTAATTTGGCTGTAAGGAGTTATAGGGTAAGCCCATATTTATGTACAACTAAAATAGCCGCCAGTGTACCAGTTGGCCATCTTTGATTAGATTGCAAAATAAAGTGAGGGGCACGTGAATACCATCATGTTCTGTGCTTGTGCCAAGTTCGAATAAAATCGGACCATGCATGTCTGAGAAATGGTTGGGGACACATTTAAGTAAGAAAATGGCTGCCAGTCGGCCATCTTCTATCTGATCTTGAAAAAAATGACGTGCATATGCAAGCCATTATTCGTTATCTGTGTGAAAGTTTGAAAAACATCGGTAAATGGTTGAGGACATGTTCAACATCAGGTTTTTTCACATCTTAAATGGCTGCCAGTCGGCCATCTTTGATCGTATCGCGAAACAAAATGATATGCAAATGTATACCATCAAGTGTTGGCTTTTCACCAAGTATAAATAAAATCGGTCTATACATGTCCGAGATATGGTTGCGTGCGCACACACACAAGCACGCATAGACAGAAAAATCAAGACCAAATCCATAAGACCCCATTTCAGAATAAATCCAATGGGGGCTAATAATAACAGCCAAACAGGGGGGGGGGGTTATGTGCTGTGCCGCTACTGTTCTCAAGATAACAACACAGCTAAACCCTCTTCTCTTCGCAAAACTTCCACCCCACCAATATTCTACTTCCCATGGGGCTGTGGAAGAAAAAATAATTATATTCGTGTAATCTCAATTATATTCAGTTGCTGCTTTTATTGAACACACTATAAAATAGAATTGTGTCTTACTAAATATTATGTGCTTTTATCTCACTGAAATACATATAACCAAGACTGGTATCTCCAATGTTTAAATGAGACTGCCCAGCTGCTGAAGGGAAGAACGCATTGCTGGTGCCTCATTGTCCAGCAGAAAGTAATCCACCCGGTCTCTGTGTTTTTTCCTAACCCTGTTATCACCCTCTCCTCAAGGCTGAACTGGTGTTGACATTACTTTATGCTTGTCAGCCCTCCCCTCCATTTGCCCTTACCAGATGTCGAGCCCTTCCCCGTCTTTTTCTGTCCAAAATAGTATAAAGAGGATTGCTCTGTGCATTTTGAGTAGAAAGAGGATCGTGTTTGATATTGCTTGTCCTGTATTTCCTTCTTTCCCATGCGGATGTTTGTTGTTATTTGTTGTTGTTGTTTGCTGTTAATAAATGGTCTCAGACTCCGACAGAGAAGAACTGAATTTCTTCTGCAACTTGGTGACCGTGACAGGATGTAATTTGCCTAGGAGAATCGAGATCAGTGGCATGAAGTTGGTGAAGGGGGAAACAAAAGTGATTTTACCACAAAGGAAAGGGATTTCTTCCCTGAGGGGGAGAATAGGTGTATTTGCCCTCCCTCCCTGCATGCCTCGTCTCTCAACCATTTGTTAAACTTGCTTCCGAATTACATAAAGGAGTCTGAACCATTTGTTGTGCTTGGGGTTGTTAAAAAGATGCCGTGTTTCCATTTGCTGTCCTGGTTGTTGAAGAGTTGGTGTGTTTCAAGGTTGGCGTCCTGTCCTAATCACATAAAGAGCCATTATTTCAAGGTTGCCGTCCTGTCCCGATCAAACAAAGAGCCATTGTGTGCACCCCCTTTTTAGGTTTCGGTGCTACACTCAAAGTAATTTGGTGTCTCGACCTGAAGTAGGGGCATAATTTGGCGTCTCAACCTGAAGTAAGGATACATATTGTAATTTGGTATCTTTACTTGAAGTAGAGAGATATTGTGATGTGGCTGTTCCACCTGAAGCTGGGACATGAACTGGCTCATCTAACCTGAAGTTAGATAAATTAACTAAAGTGGAGGGATAAATTGTGGGTTTATTGTTATCTTCACCTGAAGTGGAGGGATAAATTGACTAAATTCATTGTTTTCCAACCAGAAGTTGGAGTTGACAGAATTATGGGTATATTTTCAACTGAATGTTAGAAGGATAGGGCACTTATGAATTGTATTTGTACAGAATTTGTATGAATTTCATTGAGTATTTTATGTGCAATAAATTGCATTGATTTGTATGTTGTGCTAAGTGTTGTATTATTTCCATTAAGTAAGCGATTGTTGATATAGTTTGTGTACGATATAGCAGTGTTTCAATTTGTGTTTTGTGAACTGGGAAGCTTATAGGAATGAATAAGCACGGAGAGTGGAGATGAGGATTGGTCGTCACCGTACACTGTGAAGACTCTGAATGAAGAGAGGTGCACATCTCTTTATCAGAGGAAGTACGATAACATCAGATTCTTCACACGCCATTGTAGCTTCGGCGTGTAAACAAAATAAGTGGTTTATGGCTTGTACTGAAAGACAGAGCCCCGGCATTATAATGCGATCTCTTTAAAGTTCAGGGCAAATGCCATTAAGAGTGTTTTAAGACCAAATAGTGTATGGGAATTTGATTTTGGTCAACATCTGAATTAGAAGTGATTGTAGACTCGATAAGGAACTGAAGATTACTGTATGGTGTCATAATCCCACATATTAACGAGAATATTTTGTTAGAAATAATATTGCAACAAATAAAGCGTGAAGAGAAATGGACATTCATAAAATAAAATAAAATAAAATAATTAAAACCACCTCAGCAAAACAGTTTGGGGACAGATTAAAATATCCCTTGGATAGGTGCACATGTGCCTCGGTGCATTGCCTCAAATGATGCATGAATGGAATGTGTGAGAATGCCCTACTCGTGCTGTGGTTAAGCTGTTGGAGTCAAAATGGATCAGAGCTCGGACTTTCTCACAGTTTGATAACTATGTATGCTATTTTGGCTTTTAACACTGCACGTTGCATACATAATAAATGGATGGTCTCCTCGGAGCATCATTTGAATACCTGTTATAATAATTATAATAATAGTGATGCATGCATGATAGTCTTGGGGTAATATGTTAAGTCTCAAGGCCACTTTGGCTTGGTGTTGATAATGCGAAGTTCGCAAGTTCTTTCCCTGTACGGGCCAACACTCTCCACTGAGTCTGTGTTTGAATCTCAGCTTAGCTATAGACTGTAATCTCTGTGTTTTGTAGGCAGGGAAGGACATAAATGTGTGTGCCGTCCCTCGGATAGACATTGAAGCAAGTGTCCCATGCGTGAGCATCAAAGCTTTATTTCTGAAAAGAAAATGGAGTTAGTGTATTCAGACATGCTGTGGAGTGTTTATATTTGTTGATGTCATGTGGAGCCACCAGAGGTCAGTCAATTTCATTGATCTTGGAAACACCATAGAGCCTTGGTTAATGGAAATGTAGAAATGTGATTTGTAATGATTTTAAAATGATGAGAAGTGGGAAATTGCCTCTAATTGCTCAGCCCAGAAAGCTGAGGTGTTTTTCTCTCAATTTGTTTTAATACCAGCTTCCTTGCAACACAGATGTTTAAAATTGCTCCTTCTGTTGACAAAGTTCTTGTTCTACAAGTAGCTGTTAGAACAGCGAAAATATATTTATAGGTACTGAAACCCTCCATTCAATTCATATGCAGATTTAAGGGGTGGGGGGAATAATGCCCCTGGCCCCAAATGGTGTTCATTTTCCTTCAGTTGTCTAACCTCCGCAAGGAGTTCCACATAGCTGCTTTAAACATTTTATTAGACCCAGCTATAAACGATCATATTGGTGTTTAGCAGGTAGGGCGATTGATTAATGTATGCGTGATCCCTCGGATGGACGTTAAACTAGGCGTGCTATCTTCATGAGTTAATGGATGTTAAAGACAAATTCCTGCTCAAACTACTGCTGGGAAAGCAATGGCAAACCATCTAGTGTAACCCTTTGTTTTTCACACAGATGCTCAGTAACAAGTATGAGCTTTATCAGAGGAGGATATTGATTCAAGCAGGCAAAATTCCTTGCATATAATGAATGAAATAATGATAACTCAAATGAGAATAATGGTATAACTGCAGGATTGCCATGAATTAACTGCGAGACATTATCAGTGCAAATACCTCTTATAATGATTGATCTGTGAAGCAAGTTCATCAAGTGGGAAAGAAAATTGTGTTAAAATAGTGATTTATGAATATGATTGGATAAATATGTTATTGAAACTTGTGCATCCTTCATAAATGTCAGACATCTAAGAACCAAGTCAAAGACATGTAACGAGTTATACACTTAGCAAAATAAGAATGCTTTTGACGGACGGGGCTGGTGCTCCTCGGACCCACAGCCTTCGCATGTTTATCACAAGAACATTCCAAAAGCTTAAAGCCAAGCCATTGATCTGCAAGCTTGCAAGCAAGCCAAGGTCAACTTACTCACACTGAAACCAAAAACATCTTTGTTGTCTTTATCTTTATATATTTTTTATGTGGCCCTTTATTTGTCAGGTTAATTCATGAATCAAGTTTAATTGGATGACAATTTTGTTACTATCACACTGATAGACCGTAAAGTTGTTTAAGAGAAATTGGATAAACTAGTACGGGCCCGTAGGGGCGGGCCCGTAGGTGCGTGCCCGTAGGTGACTGCCAGTATGTGCAGCCTCTCTCTCTCTCAAACCTCGAAAAGGCACATTCGCGGGTCCCCAGCAATATTAATGCAAAAGAAATAATAAAAAATAAATAAATAAACATTAATTGTGATGTCATTCGTGATGTCATAGCACCATGTCCAGTCATTGGTCGACAGATAAATGGCCGTAACTTGGGAACCGCTCGTCCGATTAATATCAAACCTTGAAAAGGCACATCCGCGGGGCCCCGACAATATTCCTGCAAGTTTCAATCAGATCGGACCGTCAATCATGCAAAATAAATAAATAAATAAACAAATAAACAAACATTAATTGTGATGTCATTCGAGATGTCATAGCACCGTGTCTTGTCATTGGTCGACAGATAAATGGCCGTAACTTGGGAACCGCTCGTCCGATCGATATCAAACCTCCAAAAGGCACATCCGCGGGTCCACGGCAATATTCCTGGCAAGTTTCAATAAGATCGGCCCGGCGGTCGTCGAGAAACGGCGGTCGCAGACAGACAGACAAACAGAGAGACACACACACAGAGATTGCTGGAATTATAGATAAATATGCAAATTAAGTTTACCCAACTTTTTGCCATGTAGAAGTAGGCAAGTTGTCGCAGGCATGATGTGGAAATTAATTAAACAATGTTAGCATTTGGTATTGTTTAAACTGTTTGGAGAAATTTCGTATCTTTTAACAACATTGTCAAAGTTATTGTTCTCAAATGATCCCAAATAAATGCTTTGCAGCCAAAGTTGTCAAGTTTTGCAGCTCGACAAATCATACTGCTGGGATGTCAAGACCGAGTGGCATGGGGGTGCTCGTAGAGCTGGGAGTCCGGAGAAAGACTCCTGGGTGGCCGCCCTGTAACAATGATAGCCTTTCCTGTTTAATTAATGTAACAATGTGTAACCTAGCTTTGAATTATTTCGGGAATCTATTTTGGAAATTATAACAACCTCACAGCAGCACACCAATGTGCTTTGACCTGTATTGTAGTGATGAACAAGTGATAATGTTTGCATGTATTATTCAACAAAAAAGTGATTTTCACACACCTGTTTACCGGGTTGGTTGTCAAATACATAAACATGGGAGAGAGTTGGTAACTAGTGGAGGTTGTGTTTGGTAACTGAGTTAATTACTTTCACACTCAGCTCATCAAAAAATTATGGTATTCTCCATTACAATTCATTATGGTATTCAAACCTTCATGTTTCTTTTGGTTACAATAATGAGTTGATTAGAGACTAGGTTCCTTTGGTATTGGAATTGTATTGGGAGGGCTTCTCTTTGTGATGGTTTTGTTTTACTTGTCTAGTCAACAGATTAAGTTTGTTTTGAAATAGTTTGAATTTGGATTCGTTATCAGTTGAAGGTCGCCACTCCGACACAGGATACCAGCAAGCTGGCACTCATTTTGCCGACCTCAGAAGGATGACGACCCCACCTGTTATTAATTCAACAGCCAAGCAGGATTTGAACTCAGGACCCTAGTATCCCAAGCCAACCACTCCAGCACAGATTGGTCAATATTATATATTAGGAATCATAAGTTAACTTATAAAGGGAAAATCAACATATGAGGAAAATCAGAATGGTATTTATATTAACCATAACACAGACATAGAAAGAATGACTAGACCAAACAGCAATTATGAAATCAATTTATGGAATTAGGAATTGTACCATGTGTTGTAATTGTATTCTCTCACTGATTAGTAGCTGGTACTGGCCTAACTGTAATTTAATTAAAATGCCTCCACAATTTGTAGAAAGACAAACAAAATATAAACCAGAATTATACCTAGTGTAGAAGGCATTAGAGAAATGAATGTTAAGTTGGTCAGAGTGTAAGAATTATATTATTGAAAATCGTGTAATCACACCACAAGCAGCATTAAAATAATACCAATTTTATTTGTTTTCTGATTAATTGGACAGGTGTGTGATTTTTGATTAAGTGGTACTTCTTGTACAATTACTTACCCATTTCCCATTTCAAAATTTGCAACGAAGGGAGCGGGGTATTTCTTACACGGACTTGGCCTTTATGAATGGAACTGCTAAGATATCTGGAAAAATAAATAAATAAATACATGGCAGCTGCTCTAGAACTGCTTGTGAAGTAAACTGTGGATAGTTTAGCAGATATGAATGTTAAATGATTGCAAATGCAAATGGTAACTGTGCAAAATCAAATTGCTTTGGATTTAGTACTTGCTCCTCAAGGGGGAGTCTGTCCTCTTCTTGGGTTTGAATGTTGTACTTATAACTCAGAAGAATTAGAATATACTGAAAATTAAAGAAGAAGAAGCTAACTTTCATAATTAATATACAGATGATGGAATATTTTTCTTGACTAAAAGGGATTGTTGGAGGATGGTGGACAAAATTATTGATTTTTGTTGGGCATGTTATTTGTTGTCATAGTACTTTTCAATTGTGCTACTACAACATTGCCTTCACTAAAGGCACCTTCATTGATTGCCTCATGCTTTGAGAGGAAAATTACCCCCTCTTTAATGGTCAGTTTGTTCAAACTGAAGAAGCCTGTCTAGAATTGTGCAAATTGGAACCCTGATAAATACTGCTGCCCTTTCTCCATGCAAATAGCAAATGAGATTATTTTTGAGTATACATACAACTGAGATTTCTTTATATTTTAGCATGTCATTTCGGTGTGAAAAAAGGCAAAAATTTGATATATCATGTAATCCAAGTTAGATGCTTCTCGAAGAACCTTTGTCACTCTTATTGAAATACATGGGCCCACTACGTTTTATTGAATCATAATCAGTGTTTAGCCTTGATTTTGTTTGTTTCAAAGTGTTGAGAGAAGTTGAGCTATGCAGTGTTCGATTTTGTCTAATGAAGCTTTGGAAGAACTTCCACCTAAAGATTGGATGATGGGGAGAACCCAGCTTTGGGTGATTGGGCTTTCAACATGTGATCATGGCATGCCCCCCTTCCTGAGGAGATGAGACGAGCATGGGGAAAAATATAAAAAACCTACTGAAGAAAAGGTTGGACAAATCAAACCCTGAGAAGGCAAAGACTTAATGTCACCATTGCATGGTGCCTACCTGGAGGAACGACCCCGACCACCCTCGCAAAACCATTGCACTGCAGATACATTGTGAACTTGCCATAGTTGCACAATGCACAATGAAGGCCCTGAAGGTCCATACGGTGAGTCATCTGCAACATGTGCCCAATGGTGTGGGGGACTCGTGGAGACATCGCGGCTGCCTCAAACGTGCATACCTCGCTTTGGCGAATCAACCAGATTGCACGAACTGCTGCTGCGAGGCCCAAAATTCTGCTGGGGCTGGATCTCTGGGTCACATTTCGAGTCCTCTTCGTCTCCTTCAATCCAGTGTCATCTGCAACCCAATGTCAGGCCCAAGCTCGTACCTGCCAGGATCTACCTTCTCTGCAGCTCAAGGAGCGCCTATACTGTGTTTCCTGTTGGGTACTGCTCTATGTACACCCTGACTCACTTAACTTCTGGCCTGAGGTAGCAAGCCTTTACAACTCGTGACAGCTGCTGACAAACAGGACGTAAACTAGGTGCAAACACCTTCATTAACCCGACTGGGGCGAGATCAAGATTGCCGTTGTCCAGCATTCTTCTCCTATGAGTGCTCACTGCCATTATTGTGGGTGAACCTGTGTAAGAGATATCTTTTCTCCTTTAGGAACGGGGTATGGTGATCATGTGTAATATCCCAAGAAGGTCCCAAGAAGGACCAGTTTGTGTTGATTGGACAGCTCTCCCGCTTCCTCATCGCCACTCTCTCACTTCCAGTCCTGTGTGATAGCCACCTGCATAGTAACACCATTGTGGCACACCCAGCACCAGATAGTACCCGCCCAAATCCCTGCCTGCCCCATTGTTTGGTTCAAATCTGGTATTTTGGTGCCATTACTGGGATTATGTTATATATTTCTTTTATTGCATATAAGTGTGTGTGCTTCCCCATTTGTTTGTCCTTTAAGCACATGGTCTGTTCCATTTATTTATTATTAGTGTCTTGTCTTCTCTTCCGTACTGTTATAATAAATAATTATTTGTAAGAAACATTTTCCCACCTTTTGCTTTCGCCTGCACTTGTAACAACCACCAAATTCAGTTTATTTACTGAACAATCCTTGGGAGATCATAACTTGATAAAAGGATACAGTTTTAAATGATGAGATTGCAGGGTGAATTGAGAGATTGTTTCAGTCATTTGTAAGGGTCAAACACCAAAAGGCACAATGGGAGATATTAGTCGTTGACACGAGTATACATGTGTGTGTGTGTATGTGTCGATGTGAGATGTTAGTCATCGACTCGGCACATTGACACAAGTGTGTGTGTGTGTGTGTGTGTGTGTGTGTGTGTGTGTGTGTGTGTGTGTGTGTGTGTGTGTGTGTGTGTGTGTGTGTGTGTGTGTGTGTGTGTGGGCGTGCGTGTGTGTGTGTGTGTGTGCGCACGTGCGTGTGTGTGTGTGCGCGCGCGCGTGCATGTATTGGTGTGTCGGTTATATCCATATGCAAGTTTCAGAAGGTGAAACAGAGCCCTCCCAGGTCTCAAAGTATCCATCTTCATGTGAGTGTAGGCATATGGGTGTGCACATATGTTTGTATATATGTGTATGTGTGTGTGTGCATGCAAGTTTCTGTTGTTGACTGCTATCTCCACATGTGTGTGGGTTTCAGGAGGTGGAACAGAGACCTACCAGGTCTCAAAGTATCCACCTCTGTTTTGGTTAAGGATCACAATTCATGGACCAAGCTGTGAAGTTTTCTTGTTCTCAAAGTTTTGTTCCGAGGGCTATTTTCAGGATCGTCACTCATCCCCGGACAACTTCCAACTGTAGTTTGTTTGTAGTAACATTCCCAAGGATGGTTTTTAAGATCTCCGTAAGGTTCTTCTTTCTCATTCCCGTTGCTCCAATGATCACTGATACATTTTGGTGCTCTTCAGCTTCCAATTTTATTTCTCATTTAATTTCTAACTTGATTTAAATTCTGAGATCCTGGTATTTGGTCATTTCTTTAAATTCTACATTGTTTAGGTGAAACTCGCTGGGTACAGAAAGCTCAATTAGCAATGTCTATAATTTTTTGTACCTCAGTATTATATCCGGTCACAATGCCTTGTTTTCTTCCCGGTGTGCGTGCGTGCGTGTAAAACATATATTTCTGTATATTTTTTGCAAAATACGTAAAAATTGGTGTTTCTTGGATTATTGTGAGTGCTTCATACTTAGAAGTTTTTGAACTCTCCCCATGTACATACTTCCTTGGTGTAATAAATTAGAGCATATGATGTACAATCATTGTCTTTATAATTTCAACTGCAATGCTTGTTTATTTTTCAGTGCCTTATCAATTTCTTCTGAGAAACAAATGTAAGTAATTATAATAATTACACACACAAAAACTTGAATTGACAATTTTAACAATTGCGGCACATAGCCTCTAAACAGACAGATCTCTCATGAAAAGACATTTTAAAATCTAAACAAATGTCGACGATGCCAATAATGGTTCAAACTCCTGACAAAGGATGAAAAACTTCCATACCATACATAGTACAACTTGAATTTTCATTCACGTGTTTTCATCTAATATGAATCAGAATGAGAACCTTTTCATTAAATAACAGCACTATATGAACACTATGGTAGATGTTATATGAACACGACAGTTAGAGTTCAAGGATATCTTCAGTCTGTGTTCTTCCATTTTAGCCTAAGGTAGTCATTATCTCAGCAGCCAGTTTTCTCATTCAAAACCTCTTAAAGTGAGACAGTGACAAGCTTGTGTGAATTCTGGACCTTACTTTCCACCTGCATACACTTCTGCCGTGTCAAAGAAATTGATGCCGTTTTCATAAGCTGCTGTCATCAACTGCTCAGCTGTCTGCAATGAAAGAAGAAACTCTATCACATGAAGATTCATTAGACTGCCTAATCAAATAGTCTCATGTGGTGTATTTGAATCTGTTTTACCAAAACAGGCAAAGTATGCCAGATATTATAGCTGCCAATTACCAAATAATGCTGATAATAATGCAAGGAAATGCAATGACAAGGAGAAAAAGACAAGTTCTTCCCATGCAGCCTACACTGTAGCTCCATGGCAATAACAGAATAACAACATGCTTTACACATGATAATGGCTATGTGGAGGGATGGAGACAACCAACCAACCAACCACACTCTATCCTGAAGCAGTCCCCATACCCCCACACACCCCTCTTTTTAATGCTGCTTCACTCACAGCATAAACATCTCAAACATTGCCAAGTCTAACATTGGAAACCACAAAATGATCAAATGTAAAATTGCAGAAATAGTCTGAGAGCCAAGATGACCTATTGTGTCACCCCTGGTACACCCAGTAGGATAATTTGCCACAGTTATAAATCTCATCCTTATTTTATGGGCAAAGTACCAAAAAAGGGCCAAACAGTCAATAAGTGCAATTTATAGAGATCCTGACAGGTAATGGATAAAAGCTATATCATTAACTTTTACAGTTGTTAACCAATCTGGTCAACTTCTCCATCAAATGAAGGTGATGTATAGCTTTTGGGAATCATACAGTATACTTTACAAGTTCCAGGTGCATAACATAGCCCACAGGGTTGACTCGTAATGTGAAAGAGCACAGAAAACTACATAATTATTATTATTATTTTTGTATCAACACAACCTTTGTTAACATCTACTTGTTTCTATTATAAAAAGTAGAGGTTATTGGCAATCGACCCTGGCATTCAAAGCGATTCGAGTGTCAGCCATTGTGACATGGATGGGACAAATGTTTGAAAGATCATCAAGCAGTTTGTGAAGTACAGTGGTTTTCAAACTTTTTTTCTGGCGACCCAATTTCAGAACCTTTCCACATCGCGTGACCCAAAAGATTCAAAACCAAATTCATAATATATAAGATAAGATTTCAGATGACACAAGAACATTTGCTGTTTACTTTATTCACCATCGTCATGTTTTCATAGACGAGTAGACGGAGAATAGCCGACAGTATCCAAATAGTGCAGTTGAATGTTTCAGAAGTTTAGTCCGAATGACATTTAGATATATCAGTGAGAAGGATGAGCCTGTTTTTCAGAAACCAACTTCTCTATTCATGGAGAAGTAGATGACAATGCCAGGATCATATCATGCTCCATTTCTAGGCGATTTCTGTACTTTGTTTTAATCACCACCATGGTGTAGAACGACTGCTCACAAAAGTATGATGAAGGATATGGCATGAGAACCTTCATGGCACGCTGTGACAGGGTCGGGTATGACGGCAGCATTTTGCACCAGAATGTCAACAACGAATTCGTCCGCACAAGAGCCTGCGCTCCTGAATCCTGCTGGAACTGTACAAGCTCTTCCTGTGCTGTATCATCTCCATCAGCACTCGAGTCCAGTGGAGCCGTGAAAGGGTCCCAAACCATAGAAAAGGACTGCACATCCAGCTCAGGGAAATAGTGCTCGAACTGTTCAATGAGCGACCGAAGGTGACGTGCTATCTCCCCAGAAATACTGTTGAGCTCAGTATCATCGTACTGGCAGGTCGTTAGATGCTCCACCAGACGGGGGAAAAGGCTGAAGCGCTTAACAGCTGCTTTGTCTGCCAGTAATTTTAGTCGCCAGAAATCCGCTCATTTTGTCGTGAAAAATCGATTAGGTTGGCCTCTTTGCCTTCGAGGGAGCGGTTGAGGACATTGAGGCGTTCAAAGATGTCAACGAGATAGCACAGTTCTGACAGCCAAGAGTCCGACTCAAGCAACGCTACCCATGCTGTTTTCCCTTGTGTTCGTAGGAACTCCTTCAGTTCATCTTTGAGCTCGTAAACGCGCAGAAGAAGGTTTCCCCGAGATAACCATCTGACTTGAGTGAAGAATAGTAAATTCTTATGGTCGGCGTCCATCTCCTGGCAGAATAGCCTGAATAACCTAGTGTTGAGGGCGCTCGATTTGATGTGATTCACCATTTTTACGACTTCTGAGAGCATGCTCTGCAAGGTTTCTGGCAAAGTACGAGAGGCGAGCGCTTCTCGGTGAATCATGCAGTGTACCATGGAGGTCTGAGGAGCCACCTCAAGCAATTTAGCCTTGAATCCAGAACGCACTCCTAACATTGTTGGCGCACCGTCTGTTGTAGAACCGAGCAACTTTCCAAAGTCCAGATCATGGTCACGATAAAACTGCTCTACTTTCCCAAAAATGTCCTCGCCTTTGGTGGTGGCCTCCAATGGTTTGATGAGCAGAGGCTCATCGACAAAGTTATCAGCCTTGATGAAGCGGACCCAGACGATGAGTTGCGCGTACGATGCGATATCAGTGGACTCGTCCAACTGTATGTCGTGCCACGGCGATTTCTTGATCTTCTGTACGACCTGAGCCGTTACGTCCAGACTCATCTATCTATAATTCCAGCAATGTGTGTGTGTGTGTGTGTGTGTGTGTGTGTGTGTGTGTGTGTGTGTGTGTGTGTGTGTGTGTGTGTGTGTGTGTGTGTGTGTGTGTGTGTGTGTGTGTGTGACTGTGACCGCTGTTTCTCGACAACCACTGGTCCGATATAATTGAAACTTGCCAGCTATATTGTTGGGGACCCGAGGATGTGCCTTTTCAAGGCTTGATATTAATCAGACAAGTGTTTCCAAAGTTATGGCCATTTATTTACCAACCAATGACAAGACAGGTTGCTGCGTGGGCATGGCCGATGGGGAAGAGAACCTCAGCCACGTTCCCCATTACGGGTTACAACGTACGGACTTCAGGAGAGTGATGACTTCGTGTACTCTAATAATTTCTATTTCTTATGCGCATTTATAGATAAACACAATGCCCCAAGTTATGATCGTTTTCATATTAGACGGTACATAAATTTCGGTAACATCAGAGTGAGCTGGTGTGCTCTGAACCAGGAAGTAAATTAATTATTTTTTTTACATGAACGTTTTTTTATCTTCTCTTCTCTTTGTGTTTTTCCTTGCGACAATATTGCGAAAAGGCAAAATACGTCAGCGCTAATTGAATAATTAGCCTTTAAAACTAATAATTTATCAAAACGTTGGCAGATCCAGCAGCCTCCGCATTCTTGCCCTGGACGAGGAAACAAAGAAGAAGGGCCATTTCCTCAGCAATGTTGTTTATGAAGAGGTGCTAACGAGATAAAGGTGTGTACATGGAGACAATTATTATTATTATTATTTATTTATTAAAGAAAAATTGTTCCGAAAATAATTTATCAAAAAAAGTGCACAACTTTTTTTTGTTTCCAATTGTCAAAATGCTGTGGCCTTTGGAAGTGTTAAGGAATTCAGCTCTACTCAACATGCTTGCCAACAAAATACATCTCAATTTGGTGGTAAAAACGATTCACAATGACAGGTTTCCTTACTCATTGCTTTGCAGTCTGCATTCAACCCCTTCATTTGTCATCTCATTGACCTCATTTCATCTATCTATAATTCCAGCAATCTGTGTGTGTGTGTGTGTCATCTATCTATAATTCCAGCAATGTGTGTGTGTGTGTGTGTGTGTGTGTGTGTGTGTGTGTGTGTGTGTGTGTGTGTGTGTGTGTGTGTGTGTGTGTGTGTGTGTGTGTGTGTGTGTCGTTTATGAGAGTGAAGAAACGGCCTGTGTGGTTGTTGTTTCTGGCACGCGGTTTGAAAGTTTTATTTTTTTTTTGTTTGCCCGTACGGCCACGCACGTACGGCCACGCACCTACGGGCATGCACTAGTATCTTCAATTCTGTGTTGGCTGGTGTTGTCAGAGAGGGGTATAACTGCCAGTATCTTCACCGCTTCCTCCCCAACAATCAGAGATAGCATATCCTTTGCACATGGCAGCACGAGTTCTTCCGCAATGGAGTGAGGCTTTTTAGTCTTGGCAACATGAGGCGACACTCGATACGAGGCCTCTAATGCCCGAGAATTGGTCTGATGGCATGTACCCTCTCTGTCAAGACGTGTATTCTTGAGTGCAAGAAGTTTCCTCTCAAAGAACGCTCTCTCCTTATCCTGATAAGGCGCATGTTTTGTAGTCAAATGCCTCTGCAACTTATTTTGTTTCATTGACTCCGTAGAAAGCACTTCAAAACAAATCACAGACTGAGGCCTCTGTTCCCCCACTTTTATCCACCGCGTAGTAAAATCCAAGGTCCTGAAATTTATCCTGGTAAGAACGTTCTCGAGATTTGCTGGTGGCCGTTGCTGCCATCACAAATGAGGTCTTGAGTCATACGTGGAGACATGAATAGACGTTAATGATAGTCAGAGTCTGAGTCTGAGAGGCCGTGGATCAAACCACTAATTTCCCGCCAAAATGAACTGCCGTTCAGCGAGCCCGCGCATCGGCTGGATCTCATTCCAAGCGTCATGTTGCGCCGGTTCCCATACTTTGAACGAACCGTTTATATTACATCCCGCAAAAGCGAACACCGATCGAAAATAGACAATTTTTTTTCGCTGCAAGCGGACGCCCGTGACCCCACGAAATTTGCTCGGCAACCCCACTTGGGGTCGTGCCCCCGGGTTTGAAAAACCAAGGTGTAGTATTTGGGGAACCACTTAAAAAAATTTCATCTTCACACAATTATCAGTGGAACTGGTTAAGTAGAATATCAAATTTGATGTAGGATCTCATATGGGTTATTCTTTTATCTCATCTATGATAAAGTCGAGGAGAACTTTTGAAGACATAACGATGTCCTTCAGTCAGTCAGTCCTTTCCTTCCTTCCTTCTTTCCGTCAATAGGTCCATTAACATTTCTCATTTTTGCTCATGTGGGACAATGCTATAATTCCTTTCATGACCTTTTTCCCAAGAGTCTTGTGCATGTATTGATACCAAACATGCCCAAACCAGACATCGTTCACACAATTTCTATGCTGTACTTTGTCATCGAAATAGAATAGAAATACTGAAAAGTTGCATAAAATTTGATGCATGTCATGAACAATGTTCTCTAGTGTCAACACACAGATAGCTGATTTTGTCCCCTTAAAAAAATTATGCTTGCTATCTATTCAGAAATATTGATTCATGAAAATGCTATATCATTTGCATATTCAGATAATTTATGCAAATATGAAACATGTCCCATCCAAAATAATCATTGAACATCATAGATTTCCATTTTGAGAAACATTATTTTTTATCTCATACATTTTTCATGCAATCCCATGCATACAATGACCAGAATTGTAGATATGTCTGAAACATGGATAAAATTAGCATATTGCATAATTAATGAGGTAATAATTAGAAAAATTAACATATTATGAAGAAATTTATAACACCATCGTGTACATTGCATGATAACATATGCGCATGCAAATTTTACAAGTTCATCAGAAAAGCTACGTAGTCCCTCCTCCGCCCTCCCCCGAGTCAAGGAGAGCTCAAAATCGCCCAGTTTAGTTAGGGTTAAACCATTCAAGAACAATTCCAGAAATGCAAGCATCTCATGCAGGTTAACTTTTAAGATCAAAAAGTGTACGTAACTAGGTTAACTTTGAACCACCAATATAGTTGTTCAATATAGTTGAACCACCAACCACTCTTCCACTTGTTTAAATCACAATCAAGACTTTTATATTTTAATCACAAATGTGTTCGCTTGTTTCTCTTTCTCCCTGCTGTTTACATCTATCACACTCCCTGCGTTTTCCTATTAACTAAAACAGTTCCAGTTCTGATTTCAAAGGAGAAAACAGGGTAGGCAGGTGCCAATTGTTACTCTTAAAAATTGGCTGAACCTAATGATGAATATGCTGGTAAAATATGATGAAAGCAGATCTAAGTTTTCCAGTAATACTGGACATCATTTGGCAAAATGACTTTGGTTGCAAGAGCACACAAGACGAAAAGGGAAGTCCAACATCACCAAAAAAAATTTTCTGTTAAATGTTTGTCATTCACACAGGGGAGTAATAGGGATGGCTGATTTTGTGATTGCTACTTTAGGATCACAAATTCCACCTCATTGTTGTACCATTCATGGAAGGCAATTCCACTGCAATTTTGTTTTGTGCTGGGTTTTTCAGTGTTCACCAGTGCCTGCACAGAGGGGGACTTCAAAGTGGTTTTCCCCATTCTGCAGTAAGAGCTTTACATCACTGTTACAACTTAATTTTTGGTGGAAGGGAGCGATGTGGCCTGGATGCTTTTGTGTCATGGGAGATAATTGAAAAATGTTTGCTGTAAGCCAGTGAAACATCCAGAATCGTTTACATTCCGTCATGCCAAAAGGTTATGGTTTTAGTGATTGCAGAGTGCAGAGTTAGTGATTTACCAACAAATGCAGAGTGCAAGAATCCTGGAGAAAGAGTACAATGCTCAAGGTCATCTGATAATTTCAGAAAGAGGTTTGGAGAAAATAGTGGGGGTGGGGAGGGGAAGGGTTGAAAATTCAGACAGAAAGGTGGTCAGCACTCACTCTTTGCCTGACAGATTACGGAGCTAAGTGACTATCATTTGTGGTGTAATGGCCAGTAGTTAGGTCTAGTTGATCTAGCAATATAGATAAAAGCACCACCAAGATGCCATTGCAGTCACATGCTACTGAGAAAAGAGAACGTACAACCACAACTGCCAGAGCTAACCAAAGCAGGCACAGAGTCAAATAAACATGAAAAAAAAGAACAAGGATATGTGCATCGTTAAATGATAGCAACAAAGGGTGGTTGCCAAGTAATTCTGTCAAGTGAGCTGTGCATCTTGAACAAAGTGCTTGGGATGGACAAGGAGTAATAGGTCAGAAAATATCCCAAAGCAAGTATTTCCATGAAGCCTCTCTTTTAATTTTTTTTAGCAGTTACACTAAGGTGCATCTTCAATCACACACATCCTTACAGGTGATACCAGAACTTCAATAGGTCAGCCAGCACAATGTCAGTGTTTAACAGTTAGTTATAATTCTAAGGCTGTTCATGCTGGGACAATCTGGCATAGGTATATAGACAGAACAAACAGAATATGCCACCATGGAATTGCATAGAGTACTTTGTGGCAATGATGCAGGAGGGAACATATATTTCTCCAAGCTCTTCCCCAGAGATCAACAAATGCAAAGGGAACGAATGTACAGGTTCAGGCAAAATTATACCAAGATGAGCCCAGGGTAGTCAGGATTTGTCAGAAAATGAGACAAGAGAAAGCGATAATATTTGTAATAAACAATGTTCAAAACCTGAACAAATTTCCAAATGGAAGGCCGCTTTCAAACAAGCAAAAAGCAACAATGCATTAAATTGCAGCATCCTTATTATGGAAACCATAGAACTAATATCAAGAGGTTTCAGTGTAGAGAGGCTAGAATAGATCTATTGATGATGAGTATTACTTGTGAAGAAAAGGAAGACAAGACAGAGAGAGCTATTTACATTAAGGAAGAAGAGATTACATGTTGTTGAACTGTGACTTATCCCGATCACATTTGATGCTCTGCCATTGGCCAATGGTGGGTGATAAGGTTGTGTCAATAATGCTTGGATAAATCTCTGTCCGAGTGTTGTTGATGATCAATGTTTGACTAACGAGTTCAAAAACGCGCAGGAGAAACATGAGCCCGTTTTAAGCAAACCAGCATATTGCCAACCAAATGCCGTCTCACACCAGAAATGACGTGTATGAAACGTCATATGGAAATTATGTGTACAAACTAGCGCTCTATGTCACAGGAGTGCCATAGCTCAAACTTGGCAGTTGGACTTTGTGGAGCTTGCTAAGTGCAGGAATTTGGAATTTGACCATGGTGCCTCTGATATCTCACATACTCTTCATTGAAAGACACTGGGATATTTAATGTCCATCAGCGAGTGCTGGCAAAAGGGTCCCTTGTGCAAAGCAGAATGCGGGGTTAAGCAATTGGTTCACTTTGTCTGTCTGTCTGTCAGTTGAGAAACGTCAGTTTATGATCAAGGAACAATTTAATTTGAATTGAATGTTATATTTTGAACACAAATTGGAACATGAATCTGAAAACAAACTGTAGTATAGCAGTACTTGGCTCTGAATTTGTATAAGATACAGGAATAAGATAGAGGAATAAGATAGTGTTGTTTTTTTCTCTGTCTACTTGTCCGGCAGTCAAACATAATAGTGTGGCGTTGATGGCTCAACTAACATCGAGCTTGTCACGGCGGGAGGTCGAAGTCCCGCGATGTCCCGAGTAGCTCAAATGAGGCGTTCTGAATTAATGATAGTAGCGCACAAGTAGAAGGGAAATGGGACTTCAAGAGCTTCCCAAATTTTACATGTAAGTGAATGGGAAAAATACTGACTCACACTTCTGGAGCACCTTTAGATCACCCAAAACCAAGACTCTTCTCCCTCTCCCCTTTGGGGCTTCTAGAGCATCCCAAATTTGACATGTAAGTGAAAGAGAAAAATACTGACTAGCCCCTCGAGAGCACCTAAAACCGAGACTCTTCTCCCTCTTCCCTTTGGAGGGGGAGGGGGGAATTAACCTCAACAAAGGGCTCTCTTCTTATGATTCCCTAATACCTCCCCGCTCTCCTTTCTCCTTTCTTGAAACATTGAAATAGAGGAATTGTGAGATCTCTCTTTTCCACTCTGCCAGTGAACCAACAAATATTCTTTTACTCCTCAATTTTTCAAACAACTTCATTCTCTGACTACTTGTATCTCCATCTAGTATATTAACAAACAATAGATCTTGTTGTTCTTTCTCCAAACACCTCTTCTGACCTCGTATGAAATGATATTACTCTCTCAATGATCTCGTCTGGGAACCTCCAGAACACCATGTTAAGATTGTCGTGAATTTTTTTTACTTAATAAATACAATATTTCAAAACACCAAAGACAAATTTTAATCAATCTCTCCTTTTATAAAGGATAGTGAAATATATTCCTCTAATGTTAAATTGAACAAAGATGATTTTAATAACTTCTGGATAAAACCTATTATGAAAAATAATATGAGTGCCTCAATTTCATTTCAAGGAAGAGCATTTTCCCTCAATGGGAAAACATCAATTAAAGTTGTCCTCACAAAAGTTTCACCCTTACTTCTTGAGATCTAGAGTAAACTAGAAGAGGTAATGAAAGTTGTAAAAGTGTTAAAAAAAGAAAACCCTTTTTACTGAGGAAATGGCTAAAGAGGATAAAACTATTAGTTAGTAGTAAATGTTGAGAAATTTGTGTTTTTCTTAATAACCATAAATATGTAAATCTTGAAGAAATGAGAGATGTAAATATCTCAGGTGAAATGACATTTCGTCCAGTTGTAGTTAGGTACCATTTTAAAATTACCTTCAATATAAAAAAATGTAGTAGTTGAATCTGTTAATGAAAAAAAAAAAAATGGACAGAGATGGTAATGTTTTTACTCGTAATTAAATATGAGTCATTATTCAAGTGAAGATTTTGAAGATCATCATAGTGATGATAGTATCTCTATTGGAACAGAAAACAGTTAGGATACCGAGAGTTTGTGTTCAAACGATAGTTATGAAAGTGGTTTTATAGATGATCATGACAGTACCGATGAAAGTACCAAAGATGAATTTTATTTGAAGTAAAATTTTACGATATAAATATAAATAGTATACTGGATCTTGAGTCTCTTAAATTCCCTAACTCTCCATATGACAAATTTGAGAATTATCCTGCATGTGATAGAGTGGGATTAAACACAGAGTCAAAAGCCCATAAACAATGTATATTCTGTGATTATGTTCTAATTAATGAAAATAAAAAACATAAAAAGGAACATAACTGTTTCAAAATTACACCAAAAATGAATTACTTTACAAGATTAGTAAGAGAAATGAATGTTAAGTATAAGGGTGATAATATACCTTTTATTACAAGAGAAGAGACTGAACAAATGAAGGTAATGTTTCATGGATTGATGATATATATTATTCACGATTGTCATTTTCAGGAAAATATGAACACAACATATTGTATCAATAAAATAATGGATTATCTTGAAATTAAACCTGGACTCGGGATAAAACAAAGAGTTTCTAAAAAAAAAGCCTATAAGAATTTCAATAATATATTTTCTAAATATATAAATTAATGATTTTTTACCCATTTGGGAAAATAAGATAAAATTTAACAACCATAAAAGTCTTCCAAATTAATTAAGATGTGTCATAGTTGGTTCAAGCAGATGTGGAAAAACCTGCCTGCTTTTGAAGATGCTCCTTACTCCCAACTTTTTAGATTTTGATAATTTAATAATTCTCACAAAGTCAAGTTTTCAACCTGAGTATCAATGACTCACACATGGTTTTAATGCAGGTCTTCAAAAATAAGACATAATTGGTTTATTTAAACTTCAAAACAAACAAAATGATTATAACATTTAAGATATAATACATCTATTTTGTGATTCACAGAAATGTAAAATAAATCAAAACCTATAACTTGTATTCTTAGTGATAATACGGATGATATCCCTTCACCCCAAGATTGAGATAAATAAAAAAACGAATCTCGTTATCTTTGATGATTGTATTAATGAGAGAAACCAAGTGGTTATAGATAGCTATTACACAAGAGGGGAGGCATTCTTCTTGTAATTGTATTTATCTTTGTCAATTATACTTTCAACTCCCTCGTCGCTAGACAAGAAATAATGCTAATACTTTTATTTTATTCAAGTTAAATTCAACAGATATGTATATTTTTTGGAGAGACAGTTGTTCTCCATTGTGGAGTAAAAAATAATTTGAGGAGTATATGAAACACACGACTGGAAGATATAAATATATTGTTGCGAAACAAGATGAGATACTAATTATATTTTTCAATAAATAAATGGATGCGAAAGAACAAGCAAGAAGGTTGAAGGAGCTTCAAAAGTTAGTTTCAAAAGTTGTAAAACAACATGGAGACATAAAGAAGAAATGCAGACAGAAACTAATGGGTGAAGAAGCATTTGAAAGAAAACAAGAAAAAAAATTTAACCACTTTTAAAAAAACTCCCCAACAAATGTCTACAGTTCCTATGACAGACAACACCCCTAAAAAAAACCTTCAAATGTTAAGGTTTTTAAATTAAATGATAGAGCAAGAACAAGAGGATATAGGAGAATTAGAATATGATGATGAAGGATTATTTCAACAACTGGAAGAGTTGAATCAACCCCCTGATTATGTTGTGAATGCTCTCCAAAACAATGAATATTCAACAGATTCAAAAACCATAGTGGGTCTCATTCCAACAGAACAACCAGCAATATTCTATCTTGTGAAGGAAAAGGTATTGATATTTAATTATGAATTGAAGTTCTTGAGTTCTGGCTGACCACCTGTTAAATTAACCCCAGATTAATGTTTCTTCTTACAAAAGATGGCTATTACATTGTAGCCAAGAATCAAATTTCAGATTATTTCATTGAGCCGTTGAACATGAAAAATGAGGATGACAGAGTATATATTGATTTGCTAAACTCGCTTAATTATGGGGTTAGTGATGCTGGAAGAAGAAAGAAGAATGAAAATGAGAAACAAATTATTGAGCCTTTAAGTAGGCTTGGTTCAGGTGTTAGTTTTCTTCCAAATGACCAATCACAATTAGTTAATAGATTGTTATTGCTGTTAGGTAGTAAAAAGGCTGGAAACAACAATCGTTTTAATGAAGCATCAGCCATTTTAGACCAGTTGGTGAACATGAAAATAATTAATAAAGGTCAATACAAAGACATTTTATCCCATATTAAATAAGATGAGAAGCACAATCCTTAGTTTTAATTTCACGAGTGATCACACATCTTCGTTCCCATACCCACTATAACTTGATGTGATATAACACTATAACTTGATATATAAAGTGATAACTTGCTTCCTTTTTGTGAAAGACACTATGGGATTTTTAACATCCACCAACTAATGTTTGCAGATGGGATACCTAGGTTCACATCCACACAGGGGACGACACACACATTGCTGCCTCACCCTGAGGACGAAACACCAAGATGGGAATTTATAGCTTGGCCGAGATTCGAACCGAGGCTACACAGCTCAGAGGTAAGTGCACATATCTCCTGGGTACATATCTCTCAGTTGAAAGCTGCCAGCCCAAGTAATGATATTGGACCAGGTTAAAAAAACCATTAGATAAGCAAATTGTATCTAAGCAGAGAAATTAGAAGGACACAACTAGCTGGGACAAGTCGGCAGGTAAGGATCAATAAATTATTTTTAAGGATACGAATGAGAAGGGGTAGGGGTGGGGGAAAGGATATTGTCATTTTAGTGAAACAATTTGGTTAGTTAAAATAAAAAGACTCAGTTGTCACAAAAGGATGGGTGATAGGAAATTGCAAATTCATTTTTTGGTCCCAATCCCCATAATTTGTTGTTTGAGAAGTCCTATTTTTTGCATTCAGGAATTTTCATCCCATCCTTAGTCATACAGAACATCTCAAGTAAATATGCTCTTTAAACAGCAAGATAAGAGAAAAGGTGTAAAAGGTTTGAATGACGAGAAATGTATGGTTCAAACACAAGGAGTGGTCAAAATTCTGCCATTTTGCAGAAGTAATATGGATATAGCTTCAAAAGTAATAAATCTGAGGTCAAGCCATGGGAATACAATGGTAAGTATTGAAACGTTTTTAAACCTAATTTCAAGTGGTGTGACGTTAATTATGTTTAAAGTATCTCTCGTCTTCACGGCCCATACCTCTTCATTGATTTGACTTCCAAATGTCACCCATGTTCCTGGAAAACAACAACAGGGTTTTGAACAGTTTGAATAGATTCCAAACAATAATGGCCATGATAAATTGATTGACATTTCCTTTGTGTTACTGTATGTACATTACCATTAAGATACAGGAATCGCTTTAACACCTGACATGAGTTTAACACAAGGAAAGATCCATCAACTGCATCGATCAAAGCCAGGTTTTTACAGGCAGCAATTTATGGTAAATGAGCTCACCAACAACATATTCTTAAACATCAATATTTAAACTCCTCAAAATTCTTTAAGTTGCCTCATATACACGCTTCGGGGAACATCGGCATTTAACTGTTACCTTTCATCCCTCCATTCCCTTATTAAATGATTTCTTACAGGTCAGAAAAAAACATTTTAGAAAAACGAAAAAACATGTATGGATGGAATCTCCCAAAAAACCCAAACAAGGTAGGAAGGAATGACATCACATTGGCATGACAATGCATGGCATCACATTGGCATGACAACGCAGTCTGGTTTTACACTCTTGGAGAATTTAAAAGAAAATAATTGTTATGGTACTGATGCAATACCCAAGAGAGAATGGCGCTTCCTTCCATTGGAATCATTGTAATTGCTTCAGCCATTATTATGCTGGGCAGGATGACAATTATCAACATTTCTGAGGATGAACAAATCGGCAATTTTGTGTTCTCTCGATCTGTTAAGGCTTGGTCACAACGAACCCACGATGCATTTGTGCCATGACACGACAGAAAATTTGGGCAATTCGTGGGTCATCGGGGGTCGTCGCAAGACAGTCCTACAAAATTTTGAGCATCGTGGCATCGACTTGCCATCGTGAGGCAAAATTGGACATGCACCTTTTTTGCTCGACGATTTTTTGTGGTATCGATGTATTGTGGCTGTCGTGAGTCTGTCCTACGTTATATAGTCGGGAGACGGATGCGCGAGCCTCCCATGAGTGACCCACGACTGTAGTGCGACAGTCTTGTGACAGTCGCACGACTGTCGCACGCGCATCCCACGAGTGAACCACGACCTGATCACGTGAAAAACAGCCCCCCGACAATGCCCGTCAACTCAGGATGGTCCCATGACTGTCGAACGACTGACTTGCGACACACCCACGACATAACCACGACATATCTTTTTTTTCTGTCGCGTCCCCATCACCAAACCATCTTTAATGTGTCGTAGCCCTTGTGACCACTCAAAATAGATTTCGGGCATGTTGCAAGATCTGGCCATGACAAATATTTTATGGGTCGACCACGACAAAATTTCGTACGATCCGTTGTGCCCGGGGACTTACTTTAGTCATGTGTTTTAGTGTATTTTTCATTGTTGTCGGGTATGAAAACGTTTGAGAATAAAAGTATTACTCTTAAATGCTTATGACTTCACTCTGTAATGGTTTTTAAGGGTATTATTTTGTACACATTTGAAGGGGCAGCCATTTTTTTCCCATGCCATCCCTACATATGGAGTTCTGCCATACGCCATGACACTGCACAATACTCCGACTCTGGAATATGGAGGGTGACTCTGGAAAATCCTCTTTATCTCTTCAGAACAACCCTCATCCTTCAGAAAAACAGGCAGCAACCTCTTCCCTCTCTACAGACCTTGATAAAATCACAAACTGGTCAAACATGTGGAATGAGTCTTTTAATCCGAAGAAATCATTTTTTTTTTCTTTTTCTTTTTCTCTCTCTCTCTCTCTCTCTCTCTCTCTCTCTCTCTCTCTCTCTCTCTCTCTCTCTCTCTCTCTCTCTCTCTCTCTCTCTCTCTCTCTCTCTCTCTCTCTCTCTCTCTTGTTCTCTCTCTCTCTTTCTCTCTTTCTCTCTTTCTCTCTTTCTCTCTCTCTCTCTTTCTCTCTTTCTCTCTTTCTCTCTTTCTCTCTTTCTCTCTTTCTCTCTTTCTCTCTTTCTCTCTTTCTCTCTTTCTCTCTTTCTCTCTCTTTTTTTCTCCTGTTCCAAAAGGAACATATTACAAACCCTTCCATCCACTTTCTCAACAACCCTCTCAAAGAAATGCAGTCACTCAAACTCTTGGGTCTCACTCTCAGCCATGATCTCTCATGGGCAAGCCACTTTTCAAAGTTGGCTTCCAAAGCCAGTAGCTGACTGAGCACCCTCCATCGTGCAAAGTCCTTTCTTGACACAACTGGACACATAGCTTTCATCCACAGCTTGATGGAATATTGCTTTCCACTCTGAGTTGTATCCCCTGTCTCACACCTTGCTGATTATATGGGCCTCTCACTTCGCCATCACTGACAGGTCAGTGGTTCCTGTCTTCTTCTGCCTCCTTTCTGCTCTTACACCCTCTGCCCTCTCTATGCTTTGTCCCCCCCCCCCCAGGTATATGCAGAGTTCACACTCTCAAAATACAGAATCACTGCTCACCTCCAGTTCTTTGTTCCTCTTTTTTCCCACCTGTGGAACCAACTTCCACATTGTCTTCAATCTCATTCTTCCCTCCAGGTCTTCAAGACCGCTATTCACTACTATCTCAGATCATCCCCCATCAAAAACCATTAAATTTTCTACACCTGTTAAACCACCCCCATCCCACTCCCCTTCCCTCCCACTCAATTTTTTTTTTTTTTGCCTCTATCCATCTTGTCCACCCTTTGCGTTTTCCCATACTTCTCATCGCCACCCCATCCCTTGTCTGTCGGTCTCCATCTATTTTTTCGCCCTCGAGACTGGAGTACCTCAAGCCAGTGTGTTGGGCCCAGTCTTGTTCCTCATCTACATAAACGACCTCTCTGATACTCTGGAGAATCCTCTATTTTGTGCAGATGACTTTATATTGGATTATACCACAATGTCCCATCCCACTGCGAGGCAGACTGCAGCTGCATCACTTTCTGCTGATCTGGAATTGATTAGATGCTGGTCTGATAAATGGAACATGTCCTTTAATCTGGGAAAAATCACTGTCTCAGCCTGTCACTCTGGAAGGAAAATGAAACTCACCCACATATCTTTTTCCATGGTCTTCCACTGGAAGATGTTCAATCTCTTGAACTTATTGGCTTCACCATCAGCCATGACTTCTCCTGGGCCAACCATGCAGCAAAGCTGGTCTCCAAAGCCAGCAGGAGACTGGGCATCCTCCATCAATCCAAGTCTTTAATTGGAAAATCATGCCTACTCACAGCCTAGATAGCCTTTGTATGTCACTCAATGGAGTACTACTGCTCTCCCCTTAGTGCTCGTACCCCAGCATCACATAATTGTCTCGCCTGGATCATGTGGAGTTGAAAGCTCTCGGTATTATTGGAATTTATCATGATGAGGCCGAATCACAAGCTTTCACAGCGCAGGCAGGTTTGTAGTCTCTTTTTTTGTGCCTCTTCTCCGATGTTGCTCACTCTACTCTGTAAATCCTCCAACCCTCCCTAAAAACTTCAGGATGCACACTTTCTTCCAGTAACTCCATCATGATTAAACTTCCAAATTCCATGCCAACCTTTCTCTTCCTTTTCTAAATTTGGCCCACTACACCACCCTGTGCATACACGATAGACATATGGCCCCTTATTGAAATGCTTTAATCTAATAATGCATGTAGACAATGTGCCGGTCATAAGAGTTTCAATACAGAAAGTACTGCAGTACAATCCAGGCTTACCCAGTCCAAGACATGATACTCTGAGGCCAGATCTTCCAAGGTTCCTGTGGGCAGTACAAAAAATGCCAACTTCAGTGAAGGATGACATTGCATGAGTGTGAGCTCTACTTCAGGACCATCTATGCACAACAGAACAACAGGCACATCAATGTTGCAAATGTCAGAAATAAGGTAGATGCCAGGCCGATGATAAACAAGTACATAACATAGTATGGCAGGTTCAAATCTAAATGAAGGCAGCAATATTTATGATTTGGATATTAATGGCTCACACCACAAACTGTTCCTGTTGTGGACCATCTGAAGAACTGGCTGCTTCGCTTAAATCATGCTTTCCGGAAAGACACCTGCACCTTCAACCAGGTCCTTGAAGTATCCCAACAGTTTCTGCACTATAAACAAATTAATCAGGTAGTTTACTTGTTTCATGTGAATGGCCTTCTTCATATATGAAGGGCAATCAACATTTAAGTGACTCTTTCCCATTTCATCCTCTGGAGTGATGTCATCATGCTCCCAGCCCCTTGTGGGACTGAGGAAGACAAAGTTGCGGATGCAGTGAATCCCCTGTCTAAGTGTTCTTTCGAGATTTAATACGTGCTAGAGTTTTGGGCAGAAGATATTGTTGCTGACCCGGGGGTCGGCGGCGAGAAGTCCACAAGGGGGGAAGCTCCCTCGGGTTCCCACCAGCCACTCCAGAATCGCAGGCCGTCGCACATGAATAAGTTTGTGATGTGGCGGGTTGCTAATCGACCGTGAACGTCAATAACTCCACCACGTGACATAGGGTCCTCTGTCTAATAAATACTGTTTATCTAATGGTCACATGATCTAATTACCGGGGGACATTCCCTCAGTATGCCTTGTTCAAACTGGATTACTTTACCAGATTAGATGCAGCCGAATGTAACTGCTGAATAACGTATTGGCTAGAAAAACAGATTGTTGGGGGATAATGTCCCGGCGAGGCGAGGATACGAACCATGCTGGATCAATGAAGGAAAAGATGAAAATGAGCTGGGAACATTTCTACACAAGCATTTATTTACAATCAAGCGAGGAAAGGTATGTGGAACAGTAAATTGGGTTTTTTGGTCCAGCATGGTTCGTATCCAAGCCCAGCCAGGACGTTATCCCCCAATGATCTGTTTTTCAAGCCGGTACGTCCGTGGGCAGTTATGCTCGGCTGCATCTGATCCGGTTTGAACAAGGCGTACTGAGGGCGTGTACCCCAGTAATTAGATCATGTGACCATGAGGTAAATGGTATTTATTAGATGGAGGACCCAAGTCACGTGGTCGAGTTATTGGCATCCATGGTCGATTAATGACCCACCGCGTCACAAAGTTATTTGTGTGCAACAGCCTGCGATTCCGGAGAGTCTGGTGGAAACCCGAGGTAGCTTCCCCCCTTATGGTCTTCTCGCCCAAGACCCCTGAGTCCGCAACACTTTGGTGTCAGGAGTAGGATGTGTGATGTAGTGCAATATAGGGGGTGCGATGTCGTGCCAGAGGAAACTGTGATTGCAAGTCAGTAGGATGCTCTTTGTGCGTCCAAAGGGGACGAGATAGAGGGGTGGAAAGAGAGAGAGAGAGAGAGAGAGGGAGAGAGAGAGAGAGAGAGAGAGAGAGAGAGAGAGAGAGAGAGAGAGAGAGAGAGAGAGAGAGAGAGAGAGAGAGAGAGAGAGAGAGAGAGAGAGAGAGAAAGAAAAAGAAAAAAAATATGATTTCTTCGGATTAAAAGACTCATTCCACATGTTTGACCAGTTTGTGATTTTATCAAGGTCTGTAGAGAGGGAAGAGGTTGCTGCCTGTTTTTCTGAAGGATGAGGGTTGTTCTGAAGAGATAAAGAGGATTTTCCAGAGTCACCCTCCATATTCCAGAGTCGGAGTATTGTGCAGTGTCATGGCGTATGGCAGAACTCCATATGTAGGGATGGCATGGGCAGATGCAACGAGGAGCAGTGAAGAAGAGGTCGAAGCAGAGAGGCGAATCAGAGGGCGAGCGGCTCCGCGATCCGCCTTTTATAAGCCCAGGGTGAAGGGTGGGGTGACAACCCAAAGCGACATGCTGTGACCCGAATCCCGCTTCTCTATTGGGCCCTAGCAGCCACGCCACAGCCACGCCCCGCCAGGCTTCCGGGGCCGGAAGCGGTCTCATTCGCACATCCGGCATGACACAGTCCGGAGCTCCTGTTCCAAACTCCCGGATTGCTCTTCTGGCGAACCCCCCCCCCCCCCCATTTGCCACCAATCTTGTCGTGTTCTGGCGATTGGACGAGAGTCATATCAATCCCGCCTGCCCACCTTGGACATCCCCAGTGAGATGCGGTTGGTGCTACTAACGTCCATTGCTCTTCCGCACATCATGCGGTCTGAGTACCTTGAGCCATAGAGCACGCCTCTGTTTAGTGGCGAATTGTATCGATACAGAAGTACAACGAGGTGCGGGAATATTTTTCCCATGTGCGGGAGGTGTTGGTGGTCGAGGTGGTGAGTTTTTGGTGAGCAAGGTAAGATGCCATTAGAAATTGGCACCCAGATTTGAATGAAATAATGGCGTGCCATGCGTGTGCCGTACAGTGTTTGTTATTTTGTTGATTCTCTCACGGGAGGCTGCGTGGTGTGTTTGCCATTCATATTGTGGTGTGTTTGCTTGCTTGCTTGATTTGTACCATGGCTAAAAGGTAAGGGTTGGAATAGAAATCAGAATAGAAGATAGAGATATAGTTATTTGACCTCTCTATTAGACCCACGCAACGCACTTCGTCCCATTAACCCACTAGATATGAGGGGAAGGTCTAACTGCACGAAGACTCATGAAATAACTGCCTGGGGATCACTGCATGTTTGGTGCCATTGCCTTAGAGGCATGCGGTTTTGGAGAACTGCAACAATATCAAACAGGTTGAACTGCAGTGAGTAAAGTTCCAGGAAAGAAAAGGTGTTCATTTGCATTTCAGTGCAGTTGTTATCCAAGTGCATGAATGTTCTGTGAAGCAATGTTGGGATAAAACATGAAAGCTGAACTTTGTGTGGATGCAAAATGAAGGACCACAGTCGGAAATGCAGGGTAGTGCAAAGAACAAACTCAGAAGAACTATGCCATCCTTGGGAATAGGCCTGCACCAGCTCATCACGCATGCGCACGGTTATGCAATCACGTTATTCACAGCACAATGAGGAAATAGAAGTGGTCAGCTCTGTTCATGGCTCAGAATACCTCAAAATGGTCAAATTTATTGGAATGGAATAGTTTTTGGTGTGAGGCACAAGTGTATGGCATCTAAGCTAGTCTCAGGCACATTCCCATTTGTCACAAATGGACTGTTGTGACAATCCCAACATGCACACTGTGGTGACCTTCAGAGTTAAAGCAACCTGCTGGCAAATCCTGCTGGTACCAGTCCACACTTAGCAATTAACCTTAAGCGTAACTTGGGATGGGCACTAAAATGCTACCAATGTGAGGGAAGCATCAATGAAATCCCCCTAATTGAAAAAAATATTGGTAGATTATGTGGTTAGTTGCTTGCCATCACTTTGATCAAGCTGGATGTGTGGTTGTCCATAATTGGATTACTATCCCTGATGCTGTTTAATCACATTGGATAGAAATCCACAGAATGACCTTTAAATTCCAAACAATTAAAGCGCCGACGCTGCGGTGAACACTGCACTAATTTGCTTATTTAAGCGTCTGTTAAACATAGATAATGGATTAAAGAAATATTGAAGGTAAGATGAGAGTCCTCTGTATATCATGGAATTGCCAAATGTGAAATAGCAAATTAATCCTGTAAACTGTGCTCATTATGTGCAGCTGTCTTTACCCCTCCAGCTCCCTCTTCACTGCCAAACATGTGAGTTAATGCATCTCTGGGCCACGGGATGGGAGGGGGTGTTTCTGTACAGTAGCTAGGATGAAGATATGGTACAATTATAGCTTATCTGTGGGTGGTAGGTGGTCCGGATAGCGTTTCAGGACATGGGACATCGAGCAACGGCGAGAGGTCGCCTGCTGGTGGGTGCCAGCAACTCCATGTGCGGTGTGCAGGGAGGGGAAACTGAGAATGCAGTGATGCAATGCACAGCAGTAACAGAAGCAACATGCAGCACATACAGCAGGGGCCATGCCAATAAAAGCAGAAGCCTTAGAAGAGAAATAGAAAGAAGGATAAGCAGCATTAGTGAGATTAGATGACAAAAAAAGCAACCAGAACATCAACAAAACCTTCAAGAGGAGCAGTAGAAGGAATGAAAAGAGCCGTAGCAGAAAATAAACTCAACATTTCAAAATGAGACAAGTGAAACGACCTAACATAAAATTGTATCTTTGAACTCTTATCTTCAGAGGAACATGATTTTTGGTTGGCCTGTTTTCTGTTGCCATGTGAGCACTTGCCTCTTGATATTATGACCCCAGGTTCAAAGATGATATTCTGTATTGATTTGTCCACTGTCTCTTTTTATATTTATATCCTACTTTATATACAATTTTCAAGACTATGGAAGAGCAAAATGACAAAAAGTGGAATGTGCTTTAGTGCTTTAGAGTCAACAAATGTTACATTTTTGGCAATAAGAGAGATGGGAGACATATATTAACCGTGGCAGGTAATAAACAAGACATTTCAGTGCTTTCAATGGCTTAAAAAAAGGAAAACATTTGAGCAAATTGTCAAACATTCCATACCACTTTAAAAGAAAACGATAAAAACATCCTTGGATCAAACATGAAAGGAACAAATTATTATATTTTTGGCAAGAAGAGATAAATGTGATCTGACATGTTAACTTCCATCTCTCTGTGAGATTAATAAAGATGTTTGACATCGAAGTATTACGTCACAAAAAAAATGCAGCAAACTTCAAAAAGAGATTAGCAACTCCAGATTGCAAGGAACAAATTAAAAAAATTGTTTTTAAAGATTTATTTTTATTTTAAAAGACTTTTTGGGTTATTTTCTGTTGAGGAATCCGATTCTGACCATATTTGGATTATTCAGTAGCTTATTGAATCCGTAAATCGTGTTTAAAATCTTCAGTTTTTCTCCATATTTATGCTCTAATTTTTTTTTGCTGCAGGAACAACCAACCACTTTCTGTACTCATACAAATCCCCTTCACACTGTGATATGATTTTTTTTTTATCGCATCTGAATTAGGTAACCCAAACCCTAAAATTTAACCACCCAAACAGCAATGATCTGAAATCAATTTCACATTAAAACATATACTTTTGGGTTACTTTCTGTTGAGGAAACCGATTCTAACCATATTTAGAAGATTTGGTGGCTTATCTAATCCGTAAATTGTGTTTAAAATCGTGAAATTTGCTCCTTATTTATGCTCTAATTTGTTAATTTTTTTCCTAAAGGAACATCCGACAACTTTCTGTATTCATACAAATCCCTTTCACACTGTGATATGATTTATTACATAACTCAAACCCTAAATAACCTTAACCATGATTTACAAATTAATGCTTATTGGGTATACATGTAAATTCCTAAACCTAACCATGATTTATAAATTAATGTTTATCGAGTGTGCAAGTAAATTCCAAACCCTAACCCGAACACCTTCACCCTGCAAAACGAACCCTATATCTAACATGGAATAAAGAAAATATGATGTATAACATTGAGAAATCTAACCAGCTGAGTAAATATTCATATATACTCCTATCACTGTTTTTCTCTGTTTAAATGTTCGCCATGTAACCCCTCGCAAAACAACTCTCCGCTTGCCTTGTATCATTGCATGACCTCTTGACCCAACATCCTTGGGACTTTTCTTCCTGATACTATAAATGGAGTCCCTCTTTATTTAGAAAATGTACTGTATTTAGAAAATATTTTCACGTCTCTTTTGCTAATTTAGTATGATGGATTGTGTTCAAAGGTTATTGTACGATATGGAAAGAATGGTCCAAACGACCATTTTACTTTTTTCTTTCTGCTGTACACTAAATTTTGCCAGGCTCGAGCCGGAATCGGGCCAAGTCTGAGTCCTTGGCATTCCGAATCCTGAAGAGCCGAGTCCGAGTCTGAGTCCAAGTCATCCAAAAATGGACTCGAGTCATACATTACTGACACACACACACACACACACACACACACACACACACACACACACACACACACACACACACACACACACACACACACACACACACACACACCCCAAATGTCACAAGCAAGGTAAAGATAAAATCATAGTAGATTCACCATCTGCATTTAGCAGTCATACGTGATGCCCCCTTCCCCTTGTGTGGATACTCAACACCTAGCACATGGCTGCAAGGCTGCACAGGCCTGGATGAAGACCACTCAGTGTCCAAAATGTCAGACCAGAGCCTTGGCTCCTGGGCAGCCATTTTTCTCCTTTAAAATTTTAGCTCCCCTGGAACATAGTTCAGGTGAGCTTGTGGGATGGCGTGTCATCCGTCCATCAGTTTGTCTGTCCGCAAACACTTCTTTTTTCTTTTTTGTACACACTGTTGAGGCTCATATGAGAGATAACACACAGAACATACAAGAAGGGGAGCAGGAGACAAGAGGGGCAGAAGAGGGAAGGCAAAAACAGTGGGGACCAGAGACAAGAGGAGATCTATGGAAGGGAGAGGGATGGGGCAGGGTACACAGAGTTAACAAAATGGGCACTACAGGGACTTTCAGGTCCTTAAACGACAGGGACTTTCCGGAAGGAAAGCAGGGAATTTGAAGGAGGTGGGTTTGGGGTAGATTAGCGAGGGTAGAAAACATCATGGTTTTGGATTGGGAAAGATAAGAGATAGTGATGAACAGCTGTTTTCAAGACTTGGAGGGAAGAGAGGGATTGGAGAGAGTGTGGGAGTTTGTTCAAAAGGTGGGAAAACTTCTTCTCTAAAAATGCTGATTGGATTGCAACCAAACTTGGCTAAAATTATCTTTGGTTTGGTGGAATTCAAGTTTGTTCATGGCATCCTCCTCATCCACCGATAAGTCAGTCATCGTAAGGTTTAAAGGTCCCAAAAGTACTTGAATTTCGATCTAGTTTGGCCACCATTTTGGATTACAGGAAATCCTTTAACAATCTACTTCTCTCAAACTGCTGATCCAATCAATGTGAAACTTTAAATTTGTGATCAACTACCCAAGGTAAGCATAGTCTGTTAACAATGATGTCATCAGTCACATAGCATGGCAGCCATATTGGATCATAAGAAAACCTTTTAAAATCCCCTTTTCTGAAACCCCTTAACTGGTCAATATGAAACTTTACATATATGAGACTAAACATAGGAAATAAAATCAAATTTGATAACAATGACATCATTGGTCATGTGGTCTGGCAGCCATATTTGATCAAAGGCAAACCTTGAAAATTAATCTTCTCTGAAACTACTTTACCAATCAATGCAAAACTTAAAAGATATTAACTACTTTTGGGAATGCTTGATTAAAATAAGCTGATTTGTAACACAATATTGCCACCAATGACATCTTAATACAGAAAGTGGACAATATCTTGCAAAATGTGAATTTTGGTAATAGACACCTTGGAGTTGCATCTTATGAAATAAGGCTACTTTGACACAATAGGAAGTGACATCATTATATCGGAAGTGGGCAATAGCTTGAAAACTAAGGCTCATAGACAGCAGGGAGTTACACTACTATGAACATCATCATTATCATCATTATAAAATTTGAGATAAAGGATATTCCTGCAGCTCCCAGTCACTGCGTCCTGCAAACTTTACTATGAATATGAATGCATGTGTGAGGGTTCAAGGTAGTTTGAATCTCCCCCCCCCCCCCCAATCAATGCTTGTCAAGACTGGTTTTGAAAGTCTGGATGGAGGAGGCGTCTGCAGTACTTTACGGAAGATTATTCCAATCATTCACTATTCGATGTGGGAAGAACTTATTCCTGACTTCTAGGTGACTCCTTTCTTTGAAAACCCTTAAGGAGTGTCCTCTGGTGTTTGTGTTGTGCTGTTGGGTAAATAAGTCATCTTGGTTTAGTTTAACCACTCCGTGTAAGATCTGGTACACCAGGATCAAGTCCGCTTTTCTTCTCCGGTGGAGCAGGGAATACATGTTCAGTTCAGTTAACCTCTCTGTTGATATTATCTGAGATGACAAATACCAGGGATGAGTTTGGTGGCCCTTCTCTGCACCCTTTCAACCTTGTCAGCATCTACTTTGAACCTCTGGTGCCAGAGGTAATTACTATATTCCAGCTGGTTACAAACAAGGAGTCTTAAATAGCAGAGGGTTCAGTTCAGTTCAGTTCAGGTGGATGAAGGTCCTCTTAATAATCCCAAGGATTTGGTATGCCCTGCTGACAACAGTTGAGACATGTTGGTGAAAATTCAGCTTGTCATCAAGGGAAGTTTAGTCTAACTCCAATAAAATCTGAAACCTCATAAATCATGTCAATACTACCTGACCTAAAAGGTATATTCTAAATCCAGCTTTTATTTTTTTAATCTGATCCATCCATTACTCCACTTTTTGGCAATCAGCCAAGTGAGCTACAGGACCATTGGTCCTCTATTTTTAAGTGTTGCTATTGTTGTTTTTATGTTGTTTTGAGCTCTCTAGAAGTGTGCCCAACATCCTCATGCCTATTAGAGGCAACAACAGCCAGCACTGTCTATGTGAACCAGCTGAAGAAATGTGTTCTCGATTTACAAGGACAACTGTCATATTATGAGTAATTGAGCTATCTCAGAACCATCTTGTAAAAACAAGTTTTATAACGCTGTTCAATATTTCATGACGAAGGATTCATAAATTTCTTCTGTGTAAGTATTGGGTGACTTGAAAGGATTAACATTTTTAGCAGCTGCCAATAAAGATGGAAATGTGCTTTGCATCTAAAATAGTTATGAAAGAAATGTTTTTGTTGTAAATCATCATCTTTACTTAATCCAAAACCAAACAGAGCAAGTATAAGTGTTTTGTGTTTCCTGTACAATGCATTTCAACAAATTTCTTACAACTGATAGTCCATCACACAAATAGTAATTTAAATGTTTCTTTTAGTTTGAATCTCGGCCTCACGTTGGGTCAGTATTACAAATTTGTTGGAATTTATGACTCCAAATTTATTATATTTTTCATTAATTTGAAAGGATTGGGGTAAATGTTACGCAAGGAATTTTGGCACAGGAGAAGGTCATTTGGGCCATCATCTCTGTGCCGTTTCAACCCCCGTATCATCACCCATCCACATACAAGCAACCTACCATCCACACAAGCCAATATCACCATACCCCTCTAACTCCAATGCATCCAGGTACCTATCTAAATCTCATTTCAACTTTATCCACCTCAAACGTTCCCATGACCTATCTGGGGAGACCATTCCATGCATTAACCACTTTCTGACTAAAAGACCCCTGCCTTAATACTGTCCTAACTCTCTCTTTTTATGCTATGCTATGCTATATCCTCAAGTTATGTATGGCCCCTGGTCTTAACACTGTCCACTTTGCTGAAAAACTCCACTTCACTTCCCTTGTTCACACCCTTCATTATCTTAAACATCTGTATCTGATACCCTCACGATAAAATCATTTCCTTCAACCGCTCCTCATAGCTTAGACGAGCTAGCCCTGGGATCAATCGATTTGCTTGACACTGTATCCTCTCTATGGCAGCTATATCCCTTCTCAGATTTGATAAACAAAACGGTACACAACATTCTGGATGAGGCCTCAATAAATTCCTTTACAGTGTTAACACTACCTCATTTCATTTGTAATTTATAACCTAAAATTTACAATCTGTAATTTATAACCTGTAACCGAAAGCTATGTCAGCCTTACCTATAGCTGCCTGGCACTGCACTGTTTACTTACTCCCTCTACCCCCATATCTATTACCACCCCCATAATCTACCTTCTCATGTGTGGCAGGCTCCAAAAATGCCCCTTGCATCATGTAATCTCTATTTTTATTATTCTTACCCAACCCCAGCTTCTCACATTTATTTATGTTAAACTGCATCTGCCAGTCTTTTGCTTAATCTAATAAGGTATCCAGACTTTCATGAATCTGATCGCCACCTTCTTCGCAATAGACCTTACCTGCAACCTTCGTGTCATTGGCAAATTTAGAAAGCTGACTCTTCTTAACCCCACTATCCAAATCATTGATGTAAATTATGAAGAATAATGGTGCCAGTCCTAATCCCTGAAGTACTCCACTACTTACATCCTCCCAGCTGGACATACTCCCACTCACAACCATTCTTTGCTTCCCATCAAGAATCCACTTTCCAATCCAGTTAGCTCTCGACCAGCCACTCCGCAAGCCCTGATCACCTTGGCTAACAACCTCTTATGAGGTACCTTATAAAATGCCTTCTGAAAATGAAGATACACACCACATCCACTGCACCTCCCTCATCCACCCAATCAGATACGACTTCATATAACTCCAATAAAGTTGTTAAACATGATCTCCCTTTGGTAAATCCGTGCTGACTGCCTTTAATTCATTTGAAATTATTCAAATGTTTACCTATCCCTTCCTTAATTAACCTTTCCAACACCTTCCCCACAACTGAAGTCAAACTAACAGGTCTATAGTTCCCCAATTCTTCTCTGGATCCTTTCTTAAATCATGGTATTACATTTGCTACTCTCCAATCTTCCAGTACCTGGCCTGACTCCAACGAACTGTTAAAGACAAATCAGTTGGTCAAATTATTTGGAGCTTTCATCGGAGATTAAAGTAAGATTATCCTCAGCCGCCTGCACAACTCCGTGACTTGGTCTTTCTTTATATTTGTAATCAAATCTCAAAAGACATCTACTCGTCCATACTTAGAACAAAAAAGTCAGAAATAACCCTTTTATATTGACTGTACCCCCTTTCTATGGACTTTTTTATACAAAAGAAACACTCACTCCCTCTGGGAGCAGCCGAGGATGGGGGGGGATAGTGGGGGACGTGGGGCAAATATATTTTGTGTCGTGGCTAATAATCCCCCATGTCCGCAACAGGGGTCAGTAAACCACTTGCACTGTGATGTGCACAGACGAAAAGCATAAGTCGTCTCTCCACCCCTCAATGGGAGGAGGAGGGGGTGGAGGAGTATCCATGACCTGACCCTAGGTACCACCAATACGTATGCAAAATTTGGTAAAGATGGGCCAGCCATCTTTTTTTTAATGATTTTCAGACGTACACACATACAGTACATACACACAGAGAATTGCTATATTTAATACAGCAGGATACCAGACATTACCCTACCCTCTCCTTTTTCCTTTTCTCCACATCTTCCCAAGATCTAACACCCTCTCTCATTTCCTCTACTCTGCATGTCTCCCTTTCTTTTTCAGTGTTTTCCCAATTTAAACCTCTTCGTACATCTATAAAATTGTACATAGACGATACCTCCTCCAACGTGATTTTTTTTAACCAAAATGTCTTCCTCAATATTATTCAAGGCAAAAATATTTTCAGGACACCATTGCAGGCTGAGTCTGAGGAATTTGGAATTTGACCAGGGTTCCAATGACAACTGGTTTTCTCTTTGTGAAAGACACTGTAAGATCCTCCTCAATCTCAACCAACAGATGCAAGCAGATGGGACACGTAGCTTAATGTTTACCTGGGGGATGGTGAACTTAGCGATGAAAAACCCTGTCTGAGAGGCACTGCACTAATCCAACAGTATAAAGTTGAACTTAAAATCAAATCCAGCTCGACAGCTCAAAGGTAAGTGACCATCTCGTCAGACAAGATGTGATCTCAAAGGGGAGAAAACAATGTTCGTCCTGCTGAATCCTCTTTCACATTTTGTCATTCTGACTGGCAGGGTCACAACAATCATTTTGACCAATGATGGTGACTTGATGATGGTGAAACTCACCAATGATGACTTGATTTCGTTGAAGTCTCGGTCAGGACTTCATATCTGAGAATGAAAGTCCAAAATATACACAAATAATGTGAAATTCTGATTAACCAAGCTGCGGTATCAATTCAGTTGGCAGATAGTCAGCTTGGCTTGATTGTTTTTCAGTTTCTTTGCGTTTTTTTAAATTTTTTTTTTGTGGAATGAAGTATTTTACGGTGGCTGGAATGCAAATCCTGCCCCCCAACCTCCGAGAAAAAGGTAACCGAACTGCAGAAGGACATCCGCAGACGGAGTTGGGCGCCAGATATGGATGGCCGTTGGCTCACAAGGAGCTGCTCCACCCTTTGCCTCCGAAGCACCATATACCACCACAATGAACACTTGATTGCTTGGCTAAATTGCTCTTCTCAATCTGGTAGATGCCCTACCTGTAATGAGGCATTCAGAGCCAGGTAAAACAAAAATCCTTCTGAATTTCTCTTCTCCCATCAGCCTCTTCAATTTGCTTTTGGCAGTGAGAAGGCCAGCCTCTGAAGAACTGTTAGGCTTAGGTGGCAGAAACCATTCAATGCATCATACACGTGAGACCAAGACATCTATCTATAATTCCAGCAATCTGTGTGTGTGTGTGTGTGTGTGTGTGTGTGTGTGTGTGTGTGTGTGTGTGTGTGTGTGTGTGTGTGTGTGTGTGTGTGTCTGTGACCGCTGTTTCTCGACAACCACTGGTCCGATCTAATTGAAACTTGTCAGGTATATTGCTGGGGACCTGAGGATGTGCCTTTCCAAGGTTTGATATGAATCGGACGAGTGCTTCCCAAGTTATGGCCATTTATTTACCAACCAATGACAGGAACCTTTGCTGCGGCCATTTTTTTATCAGCCAATGACAGGAAGCGTTGCTGCATAGGCGTGGTCGATGGGGAAGAGAAACTCAGCCGCGTTCGCCATTACGGGTTTTTTCTCTTCTCTTCTCTTTGTGTTTTTCCGTGCGAAAAGGCAAAATACGTCAGCGCTAATTGAATAATTGGCCATTAAAACTAAAAATTTATCAAGACGTTGGCAGATCCAGCAGCCTCCGCATTCTTGCCCTGGACGAGGAAACAAACAAGAAGCGCCGTTTCCTCAGCGATGTTGTTTATGAAGAGGTGCTAACGAGATAAAGGTGTGTACAATGTACATGGAGACAATTGTTATTATTATTTATTTATTGAAGAAAAATTATTCCGAAAATAATTTATCAAAAAAAGTGCACAACTTCTTTTTGTTTTCAATTGTCAAAACGCTGTGGCCTTTGGAAGTGTTTCAGGAATTCAGCTCTACTCAACATGCTTGCCAACGAAATACATCTCAATTTGGTGGTAAAAACCATTCACAACGACGGGTTTCCTTACTCATTGCTCTGCAGTCTGCATTCAACCCCTTCATTTGTCATCTCATTGACCTCATTTCATCTATCTATAATTCCAGCAATCTGTGTGTGTGTCTGTGTGTCTGTCTGTGTGTGTGTCTGTGTCTGTGTGTCTGTCTGTGTGTCTGTCTATCTGTGTGTGTGTGTGTGTGTGTGTCTGTGTGTGTCTGTCTGTGTATCTGTGTCTGTGTGTCTGTGACCGCTGTTTCCCAACAACCACTGGTCCGATGTAATTGAAACTTGCCAGATATATTGCTGGGGACCAGAGTATGTGCCTTTTCAAGACTTGATATTAATCGGACGAGTGATTCCCAAGTTATGGCCATTTATTAACCAACCAATGAAAGGACACGTTGCTGCGTAGGCGTGGCCGATGCGCCATTTAGCTACCAATCACAGGACACGTTGCTGCGTAGGTGTGGCTGCGTAGGCCGGTGCACGGCCGGCCGACGATGATGTCACGTGCCGTGCTGGTTACGATGGGGATCGATCGGTGCCTTAGTTACCGTGGTGTAGGAGTGCCAATGGTAAATGGCAGCGAATGTCATGGCAAGCAAAGACAGGGAGGTAAACTTGATTTTAATGTGGATTTTAATTAACTCTGTGTGTGTAAGTATCACAGCAGTTGTTACTTCAATGCAAGCAATAATTCGTGGAATGAAATGAACATTCCGTACGGGCACGCACTACTTCCGAATGATGACTTAATGTATTCCATTAATTTCTCGATTTCTTATGCGCATTTATAGATAAACACAATGCCCCAATCCAGTGGTCGTTTAGGAGAGCGAACAAACGGCCTGTGTTGTTGTTTCTGGTTCGCGGTTTGAAAGTTTTTTTTTTAGGGGAGGGGGGTTTGCACGTACGGCACGCAAGAGCGAAGGAACGGCCTGTGTGATTGTTTCTGGCTCGCGGTTTGAAAGTTTTTTATTTTTATTTTTTGGTTTGCACGTACGGCCACGCGAGAGCACAGGAACAGCCTGTGTGGTTGTTTCTGGCTCGCGGTTTGAAAGTTTTTTGGTTTTTTTTGCACGTACGGCCACGCACGTATGGGCACGTGAGAGCGAAGGAACGGCCTGTGTATTTGTTTCTGGCAAGCGGTTTTAAAGTATTTGTTCTTTTCTTTTTTCCCCCAAGAAAGGCCATGCACGTACGACCACCCACGTACGGGCACGTGAGAGCGAAGGAATGGCCTGTGTGGTTGTTGTTTCTGGCACGCGGTTTGAAAGTTTTTTTTTTGTTTGTTTGCATGTACGGCCAAGCACGTATGGGCACGCACCTACGGGCATGCACTAGTCTATCTATAATTCCAGCAATCTCTGTGTGTGTGTGCGTGTGTGTGTGTATGTGTGTGTGTATGTGTGTGTGTGTGTGTGTGTGTGTGTGTGTGTGTGTGTGTGTGTGTGTGTGTGTGTGTGTGTGTGTGTGTGTGTGTGACCGCTGTTTCTCGACAAGCACTGGTCCGATCTAATTGAAACTTGCCAGCTATATTGCTGGGGACCTGAGGATGTGCCTTTTCAAGGTTTGATATTAATCGGACAAGTGGTTCCCAAGTTATGGCCATTTATTTACCAACCAATGACAGGACACGTTGCTGCGTAGCCGTGGCTGATGGGGAAGAGAACCTCAGCCGCGTTCGCCTTTATGGGTTTTTTCTCTTCTCTTCTCTTTGTGTTTTTCCTTGCGAAAAGGCAAAATACGTTGGCGCTAATTGAATAATTAGCATTAAAACTAATAGTTTATCAAAACTTTGGCAGATCCAGCAGCCTCCGCATTCTTGCCCTGGACGAGGAAACAAACAAGAAGCGCCGTTTCCTCAGCGATGTTGTTTATGAAGAGGTGCTAACGAGATAAAGGTGTGTACATGGAGACGATTTTTATTATTATTTATTTATTGAAGAAAAATTGTTCCGAAAATAATTTAGCAAAAAAAGTGCACAACTTTTTATTGTTTCCAATTGTCAAAACGCTGTGGCCTTTGGAAGTGTTAACGAATTCAGCTCTACTCAACCTGCTTGCCAACGAAATACATCTCAATTTGGTGGTATGCTTTGCAAACTTTCTTTTTTAAAACTATTTTCAAACTAAAACAATTCGAACATGGAATACCTAATGACAACTTGTACTTTCAGGTCTCCTACAAATCCTACTCTGTCACCTTACCATGGCATAGGAGTGGCAATGGTCAATGGCAGCGAATGTCATGGCAAGCAAAGACAGGGAGGTAAAGTTTATTTTAATTTGGATTTTAATTAACTCTGTGTGTGTGTAAGTATCACTGCAGTTGTTACTTCAATGCAAGTAATAATTCGTGGAATGAAATGAACATTCCGTACGGGCACGCACTACTTCCGAATGATGACTTAATGTATTCCAATAATTTCTCGATTTCTTATGCGCATTTATAGATAAACACAATGCCCCAATCCAGTGGTCGTTTACGAGAGCGAACAAACGGCCTGTGTTGTTGTTTCTGGCTCGCGGTTTGAAAGTTTTTTTTTTAGGGGAGGGGGGTTTGCACGTACGGCACGCAAGAGCGAAGGAACGGCCTGTGTGATTGTTTCTGGCTCGCGGTTTGAAAGTTTTTTATTTTTATTTTTTGGTTTGCACGTACGGCCACGCGAGAGCACAGGAACAGCCTGTGTGGTTGTTTCTGGCTCGCGGTTTGAAAGTTTTTTGGTTTTTTTTGCACGTACGGCCACGCACGTACGGGCACGTGAGAGCGAAGGAACGGCCTGTGTATTTGTTTCTGGCAAGCGGTTTTAAAGTATTTGTTCTTTTCTTTTTTCCCCCAAGAAAGGCCATGCACGTACGACCACCCACGTACGGGCACGTGAGAGCGAAGGAATGGCCTGTGTGGTTGTTGTTTCTGGCACGCGGTTTGAAAGTTTTTTTTTGTTTGTTTGCATGTACGGCCAAGCACGTATGGGCACGCACCTACGGGCATGCACTAGTCTATCTATAATTCCAGCAATCTCTGTGTGTGTGTGCGTGTGTGTGTGTGTGTGTGTGTGTGTGTGTGTGTGTGTGTGTGTGTGTGTGTGTGTGTGTGTGTGTGTGTGTGTGTGTGTGTCTGTGTGTGTGTGTGTGTGTGTGTGTGTGTGTGTGTGTGTGTGTGTGACCGCTGTTTCTCGACAAGCACTGGTCCGATCTAATTGAAACTTGCCAGCTATATTGCTGGGGACCTGAGGATGTGCCTTTTCAAGGTTTGATATCAATCGGACAAGTGGTTCCCAAGTTATGGCCATTTATTTACCAACCAATGACAGGACACGTTGCTGCGTAGCCGTGGCTGATGGGGAAGAGAACCTCAGCCGCGTTCGCCTTTATGGGTTTTTCTCTTCTCTTCTCTTTGTGTTTTTCCTTGCGAAAAGGCAAAATACGTTGGCGCTAATTGAATAATTAGCATTAAAACTAATAGTTTATCAAAACTTTGGCAGATCCAGCAGCCTCCGCATTCTTGCCCTGGACGAGGAAACAAACAAGAAGCGCCGTTTCCTCAGCGATGTTGTTTATGAAGAGGTGCTAACGAGATAAAGGTGTGTACATGGAGACGATTTTTATTATTATTTATTTATTGAAGAAAAATTGTTCCGAAAATAATTTAGCAAAAAAAGTGCACAACTTTTTATTGTTTCCAATTGTCAAAACGCTGTGGCCTTTGGAAGTGTTAACGAATTCAGCTCTACTCAACCTGCTTGCCAACGAAATACATCTCAATTTGGTGGTATGCTTTGCAAACTTTCTTTTTTAAAACTATTTTCAAACTAAAACAATTCGAACATGGAATACCTAATGACAACTTGTACTTTCAGGTCTCCTACAAATCCTACTCTGTCACCTTACCATGGCATAGGAGTGGCAATGGTCAATGGCAGCGAATGTCATGGCAAGCAAAGACAGGGAGGTAAAGTTGATTTTAATTTGGATTTTAATTAACTCTGTGTGTGTGTAAGTATCACACCAGTTGTTACTTCAATGCAAGTAATAATTCGTGGAATGAAATGAACATTCCGTACGGGCACGCACTACTTCCGAATGATGACTTAATGTATTCCAATAATTTCTCGATTTCTTATGCGCATTTATAGATAAACACAATGCCCCAATCCAGTGGTCGTTTACGAGAGCGAACAAACGGCCTGTGTTGTTGTTTCTGGCTCGCGGTTTGAAAGTTTTTTTTAGGGGAGGGGGGTTTGCACGTACGGCACGCAAGAGCGAAGGAACGGCCTGTGTGATTGTTTCTGGCTCGCGGTTTGAAAGTTTTTTATTTTTATTTTTTGGTTTGCACGTACGGCCACGCGAGAGCGAAGGAACGGCCTGTGTGGTTGTTTCTGGCAAGCGGTTTTAAAGTTTTTTTTTTTTTTTTTGCATGTACGGCCATGCACGTACGGGCATGTGAGAGTGAAGGAACGGCCTGTGTGTTTGTTTCTGGCAAGCGGTTTTAAAGTATTTTTTTTGCATGTACGGGCACGTGAGAGCGAAGGAACGGCCTGTGTGGTTGTTGTTTCTGGCACGCGGTTTGAAAGTTTTTTTTTTGTTTTGTTTGCATGTACGGCCAAGCACGTATGGGCACGCACCTACGGGCATGCACTAGTCTATCTATAATTCCAGCAATCTCTGTGTGTGTGTGCGTGTGTGTGTGTGTGTGTGTGTGTGTGTGTGTGTGTGTGTGTGTGTGTGTGTGTGTGTGTGTGTGTGTGTGTGTGTGTGTGTGACCGCTGTTTCTCGACAAGCACTGGTCCGATCTAATTGAAACTTGCCAGCTATATTGCTGGGGACCTGAGGATGTGCCTTTTCAAGGTTTGATATTAATCGGACAAGTGGTTCCCAAGTTATGGCCATTTATTTACCAACCAATGACAGGACACGTTGCTGCGTAGCCGTGGCTGATGGGGAAGAGAACCTCAGCCGCGTTCGCCTTTATGGGTTTTTTCTCTTCTCTTCTCTTTGTGTTTTTCCTTGCGAAAAGGCAAAATACGTTGGCGCTAATTGAATAATTAGCATTAAAACTAATAGTTTATCAAAACTTTGGCAGATCCAGCAGCCTCCGCATTCTTGCCCTGGACGAGGAAACAAACAAGAAGCGCCGTTTCCTCAGCGATGTTGTTTATGAAGAGGTGCTAACGAGATAAAGGTGTGTACATGGAGACGATTTTTATTATTATTTATTTATTGAAGAAAAATTGTTCCGAAAATAATTTAGCAAAAAAAGTGCACAACTTTTTATTGTTTCCAATTGTCAAAACGCTGTGGCCTTTGGAAGTGTTAACGAATTCAGCTCTACTCAACCTGCTTGCCAACGAAATACATCTCAATTTGGTGGTATGCTTTGCAAACTTTCTTTTTTAAAACTATTTTCAAACTAAAACAATTCGAACATGGAATACCTAATGACAACTTGTACTTTCAGGTCTCCTACAAATCCTACTCTGTCACCTTACCATGGCATAGGAGTGGCAATGGTCAATGGCAGCGAATGTCATGGCAAGCAAAGACAGGGAGGTAAAGTTTATTTTAATTTGGATTTTAATTAACTCTGTGTGTGTGTAAGTATCACAGCAGTTGTTACTTCAATGCAAGTAATAATTCGTGGAATGAAATGAACATTCCGTACGGGCACGCACTACTTCCGAATGATGACTTGATGTATTCCAATAATTTCTCGATTTCTTATGCGCATTTATAGATAAACACAATGCCCCAATCCAGTGGTCGTTTACGAGAGCGAACAAACGGCCTGTGTTGTTGTTTCTGGCTCGCGGTTTGAAAGTTTTTTTTTTAGGGGAGGGGGGTTTGCACGTACGGCACGCAAGAGCGAAGGAACGGCCTGTGTGATTGTTTCTGGCTCGCGGTTTGAAAGTTTTTTATTTTTATTTTTTGGTTTGCACGTACGGCCACGCGAGAGCACAGGAACAGCCTGTGTGGTTGTTTCTGGCTCGCGGTTTGAAAGTTTTTTTGGTTTTTTTTGCACGTACGGCCACGCACGTACGGGCACGTGAGAGCGAAGGAACGGCCTGTGTATTTGTTTCTGGCAAGCGGTTTTAAAGTATTTGTTCTTTTCTTTTTTCCCCCAAGAAAGGCCATGCACGTACGACCACCCACGTACGGGCACGTGAGAGCGAAGGAATGGCCTGTGTGGTTGTTGTTTCTGGCACGCGGTTTGAAAGTTTTTTTTTTGTTTGTTTGCATGTACGGCCAAGCACGTATGGGCACGCACCTACGGGCATGCACTAGTCTATCTATAATTCCAGCAATCTCTGTGTGTGTGTGCGTGTGTGTGTGTGTGTGTGTGTGTGTGTGTGTGTGTGTGTGTGTGTGTGTGTGTGTGTGTGTGTGTGTGTGTGTGTGTGTGTGTGACCGCTGTTTCTCGACAAGCACTGGTCCGATCTAATTGAAACTTGCCAGCTATATTGCTGGGGACCTGAGGATGTGCCTTTTCAAGGTTTGATATCAATCGGACAAGTGGTTCCCAAGTTATGGCCATTTATTTACCAACCAATGACAGGACACGTTGCTGCGTAGCCGTGGCTGATGGGGAAGAGAACCTCAGCCGCGTTCGCCTTTATGGGTTTTTTCTCTTCTCTTCTCTTTGTGTTTTTCCTTGCGAAAAGGCAAAATACGTTGGCGCTAATTGAATAATTAGCATTAAAACTAATAGTTTATCAAAACTTTGGCAGATCCAGCAGCCTCCGCATTCTTGCCCTGGACGAGGAAACAAACAAGAAGCGCCGTTTCCTCAGCGATGTTGTTTATGAAGAGGTGCTAACGAGATAAAGGTGTGTACATGGAGACGATTTTTATTATTATTTATTTATTGAAGAAAAATTGTTCCGAAAATAATTTAGCAAAAAAAGTGCACAACTTTTTATTGTTTCCAATTGTCAAAACGCTGTGGCCTTTGGAAGTGTTAACGAATTCAGCTCTACTCAACCTGCTTGCCAACGAAATACATCTCAATTTGGTGGTATGCTTTGCAAACTTTCTTTTTTAAAACTATTTTCAAACTAAAACAATTCGAACATGGAATACCTAATGACAACTTGTACTTTCAGGTCTCCTACAAATCCTACTCTGTCACCTTACCATGGCATAGGAGTGGCAATGGTCAATGGCAGCGAATGTCATGGCAAGCAAAGACAGGGAGGTAAAGTTGATTTTAATTTGGATTTTAATTAACTCTGTGTGTGTGTAAGTATCACACCAGTTGTTACTTCAATGGAAGTAATAATTCGTGGAATGAAATGAACATTCCGTACGGGCACGCACTACTTCCGAATGATGACTTAATGTATTCCAATAATTTCTCGATTTCTTATGCGCATTTATAGATAAACACAATGCCCCAATCCAGTGGTCGTTTACGAGAGCGAACAAACGGCCTGTGTTGTTGTTTCTGGCTCGCGGTTTGAAAGTTTTTTTTTTAGGGGAGGGGGGTTTGCACGTACGGCACGCAAGAGCGAAGGAACGGCCTGTGTGATTGTTTCTGGCTCGCGGTTTGAAAGTTTTTTATTTTTATTTTTTGGTTTGCACGTACGGCCACGCGAGAGCACAGGAACAGCCTGTGTGGTTGTTTCTGGCTCGCGGTTTGAAAGTTTTTTGGTTTTTTTTGCACGTACGGCCACGCACGTACGGGCACGTGAGAGCGAAGGAACGGCCTGTGTATTTGTTTCTGGCAAGCGGTTTTAAAGTATTTGTTCTTTTCTTTTTTCCCCCAAGAAAAGCCATGCACGTACGACCACCCACGTACGGGCACGTGAGAGCGAAGGAATGGCCTGTGTGGTTGTTGTTTCTGGCACGCGGTTTGAAAGTTTTTTTTTTTGTTTGTTTGCATGTACGGCCAAGCACGTATGGGCACGCACCTACGGGCATGCACTAGTCTATCTATAATTCCAGCAATCTCTGTGTGTGTGTGCGTGTGTGTGTGTGTGTGTGTGTGTGTGTGTGTGTGTGTGTGTGTGTGTGTGTGTGTGTGTGTGTGTGTGTGTGTGTGTGTGTGTGTGTGTGTGTGTCTGTGTGTGTGTGTGTGACCGCTGTTTCTCGACAAGCACTGGTCCGATCTAATTGAAACTTGCCAGCTATATTGCTGGGGACCTGAGGATGTGCCTTTTCAAGGTTTGATATTAATCGGACAAGTGGTTCCCAAGTTATGGCCATTTATTTACCAACCAATGACAGGACACGTTGCTGCGTAGCCGTGGCTGATGGGGAAGAGAACCTCAGCCGCGTTCGCCTTTATGGGTTTTTTCTCTTCTCTTCTCTTTGTGTTTTTCCTTGCGAAAAGGCAAAATACGTTGGCGCTAATTGAATAATTAGCATTAAAACTAATAGTTTATCAAAACTTTGGCAGATCCAGCAGCCTCCGCATTCTTGCCCTGGACGAGGAAACAAACAAGAAGCGCCGTTTCCTCAGCGATGTTGTTTATGAAGAGGTGCTAACGAGATAAAGGTGTGTACATGGAGACGATTTTTATTATTATTTATTTATTGAAGAAAAATTGTTCCGAAAATAATTTAGCAAAAAAAGTGCACAACTTTTTATTGTTTCCAATTGTCAAAACGCTGTGGCCTTTGGAAGTGTTAACGAATTCAGCTCTACTCAACCTGCTTGCCAACGAAATACATCTCAATTTGGTGGTATGCTTTGCAAACTTTCTTTTTTAAAACTATTTTCAAACTAAAACAATTCGAACATGGAATACCTAATGACAACTTGTACTTTCAGGTCTCCTACAAATCCTACTTTGTCACCTTACCATGGCATAGGAGTGGCAATGGTCAATGGCAGCGAATGTCATGGCAAGCAAAGACAGGGAGGTAAAGTTGATTTTAATTTGGATTTTAATTAACTCTGTGTGTGTAAGTATCACAGCAGTTGTTACTTCAATGCAAGTAATAATTCGTGGAATGAAATGAACATTCCGTACGGGCACGCACTACTTCCGAATGATGACTTAATGTATTCCAATAATTTCTCGATTTCTTATGCGCATTTATAGATAAACACAATGCCCCAATCCAGTGGTCGTTTACGAGAGCGAACAAACGGCCTGTGTTGTTGTTTCTGGCTCGCGGTTTGAAAGTTTTTTTTTTTAGGGGAGGGGGGTTTGCACGTACGGCACGCAAGAGCGAAGGAACGGCCTGTGTGATTGTTTCTGGCTCGCGGTTTGAAAGTTTTTTATTTTTATTTTTTGGTTTGCACGTACGGCCACGCGAGAGCACAGGAACAGCCTGTGTGGTTGTTTCTGGCTCGCGGTTTGAAAGTTTTTTGTTTTTTTTTGCACGTACGGCCACGCACGTACGGGCACGTGAGAGCGAAGGAACGGCCTGTGTATTTGTTTCTGGCAAGCGGTTTTAAAGTATTTGTTCTTTTCTTTTTTCCCCCAAGAAAGGCCATGCACGTACGACCACCCACGTACGGGCACGTGAGAGCGAAGGAATGGCCTGTGTGGTTGTTGTTTCTGGCACGCGGTTTGAAAGTTTTTTTTTTGTTTGTTTGCATGTACGGCCAAGCACGTATGGGCACGCACCTACGGGCATGCACTAGTCTATCTATAATTCCAGCAATCTCTGTGTGTGTGTGCGTGTGTGTGTGTGTGTGTGTGTGTGTGTGTGTGTGTGTGTGTGTGTGTGTGTGTGTGTGTGTGTGTGTGTGTGTGTGTGTGTGTGTGTGTGTGTGTGTGTGTCTGTGTGTGTGTGTGTGTGTGACCGCTGTTTCTCGACAAGCACTGGTCCGATCTAATTGAAACTTGCCAGCTATATTGCTGGGGACCTGAGGATGTGCCTTTTCAAGGTTTGATATTAATCGGACAAGTGGTTCCCAAGTTATGGCCATTTATTTACCAACCAATGACAGGACACGTTGCTGCGTAGCCGTGGCTGATGGGGAAGAGAACCTCAGCCGCGTTCGCCTTTATGGGTTTTTTCTCTTCTCTTCTCTTTGTGTTTTTCCTTGCGAAAAGGCAAAATACGTTGGCGCTAATTGAATAATTAGCATTAAAACTAATAGTTTATCAAAACTTTGGCAGATCCAGCAGCCTCCGCATTCTTGCCCTGGACGAGGAAACAAACAAGAAGCGCCGTTTCCTCAGCGATGTTGTTTATGAAGAGGTGCTAACGAGATAAAGGTGTGTACATGGAGACGATTTTTATTATTATTTATTTATTGAAGAAAAATTGTTCCGAAAATAATTTAGCAAAAAAAGTGCACAACTTTTTATTGTTTCCAATTGTCAAAACGCTGTGGCCTTTGGAGGTGTTAACGAATTCAGCTCTACTCAACCTGCTTGCCAACGAAATACATCTCAATTTGGTGGTATGCTTTGCAAACTTTCTTTTTTAAAACTATTTTCAAACTAAAACAATTCGAACATGGAATACCTAATGACAACTTGTACTTTCAGGTCTCCTACAAATCCTACTCTGTCACCTTACCATGGCATAGGAGTGGCAATGGTCAATGGCAGCAAATGTCATGGCAAGCAAAGACAGGGAGGTAAAGTTGATTTTAATTTGGATTTTAATTAACTCTGTGTGTGTAAGTATCACAGCAGTTGTTACTTCAATGCAAGTAATAATTCGTGGAATGAAATGAACATTCCGTACGGGCACGCACTACTTCCGAATGATGACTTAATGTATTCCAATAATTTCTCGATTTCTTATGCGCATTTATAGATAAACACAATGCCCCAATCCAGTGGTCGTTTACGAGAGCGAACAAACGGCCTGTGTTGTTGTTTCTGGCTCGCGGTTTGAAAGTTTTTTTTTTAGGGGAGGGGGGTTTGCACGTACGGCACGCAAGAGCGAAGGAACGGCCTGTGTGATTGTTTCTGGCTCGCGGTTTGAAAGTTTTTTATTTTTATTTTTTGGTTTGCACGTACGGCCACGCGAGAGCACAGGAACAGCCTGTGTGGTTGTTTCTGGCTCGCGGTTTGAAAGTTTTTTGTTTTTTTTTGCACGTACGGCCACGCACGTACGGGCACGTGAGAGCGAAGGAACGGCCTGTGTATTTGTTTCTGGCAAGCGGTTTTAAAGTATTTGTTCTTTTCTTTTTCCCCCAAGAAAGGCCATGCACGTACGACCACCCACGTACGGGCACGTGAGAGCGAAGGAATGGCCTGTGTGGTTGTTGTTTCTGGCACGCGGTTTGAAAGTTTTTTTTTTGTTTGTTTGCATGTACGGCCAAGCACGTATGGGCACGCACCTACGGGCATGCACTAGTCTATCTATAATTCCAGCAATCTCTGTGTGTGTGTGCGTGTGTGTGTGTGTGTGTGTGTGTGTGTGTGTGTGTGTGTGTGTGTGTGTGTGTGTGTGTGTGTGTGTGTGTGTGTGTGTGTGTGTGTGTCTGTGTGTGTGTGTGTGTGTGACCGCTGTTTCTCGACAAGCACTGGTCCGATCTAATTGAAACTTGCCAGCTATATTGCTGGGGACCTGAGGATGTGCCTTTTCAAGGTTTGATATTAATCGGACAAGTGGTTCCCAAGTTATGGCCATTTATTTACCAACCAATGACAGGACACGTTGCTGCGTAGCCGTGGCTGATGGGGAAGAGAACCTCAGCCGCGTTCGCCTTTATGGGTTTTTTCTCTTCTCTTCTCTTTGTGTTTTTCCTTGCGAAAAGGCAAAATACGTTGGCGCTAATTGAATAATTAGCATTAAAACTAATAGTTTATCAAAACTTTGGCAGATCCAGCAGCCTCCGCATTCTTGCCCTGGACGAGGAAACAAACAAGAAGCGCCGTTTCCTCAGCGATGTTGTTTATGAAGAGGTGCTAACGAGATAAAGGTGTGTACATGGAGACGATTTTTATTATTATTTATTTATTGAAGAAAAATTGTTCCGAAAATAATTTAGCAAAAAAAGTGCACAACTTTTTATTGTTTCCAATTGTCAAAACGCTGTGGCCTTTGGAGGTGTTAACGAATTCAGCTCTACTCAACCTGCTTGCCAACGAAATACATCTCAATTTGGTGGTATGCTTTGCAAACTTTCTTTTTTAAAACTATTTTCAAACTAAAACAATTCGAACATGGAATACCTAATGACAACTTGTACTTTCAGGTCTCCTACAAATCCTACTCTGTCACCTTACCATGGCATAGGAGTGGCAATGGTCAATGGCAGCAAATGTCATGGCAAGCAAAGACAGGGAGGTAAAGTTGATTTTAATTTGGATTTTAATTAACTCTGTGTGTGTGTAAGTATCACAGCAGTTGTTACTTCAATGCAAGTAATAATTCGTGGAATGAAATGAACATTCCGTACGGGCACGCACTACTTCTGAATGATGACTTAATGTATTCCAATAATTTCTCGATTTCTTATGCGCATTTATAGATAAACACAATGCCCCAATCCAGTGGTCGTTTACGAGAGCGAACAAACGGCCTGTGTTGTTGTTTCTGGCTCGCGGTTTGAAAGTTTTTTTTTTAGGGGAGGGGGGTTTGCACGTACGGCACGCAAGAGCGAAGGAACGGCCTGTGTGATTGTTTCTGGCTCGCGGTTTGAAAGTTTTTTATTTTTATATTTTGGTTTGCACGTACGGCCACGCGAGAGCACAGGAACAGCCTGTGTGGTTGTTTCTGGCTCGCGGTTTGAAAGTTTTTTTTTTTTTTTGCACGTACGGCCACGCACGTACGGGCACTTGAGAGCGAAGGAACGGCCTGTGTATTTGTTTCTGGCAAGCGGTTTTAAAGTATTTGTTCTTTTCTTTTTTCCCCCAAGAAAGGCCATGCACGTACGACCACCCACGTACGGGCACGTGAGAGCGAAGGAATGGCCTGTGTGGTTGTTGTTTCTGGCACGCGGTTTGAAAGTTTTTTTTTTTGTTTGTTTGCATGTACGGCCAAGCACGTATGGGCACGCACCTACGGGCATGCACTAGTCTATCTATAATTCCAGCAATCTCTGTGTGTGTGTGCGTGTGCGTGTGTGTGTGTGTGTGTGTGTGTGTGTGTGTGTGTGTGTGTGTGTGTGTGTGTGTGTGTGTGTGTGTGTGTGTGTGTGTGTGTGTGTGTGTGTGTGTGACCGCTGTTTCTCGACAAGCACTGGTCCGATCTAATTGAAACTTGCCAGCTATATTGCTGGGGACCTGAGGATGTGCCTTTTCAAGGTTTGATATTAATCGGACAAGTGGTTCCCAAGTTATGGCCATTTATTTACCAACCAATGACAGGACACGTTGCTGCGTAGCCGTGGCTGATGGGGAAGAGAACCTCAGCCGCGTTCGCCTTTATGGGTTTTTTCTCTTCTCTTCTCTTTGTGTTTTTCCTTGCGAAAAGGCAAAATACGTTGGCGCTAATTGAATAATTAGCATTAAAACTAATAGTTTATCAAAACTTTGGCAGATCCAGCAGCCTCCGCATTCTTGCCCTGGACGAGGAAACAAACAAGAAGCGCCGTTTCCTCAGCGATGTTGTTTATGAAGAGGTGCTAACGAGATAAAGGTGTGTACATGGAGACGATTTTTATTATTATTTATTTATTGAAGAAAAATTGTTCCGAAAATAATTTAGCAAAAAAAGTGCACAACTTTTTATTGTTTCCAATTGTCAAAACGCTGTGGCCTTTGGAAGTGTTAACGAATTCAGCTCTACTCAACCTGCATGCCAACGAAATACATCTCAATTTGGTGGTATGCTTTGCAAACTTTCTTTTTTAAAACTATTTTCAAACTAAAACAATTCGAACATGGAATACCTAATGACAACTTGTACTTTCAGGTCTCCTACAAATCCTACTCTGTCACCTTACCATGGCATAGGAGTGGCAATGGTCAATGGCAGCGAATGTCATGGCAAGCAAAGACAGGGAGGTAAAGTTGATTTTAATTTGGATTTTAATTAACTCTGTGTGTGTGTAAGTATCACAGCAGTTGTTACTTCAATGAAAGCGATAATTCGTGGAATGAGATGAACATTCCGTATGGGCACGCACCACTTCTGGATAGTGATGACTTTTGGCATCAACACCGTGCACATGGCGAAGGAACGGCCTGTGTGGTTGTTGTTTCTGGCACGCGGTTTGAAAGTTTTTTTTTGTTTTGTATGTACGGCCACGCAAGTATGGGCACGCACGTACGGGCACGCACGTACGGTCACGCACGTACGGCCACGTGAGAACGAAGGAACGGCCTTTGTGGTTGTTGTTTCTGGCACGCGGTTTGAAAGTTTTTTTTTTGTATGTATGGCCACGCACGTACGGCCACGCACGTATGGGCACGCATGTATGGCCAGCCATGTATGGGCACGTACGTACGGCCACGCACGTACGGCTACGCACCCACGGGCACGCACGTACAGTCACGCACATACGGCTACGCACGTACGGCCATGCACGTACAGGCACGCACGTACAGGCACGCACCTACGGGCACGCACCTACGGCCACACACGTACGGTCATGCACATACAGCCACGCATGTATGGGCACGCACGTACGGCCATGCACGTATGGGCATGCATGCACGGGCACGCACATACAGGTACGCAAGTACGGCCACGCACGTACGGTCACGCTTGTACAGTCACGCACGTACGGGCACGCACCTGTGGAGCTGTTGAACAGCTCCCAAGATGAAAGCAGACATTTTAATAGGATTACCTTTTATTAAAATTGAATGTAGCATTTAATTGAGGAAGCCAAAGCATTTAAGATGCTCTCAGTAAGCTACCATTTTTGACTATTGGTAATCAAAGCAAGTCGGCTATCTCTCTCTCTCTCTCTCTCTCTCTCTCTCTCTCTCTCTCTCTCTCTCTCTCTCTCTCTCTCTCTCTCTCTCTCTCTCTCTCTCTCTCTTTCTCTCTCTCTCTCTCTCTCTCTCTCTCTGTCTCTCTCTCTCTCTCTCTCTCTCTCTCTCTCTCTCTCTCTCTCTCTCTCTCTCTCTGTGTCTCTGTGTCTCTGTGTCTCTGTGTCTCTGTGTCTCTGTGTCTCTGTGTCTCTGTGTCTCTGTGTCTCTGTGTCTCTGTCTCTCTGTCTCTCTGTCTCTCTGTCTCTCTGTCTCTCTGTCTCTCTGTCTCTCTGTCTCTCTGTCTCTCTGTCTCTCTGTCTCTCTGTCTCTCTGTCTCTCTGTCTCTCTGTCTCTCTGTCTCTCTGTCTCTCTGTCTCTCTGTCTCTCTGTCTCTCTGTCTCTTTGTCATGCAGCTGAACATCTGGCTTTCTTGTTGGCCCTTGTAACAACATTCTTTGAGCCTTGGGCTCAGAGAAGCCCAATCATAAATCAGCACTGTTTTGGTATAGTTCAAAAGGGAACATCTTGTAGCAGAATGAGACGATAATATATATTGTGATAAAGATCTGCCTGATCAATAACAGATCTTCTTGCTTGTGAAAAGATAAATGCTTTGTCAGGCCAGGAGAGAATATTTGCTGGGGTGTTGTTACTTTCAAAGAAACCAGATGAGCAGGAAAAGTATATATAAAGTAAACCAAACTGCTTGCGGGCAAGAGAGTTTTGACTGAGCTGGTATACTGTAGGTATTCTGTGCCTTTCTACTCTCGTGTACACTTTTGATGCGCATTAAAAAGCTCTTCTCTACGACGATTGGTGTAGTCATTGCTTGATTGCAGACCCTGATCTCGACACACCTACGGGCACGCACATACGGACACGCACGTACGGCCACTCGCGTACAGTCACGCACGCATGTAAGGGCACGCGAGGGCGAAGAAACGGCCTGTGTGGTTGTTTCTGGCAAGCGGTTTTAAAGTATATATATATATATATATATATAGATATATTTTTTTGCATGTACGGGCACGCACATACGGGCACGCGAGAGCGAAGGAATGGCCTGTGTGGTTGTTTCTGGCAAGCGGTTTTAAAGTTTACATATATATATATATATATATATATTTTTTTTTTTTTGCACGTACGGCCACGCACGTACGGGCACGTGAGAGCGAAGGAACGGCCTGTGTGGTTGTTGTTTCTGGCACGCGGTTTGAAAGTTTTTTGGGGGGGGGGGTTTCCACGTACAGCCACGAACATACGGGCATGCACTAGTCTTTTTTCAAAGCTGGAAATGACAGTTTCTTAGCCATACTGGAAAATGTCTTCTCTCCAGAATTTTGACTGAAATGCTGAAAGAGTGATTCACAACAATACCCACACTGCTTTACCTGATTGAAAACATGAAGCTACCCACTGAATAGTTTTCCTACTTCTAGACGTTGAATACCTGGTACACATGCAATTTCTTGAAGTTTTCTTTCTGCTTTTGTGGATACTAGCAAGTTGCTGATACCCACATGGGATTGTAAACAGGGTAGGGATTGAGACGGCATAAATGCAAATGGCATCTTCTGTCATTGAGCCAGCAAGCTGGGAGCAAGAGTCCCCATTTATTGGCACATCTGATGCAATTTAAATCCTCTAATGGAGGTCAGATGCTCCACTTGAAACTGTTCAATATATGCAGCTTTTTGATCCCTAGGGTCCCTACTATTGGTCCCTACGTAGATAAAAATCTGTATGTGTGTCAAAGCCAGTGAACAATTGCAAACTAACAATAGGATGCTCAATAAGGATGGTGTACATCTTCTCGATTAAATTTTAATGACAGTACTGCAGTTGACTTCTGAGCAACATTTAACTGCATCGCAATTCGACAACTTTAAACAGTGACGTACACAGTGCGGGTTAATAATTTTTGTCTGACAAGATGGTACAGATGGAGTGCACTTTGAGCAGTCTGGACTTCTAGTGTGGGTTTGATTCTCGACCGGACAATAAGCTGTTCGTTTGGTACATCACAAACTCAGCATTCTGATTGTATCATCACTGAGATGCAACTGTGCCGACCCACTAACGCTGGTAGATAGGACACCCAGCTTAATATCCATCAGATGGCCGGTGCACACACTGATGTTTTGCCTGCCTTACGTGAGAAATAATATGAAGACAGTTTATAGCTGGGCTGAGATTCAAAACCAGGCGAGACAGGTCAGAGGTGATTGAGTAGGCGAGTTGTTGCTGGTACACTGAAAAAATTATAAATTTCTGCTACTTTCACTCCAGTATACACCCCTGATGAACTCTAGCATCAACAGTAAAAAAATCAGAGATGGAACCACCACATCTCACAACACTCGCAGTACCATCGTAGATTTCAGAAATCAGATTGATCAGTTTTGGTGGCACCTCATGAAGACCGAGAATCTTCCAGAGGGCATCCTGATTCACTGAATTGAATGCTTTGCAGAGATCAACATAGGCTGCAAGCAGCCCCTGCCGAAACTCTCGCCTGTGTTCGGTGAGGACCTGAAGAGCAAGGATACGTTCAATTGTTGACCTCTGTGGAAAGACCGACTGTTCGAGGCACTGATGCTCAAGCAGATGGTGGTGAACCCTCTGAAGAATTATCTGAGCAAAGACTTTGCCTCGCACTGAGAGCAGCGTCAACCCTCGGTAATTGTTGCATTCCTGGCGATACGCTCGTTGACCGGTGTTATGTCAATGATCATTGGAGTCAACCTATTGGACACAGCTACAGCAACTCCTTGGACATGGTAACTCTCAGAGCGACCAGACCAATAGTAGCTGGAACCACCCGCCGTGATCTTGCCACTATCAGGTCTCAGCACTTCAGATAGTGCTGCAATACCAATGTTCAAACGCTAGAGTTCAGATGATAGCAGAGACAGGTGATCATCCTCTCTTAGGGAAACGATATTCCAGGCACCCACCTGAAGAGACTGCCTCAGGTTAACCCAAGGAGACGGCCATGTAGTGGACGACACTTCAGCCCACCCCGACACACCACCGCAATCCGACCCAGGAAGGTTATCCCATGTTTTTTCCTCCTATCATCAAAGATTGGGGGTCCCGAAGGTTTTGCCCCAATCCCTTTATCCGGTGAGCTGCCCTGCGAAGGACAGCTGCACAGGAGGTACTCCCATGGAGTGGGTTTTCAGTTTTCTTTGCATTTTTTAAATGTTTTGTGGAGTGAAGTGTTTTACAGTGGCTGGAGTGCAAATCCTGCCCCTAACCTCCTCGAAAAAGGTAACCCAACTGCTGGAAGACATCTGCCAACAGAGTTGGGCACCAGATATGGATGGCCATTGGCTCACAAGGAGTTCCTCCACCCTTTGCCTCCGAACCACCACATGCCATTTTACAAAATAAAGTTTTTGGAATGACTCCACCGGAGTTTGAACCACTGACCTTTCAGAGTCAGAATGGATGGATGCTCCAACCTTTATGCCGCCGAATCTGATATATAGATGGCAAAACTTTTGATCCCCTCCTCAACTGCCCACCACATGTATGCACCATGGAGCTCCCCAACCCCAACCCCAGCTTTGTTGTTTATGGAGCCCCACCCCCCCTAAATTCCCCACACATTTATTCATATTCAGTTATAACTGCAAAAAATAAAAACAAAAACTTCCAAGGGTGTGTAGGTAAAGTGAATTAGTGAAACAAACTCCTGTTGTTGAAATGAATATGGGAGTTGACAGAGATCTCGTAACTCATCGGAGCTGGATCTTTCTTTGCAAAGGACGGGTTTGTGTTACGTGCGAATGGATATCCCGAGTGTTGCCTTTCACCTTAAACAACACTATCACAATTCATGGCTTTAAGTGTACACTCATGGTGGGACAGCGGGGTTCAGGAGCAGTAGGATGAGAGGAGATTAATATTAAAAAAAGAAAAGAAAGCAAATAAGCAAAGTACAAAAGGTGATGTGCAGAGGAAAGAAATGGTGAAAGGACGAGGAGTAAATTAGGAGAACAGTGGGTGGAAAAGAGAAAAAGGATAGTGGATGGGGAAATTTGGGGTGGATAACCAATCTCCCACTCACTCTCTCACTCTCTCACTCTCTCACTCCCCATATTCTGCTGACACAGCGTCAGCACTGCCAAAAAATTTTTTATGGCAAGTGTTGTGCTCGATGGTTGGAACTTGTCCACAGTGCCAGCAATAACTCTCCTCTTCATCAAAAGCCACCTACCGTGAGATCTTTAATGCTCACCATCCCCAGCATAACATCCCATCTGAGGGAAAGCACACCCTGTCAGCAAAACTCAAATTGAACGGTTTACAGTCGGGTCGAGAATTAAACCCAGAATGGACAGCTCAAAGGCAAGTGCACGACCTCTGTGCTATCCTGTCGGACACACCATCAAACCGAGGGGGGGGGGGGCATCAAGCTGGCTGTCATCTCCAAAGCAGACATATAATAATTAAATCCATTTGATACATTATTTCATTTTTTTTTTTAAATCACTCTTGGTACTAATTAAGGTTTAAATTTATTTTTTGGGTCAGGTTTAGGATTGACTCCCACATCATGGCACTTTGAGCAAGGTAGTATTAGAAAACCTAGACGAAGTAGAGAGTTCATAGAACACCTTAACCCACACAGTCTTGAGAAAAAGGACATGGGCGGGGTCGACGAGCATAAAATTTGATTGGTCGAGATGATGTAAAATGCCGTAATATTTTGTCCAAGTACTGCTGAACGAAAGGTTTTTGAACGTGCCAAGATGGCGATTTGTGTTCTTCAATGTTCAAGTATATAATTCAATTGAAATTAAATTAAGATTTTTTTAAGTTGTCGAAAAATATAAAATTTGGAAGTTTACTGCTGTTGATGCAGCGTCTTTTACACCACCTTATTGAACACGTTACATTAGTTTTTCATGTCTGTTGTTTGTGTCCTTTATAACATCCCTAAACAGCAAGTTTGCTGTTTGGAATGATTTTCAATGTTGTTTCATTGCCAGACAGGCAGACAGTAAAAAAATATTTCTCACCGCCTCGCTGTGCATGGTCAACCTGGACAAATTCAGATCCAAAGCACTATTAAACTACAGGTTTGCTTTCCGATTCATGCTCCGATTTGTGTTCAAAATATAACACTCAATTGGAATGAATTTGTTCCTCGATCATAAACTGACGTTTGTGGGCAGACAGACAGACAGACAGAGAAAGTAAACCAATTGCTGCTTTGACCCCATTTTTCGCTTCGTGCAGGTGGGGTAATGAGGCAATTTGTAGTTCTACACTGAATAATTCCCAACGGCTGCAGGTAATAGTAATTTAACAGCAAAGAACAAACAGGGAATTTATCTGGAATGCCACTTGAACAAGGATGTACGAAGATGGGTGCAGGAAGTGCAGCTACATCCCAAGTTTTCTTTAGTGTCGATGCTGTAAGACAGCAATGTCACATTTCCCTGCAACACTCAATGGCTCAATCGTTTTTGATGAATACCAGGTGAAGAGAGATTAATGTCCACAACTGTAATGCAGATGGAATCAAAAGGATGGCATGCACATAAATGCATCAACCCCTTTGAGCAATGAGACAGAACAGCAGTTCTTAGTAATCCATCCATGGACGTTAACCTCGGTATTCCATCTGCTATCATTAGTCAGTGGACGTTAAAGTACTCACTGATGTCTTTCGCAAAGATGATCAGGAAAGTTATCGCTGGAGAGCTAAACAAATTACAAATTCCTACCCAAATCAGATTCAGTTTAACATCAGGCCTGACCAGTCGGGGTCGTGATAGACCTCAGCCAAAAATTCACCCGTAGACCTCACAGGAAGTGCAAAACTATTGCAGTCGTTATTAGTTGGCCTGGGCACAATTGGCCATTTTGAGCCTCGCTATCTCGGTACGACCATATGAAGCAGCAGACAATAAATATATGAAAACTCTTCTAATTACATCATGGTCAACAGCTTGGCAAAGATATGAAAACATTATTTAAGTGTGTGTACATTGGTTGTCAGAAGTAATTAATGGTATCTAAGGGCCTAAAGATATGGGCCTCATCACTCAATCACTCAATCACAGACATGAACCTTCAAACCACCCACATCCAGTAGGTGCTAATGAAGATCCAATGCATATATAGCATTCATGGTATGAAATGAAGACCATCATATGAAATTATCAATACATTGTGGAAGGCCTGACAAGACATCTCAGGGTAAGTGTACCTCATATTCACCTTTGAGCTGTCTCATCTGGGTTTGATTCCCACTTTGACTATAAACTGTCATCCTTATGCTTCAGAGGCTGGTTGTTATATCAATGAGTGCACCATCTGATCATCCATTGGGGACTTCAATCCACCTGGCCCAACTCCTGGCATTTGCTTGTGGATGTTAAAGTTCCCATGGTATCTTCAAAAAAGGTGTCTTTGGCGAATTATAAATTCCTGCCCCGATCTGTGGGAGGCACGGCATCAAGACATAGACGCGTTGCTCAGAATTGATGCATCTGAGGGAGGTCCCCATCAGGGTCCGGCTTTAGTATCAAGGAAGAGTCATAACCTGATGAAAATAAGTAAATATGTCGAAAAACATTATTGATGAATAATGACAAATTGTTGAGTCGTTGCCTTTTCTATTTTTCACATGGTGACTGAGTTTACCTTGGCCGCCCGCCAGTGTCATGAAATGGAACGCATCGACGATTGAGCCGGGATAAAATATCTACATCTCAAAGGAATGACAGCAAATGAAATTCACGCTGATATTGTGCAAACATTCAGTCAAGATGCCCCATAATATAGCACAGGAGTGGTCTGCTGAGTTGCTGAGCGGCAGACAGAGCACGGAAGCTGCGACAAGGTCAGGACGGCCCAGTGAGGTGACACCTGATGAAATGGCAAATGCTGTTCATGACACGGCTATGATGGCAGACAGGCGTATAACCATTAGGAAATTAGCTTGTGTCCATGTCAGACGGAAAACATCAGTTGAAGGAATTTTGCATGAACGGCTAAAGGTCAACAAGGTTTCGGCAAGACGGGTGCCCAGATATTTAATACCTTGCCCCCTGGAAAGCAAGCAGAAGGTGACGTTTCAGGTGTCAACCCTTCATTGGAATGAAAAGAGTAAGAAGAAAATAATTGGAGCAAAACCAAAGCACTCATATTTCACTTGATTTAGCTCCTTCAAACATAAACCTCTTTTGTGGACTGCCATCTGAGCTCAGGGGACATTTGACTCTGATGAGGATGTCAATGCTCTTGTTGAGAGGTTTTCAGAGGATCAGGATAAACTTTGGTTTCATGAAGCTCGAGCAATGCTGGAGAGTATATACAGAGTGCCCTTCATAAGTATCGGAAGAGTGAAGCTAAATTTTGTTATTATTGCTATATACTCAACCAATTTGGATTTGAGATCAAAACGTGAATATGAGGCAAGAGTACGGAGCATCAGCTTTTATTTCTTGGTATTTCTATTCATTTATGTTTGACCATTGCAGAGCAATAGCACTTTTCATGTTCAGTCCCCCATTTTAGGTAAGCATAAATATTGGTACAGATTAACTTATTGTAAATCAATGTAGTATAATCGTATTTGATTGCATATCCCTTGCATGTAACAACTGCATCGAGCATGTGATCCAATGACATCACCAAACTCCTGGTATCTTCCGTAGATATGCTTTGCCAAGCCTTCACTGCAGCCATTTTCAGTTGTTTGTTTTTGGGGGTTTCTGAGTTCAGTCTCCTCTTCAGCAAGTGAAATGCATGCTCCATTGAATTTAAATCGAGTGATTCACTTGGCTAGTCTAAAACCTCCCACTTTTACCCTCTGATGAACTCCTTGGTTGCGTTGGCAGTGTGTTTTCGGTCATTGTCTTGCTGCATGGTGAAGCACTGCCCAAATGAGTTTGGAGGCATTTTCTTGTACATAGGGAGACAAAATGTTTCTGCACACTTCCGAATTCATTCTGCTGCTGCAATAATTCGTTACATCATCGATAAAGATGAGTGAGCCAGTTCCAGAGGAGCCATGCAAGCCCAAGCCATGACACTACCTACGCCATGCTTCACAGATGAGGTCGTATGCTTTTTATCGTATGCACTTCCTTCCTTTATCCAAACTTTCACCTTTCCATCGCTTTGGTAATAGTTTATCTTGATCTCATCTGTCCATAAAACTGTTCCAGAACTCTACTGGCTCATGTCTGTACTTCTTGGCAAATTCTGATCTGGCCTTTCTATTTTTGGTGCAGATGAGAAGTTTGCATGTTGCGGTGAAGCCATTGTAATTCCGCTGTCTAAATCTTTTGCGAACGATAGATCGTGATACTTTCACCCCTGCACTCTGGAGATTGTTGGTGATTTCACTGACAGTTGTTTTAGGGTTTTTTCATAGTTCTGATGATTTATTCTGTCATCAACTGCAGTTGTTTTCCTTGATGGACCTGGCTGTTGTGTAGTACTAAGTACACGAGTGGTTTCTTTCTTTTTTAAGATGTTCCAGATTGTTGTATTAGTTATTCCCAATTTTTTTTGTTCTGGCTCTAATTGAATTCTTCTGTTCTTTCAGCTTCCAAATTGCTTGCTTTTCTTTCATAGACAGTTCTCTGGTTTTCATGTTGATTTATGCCTTCTGACTCCAAAGGCGGATTCCCAAGGTAAAATCAAAGGCTAAGACCAAGACGAGACATTCACAGCTCTTTAATGTGTGAACAATCAATGCAACAAGAAACACCTGGCAATCAATTGTTCCAATCCTTACGCTTTCTGAAAATGGGGAGACTGATCATAATTGTTCCACAATCGTAAAACATATATGCATATAAATATCAAGAAATAAAAGCTGATGCTCCGTACTCTTGCCTCATATTCATGTTTTGATCTCAAATCCAAATTGGTCAAGTATATAGCAATGATAAATTTAATTTCACTCTTCCAATACTTATGAATGACACTATACATACAGTATATATATATATATATAAATATATATATATATATATATATATATATATATATATATATATATATATATATATGTGTGTAAAGACTTTTCTTTGATTTTTATGCAATTCCACACCCCTTGACCAATCTCCACCAAAATGCATACATGCTGGGTGTACCTAGGGTGAGGTCATGAGAATAAAAATAAAATCCCCCCCCCCTCTCTCCCCACAAGGAAATTCTATACACAGGGCATACTCGGACAGCGTACGGAGTATTAATCAGGTATAATGAGTGCCCAATGAGTAATGACTGCAACAGGTGTACATAACGTTCTGTTCCAGTTCATAGAGTCCAAATGTATCCAGCTAGGATCGTGAAGGGATTTATATATATATATATATATATATATATATATATATATATATATATATATATATATATATATATATTGTAATAAATAAAGATCAGAGCACGTACCTTAATTGAACAGGTACATCAAACATTATTCAATCCCGAACACATCTATCTGCAGGTCGTATAGACAGACTATGGACTACATGTTTTGTTTGAACTTTCTTCAAAAATGGTGTTTCGTGAGCTTGCATTTCTGGGTGTGTGTATATATACATTATATATATATATATATATGTATATATATATGTATATATGTGTATATATGTATATGTATATATATATATATATATATATATATATATATATATATATATATATATATATATATATATATATATATGTATATATATATATATATGTATATATATATATATATGTATATATATATATATATGTATATATGTGTATATATGTGTATATATGTATATATATATATATATATATATGTATATATATATATATGTATATATATATATATATATATATATATATATATATATATATATATATATATATGTAATATTCTATCACAATGTGCATGAAAAGAAAGGACGCCCACCTGTACACCATGCCCGTGTGCTTGCCGCCGCGCTCACGGCGTGGCGCACCGTGGGTACCCACATGTCCCATGGTGCGCGCCACCAGCGCCACTGTGCGAAAGCGTGGTCGCCCCGTGCCCGCGCCAGGGCCCGGGCTCGTCGGCGCCGCCTGTCGCCGCTCCTCCCTACCTTTGAGGTTATGCTCCGTGCATGCGATGGACACCTGCATGGCGCACGCACGCCCGTTCGCTGCCGGCCCGCAAGCTCGTGAATCACACCGCACGTGGTTGTGATATGATTCCTGATCCTCCTACGACCGCCTCCGTCTTCCTTGAGTGTGTGTTGGCGTTCTGTCTGACGGACGTCAGGCTCCTGAGACACCTTTTCTGAAAGTTTCTTCCCGCGCGTATATAACCAGCTCGTGGATCCTCTTCAGCAACTTCGGACACTGGCAACGCGTGACCACCACCACCACCACCACCACCACCCTTTCCCCCCTCACTAAACGTACTCCCGGCTCCTCCGCCCTCGCAGTTCCCCTCTACGCTACGTTCGGTATCGTGTTTTCACCCCGGCGAGTTCATGCATACCTTCCGTTTATACCGCTTCCTCGCCGCCTCTCTTCGCGCCCCTTTAACCAACAGGCAACCAGGTGGCGATGCTCCTTCCACCACGACATCGTCTCCCCAAAATGATACACCGTTCGGTGGAAATGAATTTGCGCACACATGGGCACCCACAAGGCTTTTGGGACCCCTCGCACGACCCTTCACTGTCATTTTCATTGAAGAAGACATTCCGATGCGTGGGACACGCCGCTCGACCCACGTTCGGGCCTTTCCCTCCCACCCAATAGAGATGTCCTCTGCTTGTTTTGCTTGCGCACGAAGAGCACTCGAAACTCCCTCTTTACATCCACATCTTATTCCCTTTCGTTTAGTATCTGCTCAACATCGTCCAAGTGTCACGTCCTCCATGCGTGTGCACATCGTGCTGTGTCATCGCGTCAGTGTCCCCTCGTCCCTTACTACACGTGCACCTGATCGCTGCCGTTCTGGTGTGCCACCACGAGCTTGTGAATGTTAAAGCCCCTTCGGCAGTTCCAAAAAAAAAAAAGACTACATCGACCATTGTGTGCTTCTCGAGATTCTCGAGGGCTACACACAACACCAGGCTATAGAGTTCAGCACAATGCAAATCCATCCATCCATTGGGACCATACTCTGTGCAGATCATTGGTGCTGCCTAAGCTGTCTCCTTAGCTATTGGACACAATCCTGGACGGGTCGCCACTCCGACATAGGATACCAGCAAACTGGCACTCATTTTGCTGACCTCAGAAGGATGACAGGCAGAGTCAACCACACCTGGTATGAATTCAACAGCAAAGTGGGATTTGAACTCAGGATCCTGGGATCCCAAGCCCACCACCCGAACCATTAAGCCAACACCACACATAATGCTAACACTGATGACACAATGACCTTCATTCCCTGCTGGATTCATCAAGCAGTTTCATGATATCACCTTGATTCCCAATTTCACTTTCGCTTTGACATAATTAATTATTCGTATAAAAGCACAAGGTTAACCAAGGCTTAAAGGTGTGCAGAATCAGAAAATCACGCTCGGTTTAATCAATAGATCTGGCTTCACCGAACACGTAATCGTTCTCTTCTTGAATAAATATCTTGAAAGGACGATTTTAAAATTGTTTTTTTATGCCCTTTTGGTGCTCGATTGGCCTCGCCCCTCTCATGACGTCGTCTCGACCTCAGGTTCATACATGTATGGTTGTGGATTTGTATTCTACGGAATGATTTGGACTGTCGTCGTAATCTGGGGATTCTTGGTCAGAAAATTATTCATCAAATTAACTTTCTGACGAGTCTGAAGCGAGTTATGCGGCCCTTGTTCATTGCGTGTATGCCTGGTGTTGCCTTAAAAGTTGGGGCGGTGTGCTTGGAATCCTTAAATCCTGAATTCAAATCCCCCTAGGCTCTTGAATTAATACCAGGTGGGGTTGACTCTGCCTGTCATCCTTCCGAGGTTGGCAAAATGAGTGCCAGCTTGCTGGTATCCTGTGTCGGAGTAGTGACCCATCCAAGATTGTGTCCAATAGCCATGGAGACCGCTTAAGCAGGACCAACGCTCTACACAGAGTATGGTCCTAATGGATGGATGGATGGATGGATTCATTGCATGCTGACAATCTTTCCCTCAATTACATCATCAAAAGGAAGACCAAAAAGGAACTCGAAGAAGTAAGGAGCAAAGATGGAGTCATCAGGAGGAACCTGGATAGGATTCGGGTTTCAACCGCTACTCCACTACCCTCAAACCCATCCAAGCACAGCTAAGTGAGCCTTACAGAAAAATTTCTGGAAGAATTCACTTTTCCTTCGAGAGATAGATAACGAGAGAGAGGAATAGAGAGTAAGAGAGATGAAAGAGAAGAAAAAGCCAGAATTAGAATGAATAAAGAGAATCATTAATTAATTGGTTGATTAATTTTGAAAAGGAATTAAATGTGAAAGGAAAGAAGATGTCTGCAAGAATCCGGACAAATAGATTTCAGCAGTTACTCCCAGGCTCGAACGCAGCAACATGCACAAGCTACCAGGGGTCCGGCATGTTTACCATGGAAGTTTATCTGGAATTTTTAGGGGTGGTACCCGACGGGTTTGCTTTTTAAACTGTAACTCAAAAAATTATTAGAATTAAAAACCACGTTCAATTCTTTGTTTATTGATTAAAATCAATATAATCACATCAAAAAAACAAATTTTCTTTTCTGATTCTGTGGATATTTTTTCATTTAAAGTGAAAAAAAATGAAATAATTATTTTTAAGTGTTTCATTTTTATTTTTTTTAATGACAAAAGCACCATTCGGTTCAAGTCAGTGAAAAAATGAAAGGGATAATTTTTTGAAGCTTTTCATACAGTTCCCTGCTTTGTGAGCAAACAATTACTGAACTCTTTGAGATAGATGTAACGTCAGTGTCCATCTATATCATTGGCTTTTAACCTGGGGGGCGTGAGTAATTTCCAGAGGGGGGCGCGAGCCCACAGCAAAAAGTAGGAATTTCTCGAATTATTTTTGGGATTCTCTTACCAAGTGTTTGCATTATATCGTGGTGAACATAAAAAAAAACAAAAGTATTGCTTTTAATAATTTCCTTTTTCTATTCGCTACTAGGCCGAGCATTTTTGGTTCACGAGCGCCAGCCAGAGTGACCACTATATTCGTTATGTTTGTATGTCTGTTGGGATTCGCTAGATATCCGTTATTGTCGGGTTTTCCGTGTTTGTGTGTGTGTGTGTGTGTGTGTGTCTGCATGTGTGTGTGTGTCTGCAACGCGCGGCTCCACAGCACAAACCAGCAAACTGATTTCGATGAAACTTGGCGCCCAGGTGCCATATGCGCTGGGAGTGTGCGCGTTTGAGTTTCGTTGCTAAGCAACCACCAGCTGCTATGCAGCGGCCAAAAAACTGCGTTTTAAGAACCCAACCGTGCTCGTCGGTGATTTGCTACATCACGTGATTGACCGGTGGCAAATCGACTACCGAGAAACCGTGACTCAACAAGGTTCATGATCACGTGGTTTGTTTCTCTTGGAGCGTCTCGTCGTCAACAATGTCTGGTCCTTCGGCACACTGAACCTTACAGTGGTGGATGGTGCACGACCATCCGATATCTCTCGGGCGAAGACCACACACGGCAAACATCCCGCGGGATCCATGAGCAGCTCAAATGGAGGAAACGTGCTCGGTCTGGGAGGTTCGTCCTCAGACCACGGGTCCGTGGTCCGTCCAGGAGGTTCTCCCTCGGACGGGTCCATGGTCGGTTCACCCGAGGATGAAGATTCCGGACCCGGTACGTGACGTTCACTCCGTCCTGCCATGTTGTGCTTCCTGACGCTCGTTTTAATGGATTGTTGTGTTTTGAAAGGGAAGATCGAGTCCGAGTTCATCGATCATTCGTTCCCTCTGCACGAATGTTTGAACCACAAACTCATTGGGATTCGCTAGATATTGGGATTCGCTAGATATCCGTTATTCTCGGGTTTTCTGTGTGGTGTGTGTGTGCGTGTGTGTGTGTGTGTGTGTGTGTGTGTGTGTGTGTGTGTGTGTGTGTGTGTGTGTGTGTGTGTGTGTGTGCGTGTGTGTGTGTGTGTGTGTGTGTGTGTGTGTGTGTGTGTGTGTGTGTGTGTGTGTGTGTGTGTGTGTCTGCCTGCAATGCGAGGCTCCACAGCACAAACCAGCAAACCGATTTCGATGAAACTTGGAGAACAGGTGCCATATGGGCTGAGAGTGTGCGCGTTCGAGTTTCGTTGCTAAGCAACCACCGGTTGCTATGCAGCGGCCGAAAAATCACGTTTTAAGAACCCAAAAGGTAAAGACGTAGCGCGGCCTCTATGATGGGTAGAGCGACCGGACAAACTCCTGCCTATTCCTTGCATCCCGATCTAGTTATCATGACAGCATAACGTTCCTCTATCTCTCATAGTTTCTGAATGGCAGCCCTCCGAATGCGGAAAGGCGGTGAACCAGGGAATATGTTAAGTGACCTTGACCTCGGAAACCGTCGACGGCGGAACGTTCAAATTCGGTGTATGGATAGAGTTTAATAACTACTACAAAATTGAACCGCAGCATTTTTCCAGATTTGATCACCAAGGGTGTCGGGGCTGAAATACGCAAAATTCGAAAAAATACTTTTTCTTGACCTACGTTCACTATTTTCAATACTTGTCCTACAGTTTTGAATGTGGAGAAACGAGACTTCGGAATTAAACACTTCGAGATATTTAGAAAATTTTACTCGAGCCGATTTTTGATTTAGGTTTTATTTTTCAAATGGTAGTCCTGTGAGGAGTGCCAGTTGGCAAAATACGCAATAGGAAAAATCTTGCCAGGCAGAGGAACAATTGTGTGTGAACCAATACGTCTTGGCAATGAATCTTCGTCGGTGGATCGGTCAGAATGAAAAGCATCGTATCCAGCGCTTCGATCCTAGTGAATCCCTCGTCGCCTACCGGCTTGTGTGTATGTCTGTCTTTCTGTCCAGAGCACAACTTCGTGGGATGTGATCCGATTTGTATGAAACTTGAATATGATGTTGATATCAATGCCTAGTTTTGTCTTCCTGATGATGGGCATCCCACGCCCATTGTGGGCGGAGCCACGCCCACTTGTAATTTTTGGGGTTTTTCATATTTTTCTCGATTTTTTTATCGATATTCCCACACGAGAAATTGTGCGCATTGGCCATATGTACAACATATGAAAAATTCAGTTTGATTCGGTCAATTTTGAGGGAGAAGGTAGGTTTTGAAGAAATGGGCGGTGACAGATAGTAGGGGAGCAGTCCCACGCCCATAGTGGGCGCAGCCACGCCCACTTGTAATTTTTGTTTTTTGGTTCACGAGCGCCAGCCAGAGTGACCACTATATTTGTTATGTCTGTGTGTTTGTGTGTCTGTTGGGTAGTCGATCCAGTCAAAAAAAAAAAAAAATTGTTTTTGAGATTTGTTCGACCCTTATTATCAGTATTTAAAATGGCGATTTCAGTTAATACAATGGGGATTTCGATGAAACTTGGTTGGTAGGTTCATACCATGACCTAGTTGTGTGCAAATGAGACCCGTTGGTATGGACACCACCGTTGCCTAGCAACGGGACTTTGAAATTTTAGAAAAATCATAAAAAAAATATTTTTTCGAAAATCAAAAATCGGGCCACGAGCGACTGTGGGCAGTACATTCAGCCATATTGTTAAAAAATTTCCAGCCGGATCCTATGAAAACTGTCAGAGAAGATAGACTTTGAATGAACCCTGGTCGAAAACAATAAAAAAACGAAGTTCGTTATATCTCAGAGACTATGAGTCAGACATACATGAAACTGGTATGGTAGGTTCATGGTATGTCCTAGTTATGTGTGAGAAAAAACCGTTGCTATGGGCCCCTCCGTTGCCCAGCAACGGCCGAAAAACCTCTAAATGTGGGGGTATTTTAACGAAAAAACAAACTGCAGCATTAACCCTTGAAGCTAGAATCATGAATTTTCTTGTGCTTAATCCTAACGTCATTCCCCATAGAACGGGCACATCACATCAGGTTCTATTGGGTAGTCGACTACCCATGTCCGCCTACCGGCTTGTCTGTCTGTGTGTCCAGAGTATAACTCCGTGGACTTTGATCCGATCTTGATGAAACTTGGTTATGTGTTCGGTATCAATGTCTAGTTGTGTTTTCCTGGATGAGGGCGTGCTACGCCCATTGTGGGTGGAGCCACGCCCAAAAAATAGACATTTTTAGGGGGTAGTTGGAATAAAAATCTATCTTCTCCGAGGGAATTGACTGAATGGAATGGGTTCTTCGGTATTCGAATACCAAAATGAATTATCTAAAACTTGTTGTTGTTTGATTTTTCATTTTCGTCCCAAGGTCAAGGTCACAAGGTCAAAAACTTCGAAAATTGTGAATTTTGACATAAAAATCATATGACCGCCAAAACTTTGAGAGCTTGGATGACAATATTTTTTATGCATAATCTTGAGGTCATTCCCCACCTAAAGTCTTGAAACCATTTTGCTTTATCTCGAACACCTTGCCCGTGGCGCCCCCTTCAAGTTTGTTTTTACGCCAATTTCATCAAAGTATGGATAATCCGAGGAGTGCGAAAGGCCAGATAGCCTATATGATGTTAGATTGTTCTTGGAATGTTCCAGAAGAAGTTTTGCACCAAAGGTCATAATCCTTGACCTTTGACCTTTAAAGGCCACAAAGGTCAAATTTTCAAAGTTGTGGGAATCGAACCGGGTTTTCAACCTTCTTCGACGAACTAACTCCAATAAGCTATAGCACGTATCCTGTTTCCTTATTTTAATGTCCACAACATTGTTTTGTGACCTTTAAAGGTTATGCAAAGGTCAAATTTTGAAAGTTGTTGAACGAAACCGGGTTTTCGACATTTTGCCGCTAATAACCTGTCACCCGTACCACATCATGTTGATCATTTTTCTAACTTGGTCAAAAATTATCACATTGTCTCATCCTTGACTTCTGAAACAATCTAAATCGTCAAATACCGCTCGTGAACCATCGTCGCCTCCCAGCTTGACTGTATTAAAATTAATTTTAAAATTTAACATTTATTTAAATTTAATATTAAAATTTATATTTTGTTTTAATTTTAATATTAAATTTTTTTTTTCACAGATTGCAGTAACCATTTCAAACTAAATAATTCAGAATGAGTGCAAAAAAGCTGAAGTATCTTGACAAATATATTCGATTTTGATTTGTGTCCCTCCAAAAGGATGACACAGAGGTACCCCAGTGCGTAATATGCTACAAGACTCTGAGCAATGATGGAATTCAGCCCACACGCTTGAAACGCCACTTGAAGACAATGCATCCTGCTCTCGCTGCCAAACCCAAGGCATTCTTTGAAACAAAAATGCAGTCCTTGAAGCAAGCAAAGATGGACAGCAGTGGAGCATTTTGGCAACAGACTTCAAAGGTTGTTGAGGCTTCCTATGAGGTCGCCATGTTGATTGCAAAGAGCAAAAAGGACCATAACATCAGAGAGACTCTCATAAAACCAAGTGTACTGTGTGCAGCAGAGCTCATTCTGGGGAAGGATAGTGCAAACAAGCTTTCCTAAATCTCTCTGTCAAACAATACTGTCAAGGGAAGGATCGACGAAATGTCTCAAGACATCAAAGATCAAGTTCTCGACCAAGTAAGAGCTTCTCCTGTATTTTCCATCCAGTTGGACGAAACGACTGATGGTGCTCGGTGTTCTCAGCTACTGATGTATACTCATTTCGTGTCAGGCAATAGTGTGTAAGAGGAAATACTCTTCTGCCATCCCATGGAAAGTGAAACAACAGCAACAGATATTTTTCAAGTGGTATCAAACTTCTTCCAGGAAAATCAACTTTCGTGGGACTCGCTGGTAGGGGTGTGTACTGATGGAGCTCCGGCCATGCTTGGTTTGCAATCTGGTTTCATAACAACAGTGAAAGAAAAAAGTCCATCTGCTATAGGTATGCACTGCATCCTTCATCATGAAGCCTTAGCATCCAGAACTCCACCTGCTGAAATGAGGGATGTCATGAACCTGGCTATCAAGATAGTCAACTTCATCAAAGCTGGAGCCTTAAACAGTCGTCTCTTCAAACAGCTGTGTGTAGATATGGATTATGAACATCAAGCCTTGCTTTTCCACACAAACGTATGATGGCTTTCGAAGGGAAACTTGCTTGGACGGCTTTATGAACTATGACAAGAAGTGGCAACATTTCTAGATTCGCAGCAGAAAGCAAATCTCCATGACAAGTTCCAGTCTGAAGGATTTTTGCTATCTCTAGCTTACCTGGTGGACATCTTTGAAGCACTGAATGCCATCAACCTCAAACTCCAAGGGAAAAACATCAACATAACCATGGCACCAAGACGTCATTCGAGCCTTCATGGCCAAACTCGACCTCTGGAAATGTCAAATTCAGGATGGAAATACAGCCAGTTTTGCTAACTTGGATTCTGCTCTCATTCACAGTTACCTTGATTCTGAGTTAAAGAAACAAAGAATTACTCATCTGACTGAATTGAAAGCGGAATTCATCAGATACTTTCCGGATATAGATGAGAAGCGCAAAGCCTGGAAATTCATTGGGAACCCATTTCAATGTGAAGTAGCTGATATTTCAGAAGAAGTGCAAGAGGAGTTTCTTGAGTTAAAGTTCAACTCCTTGGCTGAAGAAGACTTCAAAAGACTGGATCGAGAGACGTTCTGGGTCACGTACCTTCCTGTTTACCATTTGATCTCACATCAAGCTCTTCGGATTCTGACAATGTTTGGATCAACGTATCTTTGTGAAGCTGCATTTTCCACGCTCGTTGCTGTCAATACCAAGTACAGAAACAAGCTGAACGTTGAAGGGGACTTGCGTTGTGCTCTCTCTGGCATTCGACCACGCATTCAAGATCTGGAGCTAAAAAGCAATGTCAAGTATCTCATTAAATGTCATCTCAATCAATATGCTGTGTATATGAGTGTTGCTTATACACAATTATTTGTTCAATATAAAGACTAAAAACACGCATTTTTTTCAGTTTTTCCTTTTGATTCAGGAGGGATTTTGAATAATTTGGTTGAAGATGTGAGGGGGTGGGTGAGCAAGGACCAACTAATAGAGGGGGGCGTGGTGATAAAAAAGTAAAGAACCACTGCTCTATATGATGTGGCGTTTGCAAACACAGTCCAGTGGAAATATTTATCCCCACTAACCTGAAGCGCAATGTACATAGTGTTTAAACACCGTGCGTACGTAATAAATATATGACAACGAAACAGACAAAACACTGAAGATTCGCAAAACCTGCTTGTATGAGACCGAACGAGGCTTGCAGGGAAAACATTTTTATGAAAGGGATGTTCGGTCTCACATTGTCCATATTGTCGACAAGTCATCAGAGGGTACTCTTGGAGGGTACTTTAAAATGGGCATCGGTGCCTCCACAGTACCAGTTGAAGATCACTCGGTGGTCGAAACGTCGGACCACAATATTGCCGACTTGCAGCCATATGAGTAGGTACACAGTACACTGCCTTGATCTTGGAAATTGTAAGCTGGAACCAAAATGCAGTAGTTATACATATTTTGCAATAATTTTTTGAAAATATGTTGTTTTCAGACTGGGATTCTGAAGCCATTTTAAAACCAATTACCTTATTTAAAATATTTTATTTTATTGTGATTTAAGGCTCAATGAAGGCTGGCAGGATATATCCCAGTCATGAGGGTTGGTGTTGTTCTGCGTCGGCGGACAGGTAGACCAATGGATGGAATGAACAGAATGTTTCTCAAAGGATGCTCATCATCAGCCGTGGGAGGCAAACGTCAGCTTCTCCACTCTTCCCACGGCAGTTAGCACAACTTTGATCAATGTTCTGTTCATTCCATCGAGTGTTCTGAGCTACGTAGCCTGGGTTTGAGTCTTTGCCAGGCTATAAACTGTCATCATTGTCCTGTCTGGTGGCATTAGTTGATGGACGTTAAAGATCCCAAGGTGTCCTTCGTGAAGAGTAGGTGAGCTGTTGCTGGCACCCTGAGCAAGTTACAAATTCCTGGCTTGACTGAATGCAGGTAAGGTAACGGCAAACCACCCAGTACAAATCTTGCCTCGGACCTGCTTTGGTAGTATGTGATGACGTTCTGTAAAGAGCATTCATTGTACAGAGATTGATGCTGATGGTTTATGGCAGAGCTTGTGCTTTAATAAACCACATGCAGGACAAATTCCTTATTAAATATAAACAGTCTCCTTTAACATGAATAACAAGCATATTAGAAGACAATGGACAAATATACAGGGTGTCTACAAATTACCATTCCAAATTCAAACCTTAATCATAAAAATAATGAAATGGAATACAAAAATGCAATTTCTTGTGAGTGAAAGAACATTTCTGAAAGTTCTATTGCTAAGATTTGTCAAGATCATCATCAGTACTTATGGGGACTGCATTCAGATGACTCACAAACGTGTTCAACATCATCACCACTTTTGCTTGGCCTTCCTGCCCCCCTCTGCAGGATGCTACCAGTCTCCATAAACTTTTTATTCCACTAACAAATCATTTCTTTCAATGGTAGATGACGTCTTTGGTCTTCCTGAAGTTTCCTTGAACCTGTGTAGGTGATTTAGTTTCTATTAACCAGCCAACACATTGCGATTTTTAGGTCCTCGTGGAGGATCTCTATGTCTTACTCACGTTGTTGTTCTTCTGCTTCTTGTGGACTTTTTTGTTTCACAGCCTACAGTTTTCATCGAAACTTCCTGAAACTTGGCATATATATGTAAAAATTCGCTGCGCAGACAGTAACCATCTCCGATTTTGAAAATTACTCCTAGAAAAAAAGTTATGACATCAAAATATCTCCGCTAATGGAAATCGCCTAAAAAATTATCTCCGAAACTAGGCAAGCTTTTTGAATTCTGTTTGCGGGAATCGAACGGGGCTTTAGTAGAGATGAATTACCGCACATATGATACATCACTATGACGTCATATCAATTTTTTGGACATTTTTTGTTTCACAACGCAGAGTTTTCATCGGATCTTCGTGAAACTTGCCATGTATATGCAGAAAGCCCACGTGCAGACAGTAACCATCTCCGATTTTGGAAATTCTTCCTAGAAAAAAAGTTGACATCATAATATCGCCGCTAATGGAAATCGCCTATACCATTATCTCTGAAACTAGGCAAGCTGTTTGAATTTTGTTTGCGGGAATCAAGCCAGGCATTAGCACAGATAATTTATCTCTAACCTGATACATCACAATGCCATCATATTCGTTTTTATGACGTCATCATTAAGAAGACGAGGATCTTCGCTCATTTGAGCTTGTTCTTGTGGGGATGCCATTTTTTTGTGTATACACTGTCGCGGCTCGTATGAGAGCTAACACACAGAACATACAACAAGGGGAGCAGGAGACAAGAGGCGGGGAGAGAGGGAAGGAAAAAACAGTGTGAACAAAGACATGAGATCTGTAGAAGGGAGAGGGGTGGGGCGGGGTATACAGGTTCAACAAGATGGACACTACAGGGACTTTCAAGAAGGAAAGAAGGAAACTACAGCGACTTTTGCAGTAAATGTGACGTCACGTGCCACAAGAGACACCTGGAAATGAAAAAATAAGTCAATAAAACAAGGGATGGTAATTTGTGGACACTCTGTAGTGTTAGTGGGTGCTTCAAGGTATAACTGCATTTTTACCCCACATACTTGAAGTGAAAATCGGGGTAAAGCAATTGGTTCACTTTGTCTGACTGTCTGTTGACAAGTTGATCAAGGAACAACTTAATGTCAATTGAATGTTATATTTTGAACATAAATCAGAACATGAATTGGAAAATGAACCTGCAGCTTAGCAGTACTTTGTTGTTCCATTGGTTCTGAATCTCGTCCCAATCGTGCATGCACAGAGAGGAGTGAGATAATTGTCTTGATCTATCTGCCTGTCTGGAAGTGAAACAAAATTGAAAGTAATTCTATACTGGAAACTTACTCTTTTTAAGGACATCATGACACAAATAACAGGCACGAATAAGTGATGTAACGTGTTATATAAGGTGGTGTAAAAGACACTGCATCAACGGCAGTAAACTTCCAACTTTTTTCTATAACATTTGCAGTCTTTATTTTATTGCAATTGAATTAGATACTTAAACACTGTAGAACACAAATCCCCTTTTTGGCACTTTCAAACCCCTTCCGTTTAGCAGTACAGGTACTTCGACATCGCATTTTATGTCATCACGACCAATCAAATTTGCTACAGACTCCGCCCAAGTCCTAATTTCTCAACACTGCACAGTGTAAGGTGTTCCATGAACTCTCTTGTCTAGTGTCTCATTAACTATTTCCTTTAGTTGGAGGAAATGGCTGAATTTTCCTTTCCAGAATATTCACCACCTTCTTGATAGTTTTTCATGAGGTCACTACATCCAGGCCATTCATTGGGTAGATCGCCATTTTGGAGGAGACACGAAACGAACATAAGAACGTACAAAAATTATCACTGGTGTTGTTAAATGCACGGTGATAACTGAAAAGTGTTTCAAGCTATTTTGTGCTTGACTAATTAAGTGTGGCTTCAGGTTCTTCTCCTCCAAAATGGCAGACAGCTGATGTCACGAATGTTGAATAACGTCACGATGAAACAATCAATTTACCCGATGCTGGCATGGCGGCAGGGAGTTGCCATGCAATGCAGTGTCGTTAGAGCCAGGATGACGGCAAGTGGTCTTTAGTGCACATTGGAAAAAAGAAAAAAAAAGAACGTCCAACAATGGGAGCAAGAGACAAGAGGTTGGGAGAGGTTTCACAAAAAACCTGATCACACAACAGCGATGTGTCATCAGGTTTTTAGTGAAGGAGAGTGTTGAAGGCAGCTAAAATTCACAGATTTGTGGAACAGTTTGGGAATGATGGTGAAATATGAAGAAGTGAGATGGGAAAGCAAGTTCAAAGCAGTCAACGATCTTCTGTGTGAACAACTTCCAGTGACAGTTGTGACTGACTCTTGCCAATCTATCTATCTATACTAATAAAATGCAATATGTGTGCATGCGTGCGTGCGTGCGTGCGTGCGTTCATGTGTGTGTGTGTGTGTGTGTGTGCATCTGTGCCTAATCCATAACTCCAAAACCATAAAACCTAGCAGCCTGAAACTTTGCATGCATACTAAGAAAACATCAAGGAAGTGCAAGAGTGAAAATTGGGTGTTTGAGTTAATTAAAACACCCCTTTTGAAGATAATTAATGGCCTTATTTAATTATAGCGAACACAGTGAGCTTCATACTTAACACGTGCACATAAGAGAATAGGAAACAACAACAACAACAACAACAACAACACAATACCCCTGACGATTTGGAATCCGTGTCGTGGCTATGACCCTTTTGCTTCCAGTTGTTTTTAAATGCTGTGCAGTGTATAAACATGATTGGGTTTTATTTCTATCTTGTGAATATTACTTAACGCGTGCTCATGAGAAAATAGGAAACAACAATAACAACACAATACCATGGCAATTTGGAATCCGTGTCGTTGGCTATGACCCTTTTGCTTCCGTTTTTTTTTGCTTCTGGTTATTTTTTGTTTCCGTTTTTTGTCAATGGGAATGATGCATGCTGGGAGATAAAGGCATTGTCGGAGACATGAAAGACCCAAATAATATCAAACATGGTGTATATTTCCTCCACTGATTTTAATAAAGATATCTCCCGCATCATCAAAAAATAATTTTTCATCGTGATTTACGTTATTTGATCGCTGATCCCGAATCCAGGCCGAAGTAACCGGAAATTGCGTTTACAGTTGTGAACAAGTTATAGGTAGAGTCCACTGATCTCTACTACTGGATTGGTCACGTCCACAGCGATTGTATACGGAGGAGTGAAGTCACTGGAAGTTCACTTTCCGCCATCTTGTCTCCCCCAAAACATCACTGCAGCGAATACGAAAACAGCAGACTGGCAGTAAGAAATCTCCAAATGCAAGCAATAAACTTTGCATGTAACTCATGCAAAGTTTTATTAGTTGGTGTAATGAACTTGTGAAAATCACAGACCTCATGTGACCGTGAGAGAATGTCACTTTGCGTGGTTTAATCACCTTTTACGTCTGTGCGCTGACAGGGAACGTTGACATTTCACATTTTCATGTGTTAAGTGTATTTTGTGACGTCATACACACGGTGATTAAACGCAGGTGGTGACCTTTCGGCCCATCATACCTGCACCACATCAACACAAGAAAATTCCGGACTTTTTTTCCCAACTTCCAGAGGAGTGGGCATGGCCGGACAGTCTTGGGTAAAAAAAAAAAACATCAACCACACAACACCCCTTGACAAGACCCACCCCCATCAACAACACTCTGCAGACATGCACATAATCATCCATCATGCTCAAACTTGCAAAAAGACCTGCCAACATCCCTCTACCCCTCTCCCTCTATCGAATGCAGCCTGTGGCTGCTGGTTGCATCATTGGTTGGGATGCGCTGTGCCGCTGATGCAGTGTCCCCCTTACCAGTACACTGGTACTCATTTTGCCGACCTCGGAAGGATGACAGGCTGAGTCAACCTCCTGGTGTATATTTATTCAGCGGCCAACGGGACTTGAACTCAGGACCCTGGGATCCCAAGCCGCCACCTGAACCACGAAGCCAACACCAGGCTTTTTCCTCTACCCCTTAATCTCCATAACTTCCAGGTTCCTATCTAATTCCAATTTAAACCCATCTCCTGTTTCTGTCACCAATTCCTTTCCAGGAAGACCATTCCATGCATTAACTACTCTGAGTGAAAGACCCCCTACCTCACTACCTTCTTAACTCGACTCTTCTTTACTCTCAAGCAATAGCCCCTGGTGAGATCACTGTGTCTACTCTGCTGAATAATTCTTCTGCACTTATTTTGTCGATGCCCTTCAATACCTTAAACATCTCAATCATATCGCCTCGTAACCTCTTTCTTTCTATTGCATAAAGCCCTGTCTCCTTCAACCGCTCCTCAGCTGAGTCGAGTGAGGCCCAGAATCAATCTGTTCGCCCTGTGTTGAACCCTTCGACATGGCAGCGATGTCCTTCCTGAGTTGTGGTGACCAAAACTGCACACAATATTCTAGATGTGGCCCTCACTAAATTCCTGGCCTATGTTAACAACTCTTTTGATATATAATTGATCCCCCTCCAAATACAACTGAAAACCAGATTTGCTTCACATTTTGCTGCCTGACACAGTGCTGCCTGCTTACCTCCCATATCTCTTACCACCCCGAGATCCTTCCCCCATGTGACACACTCCAACATTACCCCTTGTATCCTGTAATCTCTATTTATATTGTTCTTCCCCAACACCTTATACTTGCTCAGGTTAAATTACATTCTCCAATCTTTTGCCCAATCAATGAGAGTATCAACACTTTCCTGAATCTGATCACCACCCCCTCTGCTATCCACCTTCTCTCCAAGCTTTGTGTCATCTGCAAATTTGGAAAACCTCTTTACCCCTCTCTCCAAATCATTGATGTAAATAATTAATCGTAATGGTCTGAGTCCTGATCCCTGAGTACATATAAAGTTGACAACATTGAGAGAAGAAAGAGAGGGGGGATGGAAGGGATCCATGGTGTAAGGGAGGGAAGTGACTAAGGGGGAAGAGGGGGAGAGTCTGATGGGGTGGGGGGTTCCTTCCCCCACTCCTCCAAATGGTAGGGGAATGTTGTTTTAACCTGAAGTTTGTACATTCTAAAACATTCTTGTGCAAAACAAAAGCAGAATCATCTTCATTTATTGATGTAATTTTTTAGTTTATAACACGAAACTCCTGAATTTGTTTTGAACTTTACATTGTATAACACACTCGGAGTGTTGAGATGGAGGAGGGGGGGGTACCCCACGCTGCCTGTGAGAAAAGTACACAGCTGCATAATATTATTTATGAGAAGGATATTATATTTATAAGGTTTCAGGATGTGTTGGACATTGAAAGGCTATGTATAGAGTTATTGGCCTCGACATGGTTAACTTTTCCCTGCGAACTTTGGTCTCAAAATGGCCTTCAAGCCAACATCTCGTAGCTTCCAACCTTGCCCCGAAAACATTAAGAAACGTAGAATAACATAAAATTGCCTAAAATAACAAAACATATTTTAAATAACACAAAAAAACATGACTTTAGTTTTGTTTTGTTATTGATGAAGTGACCTGGAGCCTAATGTAACTTCGATGTTTCACCTATGTTTGTTTTCAGATCCAACCCTGTGTCGGGCCTCATAATATGCATTGATCGCCTCCTTGCAATTTCCAAGGAGCTCCAAGGAAATTTTCCGGAATTCGATTGTGTAATAGGAACAGTAATTTACTTCAAAATCCATTAAAATATTAGACAGAAGTTGAAATATATTTGAAGAAATATATTTTGCAAAATCGGCCGGGCCCGGTTCAACGTTGCGTGTTACGACAGTTCGCCTCTTTTGGGGGAGACAAGATGGCGGACAGTGCACTTCCGGTGGCTTCACGCACGGAGCCGTCGTGACCAATCCAGGTGTAGAGATCAGTGGTCATAGGCAGAAGCGAATGTAAGAAGAATACTACGTTCGCATCTAGTATTTATTTTTTTAGATGAGATCCTGTTCTTGGCGGTGTAGTTCTCGTTGTGAAGGTAATGTTGAGGTAATATTAATTTTTTTAGATGAGATCCTGTTCTAGGCGGTGTGTGTGGTGAATTGAAGGTCGTGACGTGTGATCACATGTCGCGCGGCTCGAGCACGGGATAGATAAAGCCAAGTCTCCGCACGGACGGGGTGATTGTCCCAGGGGCATTGTCATTTACGGCGGCGGTTCACTTGGTGCTCGTTGAATGGTGAGAATTCAGAGTATATCGGACTCCGTGCTTATGCTGATTTATTTTGCGGTGATTAATTGCACATGTATACATTGCTGCTTGTGTACTCCTAGCTGCACCTGTATTCCCTGATGTGCCCGTAGAAGCGGCTTCAATCAAATGGAATAAAGCCTACACTCTGAAGGTTCTTCTCTCGCTTTCATTTAAATTTATTCCATTTGGTTTTCTCGGCTCTCTCAACCAACGATGGACAAGATCTACAAACCAGAGAGGTTCGACGCTGACCCAAACGCGACTGACTCAGAAATGAAATGGTCGCATTGGTTCCGTTCCTTCTCACACTATCTGACCATCATCGAAGAGGGAGCCGACAAATTGGCCGCCCTTGTGAATTATGTCTCGCCCAGTGTATTCAGGCTCTTCTCGGAGTGTGACACCTATGATGCAGCGATCGACGAGCTGCGGGCGCTCTACGTGAAGCGCAAGAACGAGGTGTACATACGACATCTTCTCAACACACGCAAGCAAGTAGCCGGGGAGACCATCGATCAGTTCCTGCAAGCTCTGAGGCAGTTGGGAAAAGACTGCAGTTTCCGGGCCGTAACCGCCGAGGAACACCGAGATGAAGCGACCAGAGAAGCGTTCATCCAAGGGCTCAGGTCAGCCCACATACGGCAATGCTTACTGGAGAAAGCGCAACCCACTCTTGAAAAGGTAGTCGACCAGGCTCGAGCGATGGATATGGCTCAGCAGCAATCTGAGTCATTTGGGACACCGATGCTGCTAATGAACGCCGCTACGGTGGAAACTCAAGGAACCCCACAGGGCACCCCTGACACAGAGGATGGAGAAAAACCCGAGGAATCGGATACCCAGACCTCGTCAAACTCCTCAGCAACTACTTCGGTTGGTAAATGCTTCTTTTGTGGGTACAAAAGACACCTCCGCCACAAATGCCCCGCCAGAGATGCCACATGCATGAATTGTGACAAGAAAGGGCATTATGCCAGGGTATGTAAATCTACTCTAAGGAGAAATAAACCCACTTCTGCGGCTCTCTACTCACAAAAGAAACTAACTGCAGCCTCACCGGGGAATCACCAAGGCTATCATCAACGTATGAATTAACGGGCATATGGCTGAAGCTCTGATTGATACCGGTAGCTCTGAGAGTTTCGTCAACAGCTCACTAGCGAAGGGCAGGAAATGGAAGATCCACCCGACAGACAATACGGTATGCATGGCCGCCACATCACTACAGTCCCGCGTACGAGGGTACTGCAATGTTGAATTGGACGTAAAAGGGTACACGCATCGGGATGTAAGGGTACTGGTGCTTCGTGATTTATGCGCAGACGTAATTCTGGGTCATAATGTCCTCAAGCAGCACACGAGCGTCGAAATACCCTTTGGAGGAAGCAAACCTCGTCTAATTTTAAATGCTCTGACCACCGCAGAGGTAACGTCCCCCCTGCTGTTTGCTAACTTGTCGCCGGTCTGTAAACCGATAGCGATCAAATCGCGACGATATACCACTGCTGATATGAACTTCATCACTTCAGAGACCAAGCGATTACTGGAAGAAGGAATTATAGAACCGAGCGATTCGCCATGGCGCGCGCAGGTGTTGGTCACCGCCAACCAGAACCACAAGAAACGAATGGTTGTCGATTACTCACAAACGGTCAATCGTTTCACCCAACTCGATGCCTACCCTTTGCCGCACATAGACGAGATGGTCGAACGCGTGGCCAATTATAAAATATTCAGCACCATCGATTTGCGAAGCGCCTATCATCAAATTCCCATCCGAGAGGAAGAGAAACCTTACACCGCGTTCCAGGCAGGTAGACGCCTCTACCAATTCAGGAGGATTCCGTTCGGTGTCACGAATGGAGTAGCTTGCTTCCAACGACTAATGGACGACATCATCTCAGATGAAAACCTCAAAGACACTTTTGTTTACGTGGACAATGTCACGGTGTGCGGTAAGGATCGGGGGGAACATGATATGAATCTGGACAGATTCTTGAGCATTGCTAGAAAATATAATCTGACCCTCAACTACGAGAAATGCGTATTCTTGGCAAGGTCAATTGACCTTCTCGGCTAAACAATAGCCGACGGCACGATTAAGCCCGATCCTGAACGATTGCGCCCACTTCGTGAGCTACCCCCACCTCAGGACCTGCAGACAATGCGCCGGGTGATAGGCATGTTCGCTTACTATGCCAGATGGATCCCCCAATACTCCGAGAAAATACATCCCCTAGTGCATTGCAAAAACTTCCCACCAGATGCCGCTGTTGTAAAAGCTTTCCACAGCCTCAAAGATGATATCAGTAATTCCGTGGTATTATTGATCGATAGCTCGGTGCCCTTCGTGGTGGAAACGGATGCTTCTGATCACGCGATAGCTGCGACGCTCAATCAGTCTGGGCGACCCGTCGCGTTCTTCTCGAGAACTCTCTCTGGAAGCGAGCAGAGACACTCAGCAATAGAGAAGGAAGCGTACGCTATTGTCGAAGCCCTACGTAAATGGAGACACTATTTACTGGGAAACCACTTCACGCTCGTCACGGACCAGCGATCCGTTGCATTCATGTTTGATGGGAAAAATAACAGGAAAATTAAGAATGAAAAAATTATGAGATGGCGAATAGACCTAGCCTGCTATAGTTACGACATTGTTTACCGGCCCGGGAGGGAAAACCCTGCTGCAGATACCTTCTCTCGGGTCTACTGTTCGGCGACAATCTAGTCCGGGAGCCAACCGATCAAAGTTAAAAAAAATTGCCCGGTCTGCTATAAAATTTTTGTGTTGATTTTCATAAAGAGACACCCTTTGAGTATATGAAAACCAATGTTGGCAATGGTGAAACTCTTGCGCAACAACACAGTCAACACTTTTGCGAGCCCCCTCTGATAACAAAATGTTGGCAAAAGCGAAGATGTAGGATGGGGGTAGGGGTAATTCATATTGTCCTAAAATCATAACCACTAAACCTATATACACAAATGACCCCTCATATTAAAGAGGAGTTCATTTCCTATATCACAATTGGTGTAGATTTAACCTACCTTCAATTGACAAGGTTATATGTCAAACAACAAAAGATTTATGTAACTCAGAAATGCTTGACTATCAATGGGGTCAGGAACAAGAACATACTTTTACATGCCATGGTTTTAAGGAAGATAAAATTAGAAATGGATTAACACAATATTGTGACATGAAACATCCTCTTCAGAGGAAGAGTCACTCTCTGAAACAACTCCACCACATGAACCTCTCTGACCAAGGCATATGCATGTCACTTAGCAAGGCACAGCAGCCTTTTTGCATGAACATCGTTTCAGACATTTGGATAATTTGCACATGCAAGACACCGTTTTGTCTATGTTTGGCTTGGCTGGCTTAGACATGAGAATTGGGACCAGTTTTCCATTGATAAGGGTTCTGCCAAATGTTGTGGCTGGGGGAAGTGCTCGGTCACTGAGATGTGCACGTCTATACAGAAGCAATTGATACAATGCTCTTAAAACAAGGAAGTAAAACGCATCTTCTGTTGCTGGCAGTGACCTAAGGTCTAATTTTGAAGAGACAAACATATGCTGCCTGAGGGTATCCAAACAGCTGAAACCTTTTTGGCCATGCAGAGCAGTCCAGTATACTCTGGCCTCATCAATGACACATTCTGTTGCTGCCATTTCACTATCTCTTCCAAAATCAACAAGGTGGGGAAGCTTTCTCTATCAGTCCCAGAGAAACCTGTGCCGCTCTTCTTTCACAGGAACACAGGCATCATCCCAACTGACTGGAAGAGGGGCCTTGTTGTCCCTCTCTGGAAAGGGAAGGGTGATCGCCAAGACTGCAAAAACTACCGAGGGGTGACGCTGCTCTCAGTGCCGGGCAAGGTCTTTGCTCGGATAATTCTCGATAGGGTTTGCCACCATCTGCTTGAGCACCAGCGTCCAGAGCAGTCAGGCTTTACACCAAAGAGGTCAACGATTGACCGTATCCTTGCACTTCGTGTCCTCACCGAACACAGACGAGAGTTTCGGCAGGGGCTGCTTGCAGCCTATGTTGATCTCTGTAAAGCGTTAGATTCAGTGAATCGGGATGTCCTCTGGAGGATTCTTGGTCTTCGTGGGGTGCCACCGAAACTGATCGATCTGATGTCTGAACTCTACTCTGGTACTGAGAGTGCTGTGAAGTGTGGTGGTACCATCTCTGACTTATTTCCAGTTGTTACTGGAGTTCGTCAGGGATGTGTACTTGCCCCCACACTTTTCAGCACTTGTATGGACTGGATTCTAGGGAGGATGTCGGAGAGACTTGCGGTGCATCGTTTGGCAATGTCAAGATCTCAGACCTTGATTTTGCAGATGATGCAGTCATCTTTGCGGAGACTTTAGACATCCTCTTGGGGGCCCTCGAGGTGCTGAATGAGGAGTCGGAGCCGTCGGGATTACGGATTTCTTGGGTCAAAACTAAGATCCAGGCTTTCGGTGACATCTTGGATGCTGCTGTCCTGTCTGTGTCTGTTTGTGGTGAGGATGTTGAGGTCGTGGAGAGATTCACTTACCTTGGCAGTGATATTCATGTCTCCGCAGGTTGTGAGCCGGAGGTCAATAGACGTCTGGGTCGGGCCTGGGGAGTCATGGATTCACTGATCATGGGGTGTGGCGCTGCCGGTACCTGTGCGGGAGGACGAAAGTCTGAGTTCTTCAGGTCCTTGGTACTTCCAGTCTTGCTCTATGGGTGCGAGACCTGGACTTTGACCAAGGATCAGAGACGGAGACTTAATTCCTTTGGTACCAGGTCTCTTCGGAGAATCCTTGGCTATCGCTGGTCGGATTTTGTGTCCAACGAGCGGTTGCTGAGAGAGACTCGGATGAGATTTGTTACCTGCATAGTCCGTGAGCGTCAGCTGCGGCTGTATGGACATGTGGCTCGTTTTCCTGACGCTGATCCTGCTCACCAGATTCTCTCAGCGAGGGAGTCTCATGAGTGGGAGGCCAGTGGGCCGACCACGTGCCTCATGGTTGCAGCAGGTTGACCATCATCTCAAGGAGATGGGGATGGGCCTGGCATCTGCCTGGGGGATGGCCAGACGGAGGCCCCTGGAGTACCGGCGAGTGGACGCAGCGACGCGCTGTTCTGGCACATGCTCCCATACCTGACCTGACCTCTTCTTTTCCCCTTCTGAATGGGTAGCTCACTGTGTCACATCCACACAACACATATGTGCACAGAAGTGTAGCTGCGACATCAAGAGGATTTTCTGGTACTTCTTGCTCAACACTTCTACCAGCTCATGAATAGGTAGGTATTGATTCTGCCGTTGTATCCAGAGTTCTTGCAATGTGTTCAAGCAGCAGAAGTGATATATACACAGCATAATTATGTCTGTATCTGTTGCATGCACAACAGCTCGATGGTGATCAAGATATTCCACACAATACGCAAGATGAGCAATAATCCTTGTGTCTGCCTCTTCATGTTCTTCACAAGGTAAGTCCAGAACTGAACTTGATGCTGATGTGATGGAAAGAGTGTGACCTTTGTTTTCCATCATACTACCAAGAATGATGGTCACTCCATCCGGAATAGCTTCAGGACTCTCACAAAGGGAAGTGCCAATGAAGTTCTGAAGATTTCCTTTATTTCTTGGATTCTTCATGAATAAATTCCAGTCCGGAATTTCTAGACTCTTGGATGGTGAGAATTGTCTTGCCTGGTCTGTCTGGTTTCTCCTCTGCTGCTCATCACCCTTCAAAGTATGGCTATCATCAAAATCATACTGATCACCAATGATGTTGACACAGTTGCACATTTCAGGTTTCAACTGCAGGATACACCTGCTTGCGAAGATACAGCTGGGGAAGTTCACCAAATGTTTTCGCACCCATTTTTTGGTATTTATTTCCAAATGCCATTGTGTCTACCAGATAAACTGTGTATAGGTCACTCTGTGGTAATGATGGCAGCTGTAAAACAACATCCTGCTCAGCTTCAGCAATTAGCACTGCCACGAAATCAGACTCGTTGCCTTTGCGCATTACAACCCCCTGTGCTAAGCGTGGATCAACCTCAAACAGGGATGATGGATAGTCTGTCCACTCATGGGAAAATGCAATCTGTCTTGTGACTGGGTCGGCATCTCGATAGAAACACAGCACACGTGTAGTTGCAGTCTCATCTTGATAGATCCTGATTAAACTCTGTTTCCTTGATGGTTTTGATTTCTTCTGTGAGGAGAAAGTTACCAGCTTCAGTGGTTCAATCTTAATAGAGACCACCTCTTCTGCTTTCATAATGGCTTCCATGCCCTTAGCTTGAGCATGGACCAAGTCTTTGAAGCAGCCTTCTCACTAGTTGCTCTATTGAGCAGAACCACTTGGTTGTTACACTGGAATGGGTTTATCATCTGCTGGCATATCACTTTCTTGATCTCCTCAACATGCATATGTTCTTCTGTTGCCTGCTTCTGTGTTTCTCCATGATGAGTAGATTCCTGTTGGCCTAGATTAGCCATAGACTTTATGTTCTCTGATACAGCTGTGAGAAATGGTGCTGTTTTCACATATTTATCTCGAGCAGCTGGTGCCTGAGATATGCGTTTGAACAGAGATGTCTTCCCTTCATTGTTGTATGTCTGCTCCAGGGCCATGTCACTCCAAACACCATTGAATTTTCCTTTGGAAGAGTGAACTGTGAAGTACCCAACCTGGATCCAGCAAACCTTAACCGAACTGTGTTCAATAGAGTAAGAGGATTTTGGGGGTAGGGGTAACTTTGGTTGACAAAAATGTTAATTTTCTCTTTAAAATTGATAGAACTCAATCAAATTTGCTGTTTTAATTAGCCATGGATACCATGTTCATATCACATTAAGAGAAATTAGTATTCTAATGCAGCATCTGCCTATGATAAGAAAAGTTCTAAAGGCCATCTTCAAAAAACGTTATTTTTAAGGCATTTTTCACAAAATTATGTACTTTTACGAGGTTTACTTTCACAAAGGCAATTTTTTTTTGTCATTTTACAATGCACTGATTGAATTCTTACATTTAGTTCACATTTATTTTTCATGAATGTGATTTTTTAATTTTTTTAGAAATTTTATTGACAATTGCTGTTTTATCAAATTTTTCAAATCTTCCTCAAACAAAAACGGCCGCCAAAATTTTTCGCAAGAGCTTATGAATTGCCAACATTGGTTTTCATGAACTGCAAACATATATCTAAACATCCTGGGGGTGTAAAATTTTATAGCAGAGGCTGTAAGGTCCAACCCTAAAACAGCCTCGTACACAGGTTGGCTCCCGGACTAATCAGTCGGGCTTTGCAAGACCTCCATGTGTCTCTTTGCCACCCAGGGGTAACCAGAATGGCACATTTCGTGCGCAGACAAAACCTTCCCTATTCTATCGAAGATATTAAACAAATGAATGCTTCATGCCCTGTTTGTGCTGAACTAAAACCCAGATTCTATGGCGCGGCATCTGGCAGATTGATCAAGGCCACTTCTCCCTTCGAGAGACTAAATATTGACTTCAAAGGGCCCCTGCCGACCAAGACAGACAACAGATACATATTCACTGTTGTTGATGAATATTCAAGGTTCCCTTTCGCATTTCCGTGCTCGGATATGACCTCGGGCACTGTCGTGAGATGTCTGTCTGACCTCTTCGCTATGTTTGGGAAACCTTCGTACATACATTCAGACAGAGGGCCGTGTTTCATGTCGGCCGAGCTAAAACAGTTCCTATTAGAGCACGGCATCGCAACTAGTCGAATGACGGGTTACAACCCACAGGGTAATGGGCAGGTGGAACGGTATAACGGAGTCATTTGGAAAGCCGTAACTCTGGCGTTGAAATCAAGAGGACTGGGCCCCGGGCAATGGGAGGTTACCCTTCTCGACGCTCTGAATTCCATACGCTCTTTGCTCTGCACGTCCACCAATGCAACTCCTCATGAACGAATGTTTACTCACCAGCGACGTTATGTTGACGGCCAATCGGTGCCCAACTGGCTAACCCATCCCGGAACAGTGTTCATGAAACGCCCGGTACGACAAAGCAAGTATGAACCCATGGTGGAGGGGGTCGAACTCATCGATACTAATCCAGAGTATGCTCATGTCAGACTCCCGGATGGCAGGGAGACCACTGTGTCGGTTCGCCATTTGGCTCCCTCAGGTACTCCTCCCGCAGGTACACCACCATCTGGCACTCCTCCCCCTGACATCCCCTCCCCAGGTGTTCCCCCCCCCAGGAACTCCACCCGGGAACGGTGGCGACGGAGCTGCCGCGTTCCACCCGAGAGCGATCGAGGAGTCATCCCCGGCACGAGTCAAGGCTCACCAAGAGGATCGGAAGCCTCCCTCAAGTGAAACCGCCATTTACTCCCGGAGAGGTCAACGGATAAAACCCCCTCGCCGACTCGATCTGTAAAAGGGATTATCGGCATCCTCGATGCTCATGCTCCTATATGCTCATTATATCATATATCGATGCTCATTACCATGCTCCTACAACTCAAAATAATCCTCACTGCTTGGCATGTATGCTTCTGTAGTTTAAATAGTTCGCGTTGCTTGAAATGTATACTCCTGTAGCGCTGAAGTAATCATGGTGCGTTAGTTGGGCCTCTAGTTACATTTTAAAGACGGGGAGAATGTGGTGAATTGAAGGTCGTGACGTGCGATCACATGTCGCGCGGCTCGAGCACGGGATAGATAAAGCCAAGTCTCCACACGGACGGGGTGATTGTCCCAGGGGCATTGTCATTTACGGCGGCGGTTCACTTGGTGCTCGTTGAATGGTGAGAATTGAGAGTACATCGGACTCCGTGCTTATGCTGATTTATTTTGCGGTGATTAATTGCACATGTATACATTGCTGCTTATGTACTCCTAGCTGCACCTGTATTCCCTGATGTGCCCGTAGAAGCGGCTTCAATCAAATGGAATAAAGCCTACACTCTGAAGGTTCTTCTCACGCTTTCATTTCAGTGTAGTTGTCGTTGTGAAGGTAATGTTGAGGTAATATTAATTTTTTTTGATGACATCCTGTTCTTGGCGGTGTAGTTGTCGTTGTGAAGGTAATGTTGAAGATTTTTTTTTTCAGATGAGATCCTGTTCTAGGCGGTGTAGTTGTTGTTGTGAAGGTAATGTTGAGGTAATAGGTAAAGTCAGAAGCGAATGTAAGAAGAATTCTACGTTCGCTTTTCGGCTTTGCCGATTCCATATTATTATCCTTCATCAGGCGGTCATCGGCCACCTCGCTCTCTGGGGTCTTTAGGCATTTCCTGAGTAACCTCGCTGGGGTCTGAAGCCGCCATGTTTTTGGCCTGCTCAACCATGCCTTGACTTGGAACAGGCCGCAACGTTTTCTTAACGGGTTTTTTTCACTTTCCTCAATCATATTATCGAATGCCTGTTCATAGCTACGAATTGTTTTTGTAACTACGATGGTTTTCAAATTAGGAGGTTGGAGTGACTTCATGCGTTATATGATATGATTTTTCACGATCTACTCTCACGGACTAATTTAAGTATATCATCAAAATATTATTTCGGTTTTGAGGATCGCATATTGTCCGGACTAAATAAGTGTCAAAATCTGTTGTGAAATCTGATAATTCAAAGAAATAATGAGTCTTAAAACCAAGCTGATATACCTATTTACTTTAAGCAAGGAAGGCTATGTTCCCTCCTCCATAGATACACAAGAAAATGTGAAATTTGCAAAGCATTAAACTGATATTTTTCTCCTTTTTGGAGAATTATATTGAACAAGAACTCAATTTTTTCTTCACTTATTACGGCCTGGCCACGCACGTACGGCGATTGTACTTTGTGACGTCACCAGGGTTGTTCTACATTCAGCTGCAACTCTTTTGTTGGTAAAGTCATTATTTGAACGAATTCATTTTATTTCATTAACTGCTGCATGCGCAGCATAGATAAAGGGATCCTATATGATATGCAGCGACAGCCTCGCCAACCATTCCTTATCAACCATTTAATTGGAGTGCTTTCCTGAGTGCTAAAACCACTTGCCGAACGCCTTACAGTTGATAGCGGTACTGCACTATGTCCTTTTGAGCGAATTGTTCACTCATTGCGGACACTTTTGCACAGCACATCATTCAGAGCGAGTGGTTCTTTTCAGTATTCCCATCAGCGAAGCGATGGGTGGTAATTGCTAGTCTCCAAATAATTGAACAACCAAATCTGAGTTCTGTAACCAAGGTGTATCTGCGCCCATGATATTACAGAAGTTGGAATGAGTATCAGGATTGTGGTGACCATCACCCACACCAGGGTGACCACCTCTGAGGAGGGGAGGAAAAGGGACACTCGGGTGAGGTCACGGTGCAGCGTTCCTTGTGGGGATAATTCCCCCTGAAGTGATGAAAGTATGTCCATGATATCAGAAAAGCTGCTGTGGGAAATGGAAATACTCCTTGAGCACATTGCATGCAGGAGGCTTCATGATGATTGTCAGTAGGCCTACCTATCCTGATTCAACCAATCATAACTGGTGGAAATCAGCCATTCCTTATGAAATACATACACCTTTTTGCAGTCCTCTTCCTGGGTGAACTACACCTGTATACTGTTAGCTCACTCTTGTGCGATGAATTTGAAGAAGCTAAGGCAGTGTTTGCTGCATTGCTGGCCCTTATTGACGATATCATGTCACCATTATGGAAACGTGTGTGCATGCAGTGCATACACTCCGTGCAGCCTTTCCTTTCCTCTCAAAATATTCTGTCATGGTAATTGGCATCACGGCAGAAATAAACAGCATAAAAATACTGAAAAGATGGGACAAATGATACCCCGAAGAGGTATTAAACAGGATGCGAGAAGCTGCCATTGGTTTAAAAAAAAGAACCCCAAAAACAGGGCGTTCCGATAAAATACCAGGCACCTGGTCAGCCTGACACACGCATGCACACACGTACCTACACACACACACACACACACACAGACACACACACACAGACACATGCACACACACTTCAAGTTGTCCAAAGTGAGTGGAAGATGGATCCTGAAAACCCTCCTTTGACCGTGTGAAAGTGGCATCTGATCTACACCATTACTGCAGAGAGGAGGATGACTTTCTTAATGAAGATAAGTGGGATGTGTGCTGAATCAGGGGTTCACCATAGCACACTGGAAAGCAAGTGGCCAAGGATGGAGTGGCGCTACAGCGGCCTCCTATGACCCAATAAGTTCAAGATCCTGTGATCAACCATAAAAGTGTTGACTGCAGTGTTTCAGGACTGCCAAGGACTTGTCCTTGGCGATTTTCTCGACCGTGGAAGGACAAGAAAATTCCCCTTTTACAGGGACCTCCTACACAAACGACGTTCACAATGCAATTCTCAGGCGGTGACCAGGAATGCTCTTGAGTGGTGTTTGCATGACAAAGTCAGACCTCACACAGCAAATGTCACCATTCATTGTAACACTCATGTAGATGGGGTGGGAGGTTGTAAACCATCTATCTCACAGGCCAGATCTGTCACTTTGTGACTTTGCCCTCTTTAGGCCAATTAAGAAACACTTGGATGGCATCCAGTTTGGTGCAAGTTCACCTTGAACAGCCTTCGTATATGGGATTTGAACTTGGATTCACTGCATCATGAACCATCATTTGAGATGGGAACACGAACAGGCCAAGCTCAAACCAACATGATTTTATTTATTTATTTATTCCCTTAGATGGAGAAAGTGTGAGGATAGAGAAGTGTGAGGATAATCCAAGGGATATCCATTAAATACCAGCCAACTGCGAACTGACATCCTGCTGCTTTGCAGGCTGGGCCGTTAGAGTAGAGATGATGCCATACGCTGGGGGAACGTACTTTAAGCCGGCTGTCCATTCTGCCAGCGCTCACCTCTGCAGCATGGTCACATTATAAATGTCTGCTTCAGAATTCGGTGCAACTTCTTGGTGCAGTCTTGGGTACAGTCCATGGTATGCTGCTGTGCATGCGTACGTTATATAATATCGGCTACAAAACAATGTGGCATTTTAAAACCTCAACGAACTGCCGTTCTGTTCTACATCAGATGCCTGCTTTTCACGATGTGGTGCAGCAGGTGAGATCCAAAAACAGGCAAGTACAACGAAACAAAGACAAGATACTATAATGGGCAGGTAAAGCGGTTCTTAGGGACCGCCCACGAGTCAAGAGTGTGCAAAGAATAATTGCTAAGGTTAGAATTTGTGATTAAAATAGCATTCTGGTACACTGCCATTCTCAATGAAATAACTATCGCCTGTGTTTCTTTAAAGGACATTTTAGAAACTGAGCATGAGGAAACGTCTTACATTACAGTATAATAATCACAGGGAGGCTGGCAGGATAGCAATAATGTAATATGTGTGAACACCTTTCATCTGTCGAGGCTGGGTTCGAATCTTGACACAGCTATAAAACCATCACCCTGGCATTTCGGTTTCAGGGTGATTCATCAATGTGCACTGTCCATCCAAAGGCCAGTGAAATTGTTTGCCTGAAGGGCCATTGAACAATTATATAATGCATTTTTTTTGCTCAAATCTGACACCCCCTTCCCCCTGTAACGCTCTGTAATGTTTCAACAAACACCCCTTAAAACATTACGTAACGCTCAATGAAGACCCCCACCGCCCCTCCCCCTATTTCAAACCTTAATCCTGGAATGGTATTTATCCCCATTGTTTTTTTCAGTTACTACGAACTATATTTGAAAAAGTAAAGGCGGTACATGACCGTCAATAAGACCAGGCATCAGTCAAATCCTTGTAATGACATCATCGGACTCATCCCTCGGAGTGATGTAATCGTTTCTAAATATGTTAATTTGCTTTCATTTGAAAACGAGATTAAGTGTCTGCGGAAAAAGCAATGATGGATTAGAAACGATGGAATTAAAATAAAGTGATTTGCTTTTGTTATTAATGTATTGAATCCTGGATTCATTAAATACTTGCATCGTGAAATAAACGGTGAATGGAACAAAGTTGTGATTCATCGATTTAGTTTAACGACACTGGAAACATCCCCTCTCCCCCCCTGAAGCACTCCATAAGCTTGGACACACTCCATCTCCCCAACTCTCTCCCCCCACCCCCCCCCCCCGACCCCAAAGCGTTATGTAATTTTCGAATAGCCCCTAATAGCACCGGATGATGGTGGACATTAAATATCCCATGGTGTTATGTCCGAAGAGTAAGCAAGTTACGCCGGTACGCTGAGCAAAGTACTAAATCGTTTCATGACCTCTTATTCTTCCTCTTATTCTTCTTCTTCTTCTTCTTCTTTGGTAAACATCAGCACAAGGTTGCAGGGTAGCATCATTGGTTGAGGTCACGGCTGTATCGCTGTATTGCTGATGCAACGCCCTCTGTAGGTTACGACATGCATGTGTAATTTGGACAGGGTGTCGATGACAACTCAACTAATCGTCGCGAAGGACACCGTGGGATCTTTGACGTCAATTGATGAATGCAGGCAGACGGGTGCCCGTTTAACGTCCATCCGAAGGGACGGCACAAACATTGATAAACCATCCTGCCTGTGAAACACCAGGATGGCAGTTTATAGCTGGGCTGAGATTAAAACCTGGGTTAGACAGCTTAGAGATGAGTGTGTATACCTCCAGGGCCTAGGCAATCCTACCAGGCCTGTGCCATGAAGGATTTTTTTGTATACAAAGTCAAGGTTTGTGGAAGAGTTAGAACACTGAATGGATCAGGACACAACTGAAAAAACAGGAACAGTAGCGAGAATGGGGGGGGGGGACAATAACAACAGGGTTGATGGATAAAATAGATGGAGACTTGGACAAATGGGGAGGATAGGAGAAGATGCACATGATGGACAAGATGGATACAGAAGCAAACTTTCAGGAAGGAAAAACTGGAAATTTGGAAGGAGATGGGCATGGGGTGGGGGTGTTCATGAAGGTAGAGGCGATTTCAGCCTTAATATAATACTAACAGCCTGCCTATTTGAAGGATGAGGGAAGTCATTGTCAGAAGGGTGAGGGATGTCATTTGAAGGATGAGGGATGTCATCAGTAAATATATAAAGGGGATTTTCCAGAGACAGAGAAATCATTGATGAAGATCAGGACTAAGACTCCATCACCCAAGGCTATCACAGAGATGGTGAGATACCAGTGTAAGGGAGACTGTTTCTCACAAAGATGTTCTTGCTGGTCAAACAACTTGCAATGCACCGACCTCTACATGTGTACCACACAGTATGAAAACGATGAAGACTCATTCCATGAAAACCGTGAATCAGATGATAGTGATGACTGAAACCATTCAAAATGTGGTGACAGCACAGTGTGTCCATAGTAAATGTAACACGCAGCATGTTAGCTTACATTTTAAAATCATAACCAAAAATTTCATCTTTATATGCGATATTGTCAGTTTTATGATTAAATAGAATAAAAAATGGTCTTTTATAGCAAATATTTTTCTTTCTGTTATACTTAGCTGTTTGTATATAGTCTCACTGGATTCCATGTCCCTTAAAATGTAAGTTTAGCCACCGAAAGTGCTCGGTTACGTGGATTAGAGGCGGAGATATTTGGAAAATAGATTTTTCAAAAGTGGCCATTTGGAAAATCCAAGATGGCCACCATAGAGACTTTTTAGAAAATGTAAACATTGGTTTTTATCCCCCGTCGCGTAGCGGAAGGGGGATATTGTTGTCACCCAGGTCGTCCCGCTGTCTGTCTGTCCGTCCGTCCATCCGGGCGTCAACATTTATAGCTGTGAGTGCGATAACTCATAAACTGTTCGCCATATCGATTTGAAATTTGGGTCACACATGTACCACCTGAAAAGGAAGAACCCTATTGATTTTGGGCGTAGCCGGATCCAAGGTGGCCGACTGGGGCGGCCATCTTGATTAAAATGTTTTTTGTAATAAATGGAAAACCGCTTATCTGATTTCAATTATTTTTGGTTACGATGTTCCTCACCCCTGGGGAAATTTTTTGAGATGATGACCAAATGGTGTCTTGTTTCCAATTCACCTCCCTCATTATCTGGAATATGTATAACCTTTTTCATTCAATGGCGGGAGATTCCCCATCTCTGATGGTATATTTTTTTAGTTTCTATCTTCACTGTGAGTTGTAGTTGAAGTCAAATGAGGAAATCGAAGTCAAATGAGAGTGATCTCCCCTTGTGTTTTAAAATTTCACACGTTGACATGACCTGACAAAAATCAAAACGGACACCTTGCAACCTTTTTAGGATGGAAACTCGATATTTTGGGATGGCATACTTTCATGAAAATCCATTGCAAAGATGAGTATACATTTTCTGCCAATATTTCACAATAAATGATTTTTATAGTAACATGATCTAATGTACAAATGTACTAAAAATCCCCGAGGCTAAAAAATATGGACCTACAACTCTTCATGTCCCATACATGTCTTCATAGTAAGCCTAAATGCTCAAAATGCAGATATTTTAGATTTATTTCTCGTCATAACCTCGGGGATATCAAAGCCATTTCTAGTGCCTCATGTTCATCCACTACTGATCGATACTATTTCCCAACAAACTATAAAATATTTTGTAGGAATGAAAGACTTCTAATGGATACATTATTTTTACATACTTTATACATATATTTATGTGTATATATATATATATATATATATATATATATATATATATATATATATATATATATACATACATATCTTCTTCTTCTTTCGGCTGCTCCCTTTAGGGGTCGCCACAGCGGATCATCCATAATGATCCGCATACTGATTTGGCATAGGTTTTACGCCGGATGCCCTTCCTGACGCAACCCTGGTCGCCTCTTACGACACAGGGATAAGGATTGGGTTTCGCCATGATTCCGGGCTGCCCTACACCCTCTCATAGCGCGGCCCAGCGCAGAGTTCCCGTCCTCACGCGATCCTCCAACCCAGGCTTCCGAGTCGCCGGATTACCGGCGCACGCCACTACGCCCGGTATATATATATATATATATATATATATATATATATATATATATATATATATATATATATATATATATATATATATATATATATATATATATATATATATATATATATATTATTAATCCCAATTTTAAAGAATATTGCAATAATAGTTTGATTCCTAAATGCATTTGAATTCCCAGTATTCAAAGAGTATGCAAATGAACATTAGAGATACTTGTGCTGCATCTTCCCTTTCATATAAAGTCTTTTGTGAATGCAGTTTAGCTGTTAGCTGCAGTAAGCTTTGTGGAAATGCAGTACATGACTGACACCGTCCACAGATTTTGAAATGTTAAATGTTACTCCTTGCACCGAACTTCAGAATTCTAATTATCTGCAGTAATGCTGCCAGAATCACATGCAACTTGCATATGCTACGTTTAGCTGTGCTGCTATCATGTTCAATAAGCACCTGGTGTGTGCCGAAAAGGAAAACATTTATAGGTAATCAATAAATGGAATGTATTTTTTATTTAAGGCAGCACAATTGTTTAAAAAAAACAATCACTAGATATTGGCAATTGCCCGAAACTTACCATTGGCCTGTGATCCAATGATGGCCATATTTTTTTCAGACCAACATATGACCTTGACCTTTAGCATTTAGCAATAGAGTATAAATAAAGAAAATGTGTCCTCATCTACAATCTATCTATAAAACTCAACATCATGAAAAATGGAGGAAGATTATTCAAGTTATGATCAAAAAGAAGTTTATTTATTAATTATGTCACAATCCAAAAAAAATTAGGCCGACACATATCAAGAAGCAGGTGCATAACTTCAGTGCAGATCCACTATTATGATGCAAGAACATCTTAGAAGGCCAAGTGGTCTTTGAGATTCCACCTTGGAAAAATTGAGCGATGACAAAAAAAATTGCATTGTTTTTTTTTTCAGACCACCTTGACCTTTAACCCAGAGGGGTATGACATAAATTAATCATAAATTCACCTTGCAATTAGGCTATCTAGGGACGGAAATTTCGGTCAGATCTAACAAACCTTAGTCGAGTTTTTGTGAAAAATGTTTAAATGTCTATAATTGTGTCATGACCTTTAAAATTAGGTCAAGTTCAAATAATTATGTCAACCCCGCACACTTATTGCTATTACTGAGGCAAAATTTCATTCCGAAAGTCCTAGCCAGCTCCGAGATACAGCTCGGGAATTGATACAGCTCAGAAATTTTGAGTGTTGCAAGTGCAGGAAGAAAAAATAATAATTATTATAATAACAATAATTTTCTAAAAGGTGGTTTCATACTCCTCAGGGTCTAAGAAACTATGTGGTACCATTAAAAATGGCGGGCGCTAATTGTAGAAACAAACCCGACAACAGCAATAAGCCTTCCCCTTTGGTCTATGGACTCAATGCAATTGGGGGAGGCTTAATAAAAACCGAAAAATATATATATATATTTTGATGATGCTGTCGACCCTTAGAGCACAAGTTTTGAATGCTTTGGAAATTTGTTTCTTCACAACAGAAACTTTTGAAACACCATCATAAAATGTATATATTTATACACCATAGTCATTCTTGATGGCAACATAAATTTAGTACATTACATATCACACAAACTGGAGTAAGGTTTTGTTAATATCATGTGATACAATCAATATCAGCACCACTCATTCCGCTGTTCAAATAATATTCATGTACGGTACAACCAATATTATCACAGCAAAATGCAAATTCATTAAGAGTTGACTCTTAATGATGAAGTGTGTTTTGAAGTGCCAAAATTAATAAGCCAATATTTTGCCAGGCAGTTTGGTTACAAAAGCGAAATTATCCAAATGTTGGATTTTGCTCAAAACTGCCTTGGAAATATTGGCAAATTATTTAGTGTGCATCTTAGATTCCACTTCTCGTAGTTGAAGAAACAGCTGGTAATCTCAACAAAATTACTGTGTGTGTGTGTGTGTGTGTGTGTGTGTGTGTGTGTGTGTGTGTGTGTGTGTGTGTGTGTGTGTGTGTGTGTGTGTGTGTGTGTGTGTGGTGTTTCCTCTATAACTCCAAAACTATGAAACCTCGCAGCCCGAAACTTTGCATACATACTTAGGGAACTCCAAGGAAGCCCAAGAGTGAAAATTGGGTGTTTGGGTTCATTAAAACACCCATTTTGAAGATAATTAACGGCCTTATCTAATTATATCCTTCATCAGGCACATCCTTGGCCACCTTACTCTTTGGAGTCTTAAGGCTTCTCCTGGGTAACCTCGCTGGGGTCGGAAGCCGCCATGTTTTTTGGCCTGCTCAACCTTGCCTTGACTTGGAACAGGCCGCAATGATTTCTAAAAGATTAAGTGTTCTTTTTTTCACTTTCCTCACTCGTATTATCGAATGCCTGTTCATCATACTTAAGAATCGCTGGGTACATTGCAATGCTTATAAACGCCCGGAGACGGCAGCGTTCGTGGCTTTGTTTCTTTTCCGCATATGCGATAATCTTGGGAATCTTTTAAAGTTAGCCGAATTTCAAAATTTGAGCTCCAGAATCGAACTTAGCAGCAGTTCCAACTCCTAAAAAAGTGTTCATTTGTCCATTTCGGACATATTTGATATTTTGGGCATGTCAGGGAGGTGTATGTTTAATATAACGGTTTGGTGATTACTAATCACGTGCCAAGCAAGCCGTTTCTTATAAACCGTTTCATTGGAGTGCTTAAGCAACCTGGCGAGTGCTCTGCAATATTTGCACTGTCACTGAATACAATATCGATCAAATTGAACAAAGTTCAGGGGCCATTTGCGTGCGTTGGTCACGTGTTGTTCTGTGGTGCAACACGCGGTGGTTGGTTCACTGAAAATGTGAAATTTTATTTTAGTCCACGTTTCCCCTTTTTGTACGATTTTCCATTATATGACCCGTCACTTCGGCATAGATAAATAGAAATAAAAATTAAACGTTTCATTTTTAAAAGTTTCTTGAAGCATTTCATGGAATGCTTGGTGAAGCCACTTGGTGCATGTTCTTCAAGCTTCAATCAATGGCGATACGATACCATGGTTCAATACAGGAGGTTGCGAAGCAAAAGAAATTACATGATCACAATGAGTAAAAAAAAAAATTCAGTTAAGTAATGAATCGCCACATCATGGCAAGGAAGACCGGAGGTACGCATGCTCACTCTAAGCTGTCTCGCCTGAGTTCGAATCCCAACCCAGGTGTTTTTTGGGAGTTTTTTTGTAAACACTGTTGAGGGTGTATGAGAGCTAATGCACAGAAAGTACAATAAGGTGAGCAGTAGACAAGAGGGGTGGAAGATGGAAGGAAAGAACAGTGTAGAACAGAGATATGAGATCTGTGGAAGGAAGAGGGATGGGGCAAGGTTTACAGGTTAAACAAGATGGTCGCTATAAACTGTCATCCCAGTGTTTCACTGGCAGGGTAATTCATCATTGTGTGTGCCGTTTCTCGGATGGACGTTAAACTGGGTGTCTCTTCTGCCAGAATCCCTCCCGCCCCCTCCCCTTCTCCTCTCTCTCCCCTCGACCTCTCTCCGAACGATCCCACCCCTCTTTCTCCCTCCCAACCACATCCCCCTCTCCCACACCCTCTCCCTCTTTCCGACCATGCCCCCCTCTCTCTCTCTCTCTCTCTCTCTCTCTCTCTCTCTCTCTCTCTCTCTCTCTCTCTCTCTCTCTCTCTCTCTCTCTCTCTCTCTCTCTCTCTCTCTCTCTCTCTCTCTCTCTCTCTCTCTCTCTCTCTCTCTCTCTCTCTCTCTCTCTCTCTCTCTCTCTCTCTCTCTCTCTCTCTCTCTCTCTCTCTCTCTCTCTCTCTCTCTCTCTCTCTCTCTCTCTCTCTCTCTCTCTCTCTCTCTCTCTCTCTCTCTCTCTCTCTCTCTCTCTCTCTCTCTCTCTCTCTCTCTCCGACACCTCCCCTCTCCCCTCCTTTCCTCTCCCTTCCCTCTCTCTCCACTCCTCCATCTCTCTCTCCCACTGCTCCACCCTCCCCCTGTCCCCCACCCTTTCCCCTCTATTGAGGGGACTGTAGCATGTACGAATCAAATTTGGAGTGAGTCGACCAGAGGGGTGCAAAGGTCACAGCATGTACGAGCATACACGCATGCAGGCAGACCTTTGCCAGGCAGATAGCATGGGTTTTAAATGCTCCTGCAGCAGGTCTCTAAGTATCCACATTCGTGTGTGTGTTATTTGTTATCTTTATATGCGGATTTCAGAAGGTGGAACAGAGTCCTCCCAGGGCGGACTTAAAGTATCCACCTTCATTTTGGTAAGGGGTCACGATTCATGGACCAAGCTGTGAAGTTTTCTGTTCTCAAAGTTTTGTGCCGAGGGCTCTCTTCAGGATCGTCACTGGGCCCTGGACAGCTTGCAACTGTAGTTCGTTTGTAGTAATATTCCCAGGGATGGTTTTTAATATCTCTGTGAGGTTCTTTGTCATCATTCCTTTAGGTCCAGCTCTTGCTGGTACAACTTTGACATTCTTCAGCTTGGTCTTGATGTTTGGTCATTTTCTTGATTTCTGCATCGTTTAGTCCAAAATCACTGGTATTAACACCGCACTTAGCAATACCTTCTCTTTTTTTGTACCTAAGTATGATATCTGGTTGCAATGCCTTGTTTTCAATGTCCACACCTGATGGGATCATAAGGTCGTATGTTAGCGGTACTTCCATGTTTTCAGTGATTAGTTTTGGTTCATGTTCCCACAAATTTTCTGGAACTGGAATATCAAAGTTTTTGCAGATGTGCCAGTGGATTACTTTACAGTGGATCTGGAAGAGGCATAGCTTCCGGTCATTATGTGTTACAGCTGTTTTGACATGAGTTAATTTTTTTGTGTGCGTGTTCGGTCATTAAGCATAACCGACTGTATTATCTTTCCTAACCCCACATCACCCCTCACCGTTCTCTCTTTTAATTTTTTTCATCCTCTCTCTCTATCTCCCTCTCTCTTTGTCTCTCTCTCACCCTCTCCTCGCACCCCTCCCTCCCGCAGTATCTAGCTTCCCCTTCCTCCTGCCTGCTCTCTCTCCGGTCAACGTGTAAACCTGTCGATACAAGTGAGCATATATATTTGCCCATCTGATGTAGGAAGAGGTCCCGCAATGTCAGTGTGTACATGATCAAACCTGGCATCTGGTGTTGCAAAAGTTCCAAGGGATGTTTTTGTGTGCCGGTGCACTTTACGACTTTGACACCGCAGTTCTTGCCCAATTGCGTACATCTCGGTTGATACCTGGCCAGACAAAACGTGCAGTAGTCAACTGTTTTGTGGCTCAAATGCCCGGGTGTGACAAATCATGCAGAGCATGAAAAACGGAGTGTCTACACTTGGCTGGGATTTATGGACGAGGATTTCCAGTAGAGATATCACACATAATAGTACGACTTGATGTGGAAACTGGAACTGCACCGAGCTGAAGTGAGTTAGCAGCTGACTTGCATTTCTTCATCATCCTTCTGAGATTGAGCAATGGCATCAAAATCAATGACGGCTGTTGTCTCTAAGGCGTTTACGTCCATACATGATAACGCATCAGCTGCTGTGTTGTCTTTGCCTGAAATGTGCCTTAAGTCAGCAGTTCATTTGCCATACATCCGCATCATTGCAAAAACTCTTGCATCAACTTCTTTGTTCAGAGGAGCTGGGGGATCGTAAGCCTTCTCAATTGATAAGAAGGTTGCAACAATTGTTGAGGGAGAATAACCTCGAGGTTAACATACTCGAGCAGTTTTTACTCCAACGATTGGCAATCAATGCTCAACGTATCCTTGTTTCAACCAGCGATTCAGTGAATATCGAGCAACTCATTGATTTAGCTGATAAGATCATCGAAGTTGCTACCCCACCCACTTCCTCCACCGGTGCTATCCCATCCCAGTTAGCCGGTGACGTATCTGCACCAGCTATACATCCGACATGCAATGACTTAAAACCCAAATAGACCAGCTAACTGCCCAAGTACAGGCTCTTACATGCCATCTTAAGGAGGAGCATGGTCGCAGATGAATCCACAGCAACATGCAGGAGACCGACACACAACAATGCCGTAGTCCTGGTGCACAGCATCATGCAGGGGGCGCGTGTTGGTATCATTGGCAATTTCGGGAGAATCCACACGAGTGTGTTCAGCCTTGCAGTTTCACAGTCGAGAAGCCGATTTCTTGAAGCATTTTGGATTGTTGGTGGATGTGAAAAACCAAAAGCTCCTTGACTCTACCGCAAATCTTTGTGTCAAAGGTATCACTGTGCACGTGCCTTCTGTCAATCCAATGTTTGTCAAGTCCCACCACATGCCCAGTTTTGACTCCATCCTTCAACAGTACCCAGAAATAACTCTGCCCACCTTCAGTGAAGCAGCGGTCAAACATTCCACTACTCACCACATTGACACGCGTGGCCCTCCAGTTGCAGCTCGACCACATTAACTAGCTCCGGATCATTATGCAATTGCTAAAGCGAAGTTTGACCATGTTGTTTGAGGTGGGTATCATTCGACATTCAAGCAGCAACTGGTCCTCACCTTTACATATGGTTCAGAAGAAGACGATGTCTGGTGATTGGAGGCCCTGTGGTGACTTCTGCGCACTGAACAGGAACACAGTACCAGACTGTTACCCTGAACCACACCTGCAGGATTTTACATCTTGACTCCAGGGAAAGCAAGTTTTCTCCAAGCTTTACATCCTTGAGAGCATATCATCAGATTCCACTAGAGCCGACTGATGCACACGAGACAGCCATTACCACTCTTTTTTGCCTTTTCGACTTTGTGCGCATGCCCCTTTAGGTTATGCAATGCAGCACAAACATTTCAGTGCTTCATCGATGAGGTCATTTGGAGTTTGCCTTTCGTTTTGCCTACATTGATCTGCTCATAGCCAGCGAGATGATCAAGGAGCATGAACAGCATGTGCAGCTTGTGTTCACTCGCTTACCGCAGTTTACCTCACAATAGCGTCATCATAAATCCTACCACATGTCAGTTTGGGGTGTCCTCATTACAGTTTTTGGGGTACTTGATCGAGGAGGATGGCATTCATCCACTGGCTGACAAGGTCAAGGCGATCCAGGATTACTTGCAGCCAACATCAGTGTACAAGCTCGGGGAGTTTCTGGACATGGTGAATTTTTACAGGAGATTCATCCCAAACTGTGCAGACACCATTCATCCACAAACTGACCCCCTCACACGACATGGGAAGGAGCCAAAAACACCTGGTTTGGTCTGACGAATGTGCTGCTGTTTTTATCGCAGTGAAGGCTTCGCTGGCAGAGGCGACAATGATTTCCCATCCCAAGTCAGATGCACCACTATGTATCATGGTGGATCCTTGTCAGATGCGGCAGTTGGTGGAGTATTCCAACAGCATGTGGAAGGGAAGTGGGAGCCCATTTCCTTCTTTTCCAAAAGGTTGCAGCCAGCAAAGACAAGGTACAGCACCTTTAGTCGTGAGTTCCTGTTGGTTTACCTCACAATCTGCAATTTTTGTCACGTGCTTGAGGGTCGGCAGTTTTGTGTTTACACTGACCATAAGCCATTAACACAAGCTTTCCAAGCAAAACCTAATCGCTATTCACCAAGAGTGGTCTGACATCTTGACTATGTTTCTCAATTCACCACCGATATACATCATGTGAGCAGTAAGGAGAATGCTGTTGCTGATGCTCTCTCATGGCTCAATATCATCACCCTCGACACACACAACCACCTCCATCGATTTCAACAGACTTGCCAAGGCACAGCAGGGGGATGAGGAACTTCAGCATCTCAGAGAGGTCCACATCGCTCAAGTTCAGTGAGGTACCCCTCCCTATCTCTGAAGGCACGATGGTTTGCAACTTATCCACTGGCACTTCTTGTCCATATATTCCTGCTGAGTTCAGACGGGCCATATTTGATGCTTTGCACAATCTACCTCTCACCCTGGTATCAGGGCAACGCAGCACCTTGTGACTCAACGGTTTGTCTGGTGTGCCATGAACTGTGATGTGAGAAACTGGTCCAGAGCCTGTTTACAGAATAAGCGAAAATGCATCGTCACACAGTAACACCATTGGGCACCTTCGCATCTCTTGATGTCCATTTTGATCACGTGCACATTGATTTGGTCGGTCCTTTTCCACCATCTGGAGGTAACACATGTCTGCTCACATGCGTTTGCCATTTCACCGGGTGGCCAGAAGCTATTCCAATACCGAACATATCGGCAGAGACCGTAACTAAAGCTTTAGTTTCTGGATCTGTTGCAGTGTTTGGCACCCCATGTATTATCACCAATGACAGAGGATGACAGTTTGAGTCCACACTTTTCAAAACGCTGACTGAGTTACTTGAAAGTAAATGCACCAGAACTACTTACCACCCCACTGAAAATGGGCTTGTTGAATGGTTCCATTGACAGCTTAAGTCTTCACTCGGAGTACAAGCAGACCCGCATCACTGCATGGAAAACCTACCGTTAGTGCTTTTGGGCATTCATGGCACAGTGAAAGCTGATCTGGGTTGCAGTGCAGCCGAGTTGGTTTTTGGATCAACACGTCACCTTCCTGGGAAATTTGTTGCTCTGACTAACATTCACACCGATTTGGACCTGAGCAATAATGTGGTCAGACTGAAAAGGACAATAAGTGAGTTGCATCGCATCCCCACCAGAGCTCAACAGAGTTGCACACATCTGCCCAAAGATCTTTTGTCTTGTACCCATGTTTTTGAACATGACGACACTGTCAGAGTTTCTCTGCAACCTCTCTACCGGGGCCCCTTCCGAGTCATAATCAGGAAGGACAAGTACTTCATCCTTGATTTTAATGGGGTCTGAAACTGCCAGTTCAGACAGACTCAAGGCTGCTTACACAGCTAAAGAGTCTGATGCATCCCATCCTACTGCTACAGCAGAACAAACTCTAGCTACATCGACTCCCACTGTTCCTGTAAGCCCACACACAAAAGCACCGAGTTTAGCCCCATCGACATCTGCATCAGCCCCTTTGCCACTGACAACTACATTAGACGTGAGGAAAACTCATTCTGGCAGATATGTCCATTGGCCCAAGTGGCAGATATGTCCCCAATGAGTCTCTTCTGCTTGCCATCTTTGACGCCATTTTAAAGCTGCAGCGGCTTGTCGAACTTGAACTTCTCTTTAAGCATTTGTAATTGGTGTGAATGAATAAAGACATTGTCTCTGACTCACAAAATATTAATTGAACTCAAGTGAAATGCTGCAGTTGAGAGGATTCCATTGTAAGCATAATAATTATCCATGTATTCTGTTACATTCGCTTTCTGTAAAACATACACTCTGCCTTCAGTTGATATTGATTTGTCATTTTTGATTAAAACAATGCAACAACCTAGAAATGTTGCATAAGTTCCAGGAAGACTTAAGTATTGTTGATTAAACATAATTTACAGGAGTACATGATTAAACATAACTTTAGATATTCTTTCTTTTTCTTCTGGCTCTGAGAAGTTTACAAGCTCCCAAAACATTTACAGCTTAAATTGCTGTTCTGCCAGATGGACCATATTCAGTATCAGATAACATCTGATATGTTATCTGGGATAACAGATAACGGGTGTTCGAAACACAAACAGTGACATCTGCCACTCGGGCTCTCGGAGCTGCCACAGTCTTTCATCATTTGGCTGCTTCTCCATCTTAAGTCCCAACAGTGGGTATTTCACTCGAATAGTTCCGCCTAAACACCAGAACAGTCTTACTGATGGCAACAGGGTGTACGTTAATAGCCTGTATGCATTCTCATCGATGGCCTGCTGCTATTGAATCACCTCGTCGTTGGTTGACATTTATAACTTATGGCAATTATGATAACAAAGGTAAAGCTTTTAAGGGAAGACCTTTTAGGTTTGATCATTTGAGCAATTGCTCCGATAATCCACAGGAATCCTCTATCTCTTCTCAAAAGGAGCTGTGGACTCGAGATAGAAATTTGCAATTATGTTGCTGCATCATAACTTAGCCCGACATCACTCGAGCAATAAATAAGAGTGGGTGGAAGCAAATAATACAGTTGGCTTCATATCATTCAGGGCATGCCAATGTTTTAAGCTTTTTTAACGTACAAGTATGTAATGATTCATAAGAAAATAGCTAAATGTTTTTTGTTTTTTTTAATGTACATCTCGTTGTTGGTGTTTTGTGTGACTTAGACTACTGTGAGTACAATATCTCACTTTGATAACTTTCTGAACGACCATTATCAACACAGAACTGTTCTATTCATGAAGAAGCAGCTGTTGAAATGCTCGAGAGTTATAGTAAAATAATTATGATGAAAATAAAGCAGCTTGAACTTTGTCTGATTTAAACCCAAACATCGCAAAATTGAATGCAGGCTGTATAAGAAGCTTACTTTCTCATACTGGTGATCTGCTAAAAGACAGGGTCAGTGCTGCTAAAACAGTCTCAATGCAAAGATTATGTTGAGTGGTTTGATCTTGTCTTTCCAGCGGTGGTCAGAATAGCGATTTGTAATTTGTTCATGGTGCCGGCACAAATCGCTTGCTCTTCGTCCAAAGATACTGTGGGATTTTTTAACATCCATCAACTAATGCTAGCAGACAGGACACCCAGCTCAACGTCCATTCAAGAGACTGTGCACACCATCCCGTTGGACTGGAAAAAAAAGTTGGTTTGCCAGATTTGACACTTTGCTGCCCATTATATCATATTATATTTTAAAAATGTAAAAACAAAGAGGGATGAATTCTCAAAAAAACAACCAAACAAGGTCAGAATGACACCACATTATGATTCCACAGTGTGACACCACAATCCTTTTCTGGATTACCATCACGACATCTTTTGACATTTTACTTTTGTTGTGGGATTGTGATGGAACAACGTCAAGATTTAATGATGGTAATCCATAAGATGATTGTGGTGTTGTATTGAGGCATCATAATGTGGTGTCATTCTTACCTTGTTACTTACGAAATCTCAAGATTTCGTAAGTATATTGATGACTTCCGTCATCTGTTTGTGTGTGTGTTTGTGTGTGTGTGTTTGTTTGTTTATTTGTAGGCACAATAACTCGAGAACGGAAGAAGCTACCAATGTCAAATTACACCACGTGATTCAGGAGGGTGATGCCGAGTGCTCATTAGATTTTGGTCAAAATCGGTCAAAGGTCAAGGTCACAGTGAGGTCAAACATTCGATTTTTGATGGTTTGGTACAGAATCATCATAGAAACTTCTGGTTTGCGTCGCTACCTTCTCAAGAGACAGCTTTTATTAGACAAGGTCAGTCTTGTTTAATACGTAAGTTTTCGTAAGTACGATTTGTACTTTCGTAAGTACCAGTCTATGACTGCTTGCTTGTTTGTGTGTTTTTTTCGTAAGTACGATTCGTACTTTCGTAAGTACGATTTCGTAAGTACCAGTCTATGACTGCTTGTTTCTTTGTGTGTGTGTCTGTTTATTTGTAGGCACGATAACTCGAAAACGGAAGAAGCTACCAATGTCAAATTACATCACGTGATACAGGAGGGTGATGGCTAGTGCTGATTAGATTTTTGGTCAAAATCGGTCAAAGGTCAAGGTCACAGTGAGGTCAAACATTCGATTTTTGATGGTTTGGTGCAGAATCATCATAGAAACTTCTGGTTTGCGTCGCTACCTTCTCTAGTGACAGCTTTTATTTGACAAGGTCAGAGGTCAAGTTGACGATTTCGTAAGTACCAGTCTATGACTGCTTGTTTGGTTGTTTTTTTGAAATTTCATCCCTCTATGTTTTTACATTAAAAAAATGTTTTCTCTTCTAGTGTCTGGGGTTTTTTGGGGTTTTTTTGGGGGGGGGATATATAAAAGAGTTCATAAAAAAGTGAGATAATATGCAGACATCAGTGCATATCAACCTCTAGAGCGGCATCGTTTTTTTGGGGACTAGAAGATGACCGTGCCTGCTTTCACAATTGCTCGACCAGGTAATTTAGAGCTTCCCATCAGTTAGTGTTGCAATTTGTATTTGTGCAACTTATTTTGAAGATAATTATAAATATTTTATGATAATATTAGCAAATTTAATACACTTACTGTTTTATATGTTTTATCGTGTTGGTATAGATTCCATGCCTCTATGTTTTTCTATATTTTAAATAGTTGTTTCTGTTTATTTTGGGGAGAAGAGGACACCACGATGGTTCAATGATTTTTTACCCCCTCAATCCTGGCATGTGTTGGTTATATCCACAGTTTTTGTGTATGTTTTGTTGTTTTTTTGTATGCAATAGCCCAGAGACAAAGTAACTTCCTCACATTGGAATCACCATCATAGCTTCAGCAGTTATTGAGTTAGGTTGGGCTACAGTTTTCCATTGTTTTTAGAGGAGGAGAAGTACGAATTGGCAATTTTGCGATCTCTCAAGGTGGTACTTTAGCGATGTATTCTGGTGTCTTTTTAAATCTTGATAGTTCAGAAAATATTCAAGAATAAAAGGTATGGCTTTTAGATGCTTATAACTTCACTCCAGAGTATATAAGTATATCATTGTCTGCACATTTTTATGGGTGGCCATTTTTTTTCCCCGTATCATCCTTCTATATGGAATGCTACCGTACTCCATGATATTACAATTGGTGGGAATCAGGTCTCACAGGATGGCGCAGAGGTAATACGGGACTTTCGAAATGATGTACGAATGCTAAATGAGGCCTTTTGCGCCTGCTCTGTGTGCGTATGTGTTTTCAGTGACTCAGTTCTGCTCGCCGAGAACTGAAATCTGCAATTGCTAGTGTGAAATCTGTGATTCAACAGGTCTTTTAAACATAATTTTCAGCATTTGGACAAAAGAGTGTATATTTTAAACTACTGGTTAACCAGAATTGTTCTGTTCTTGAATGAAAATCAGACTCATGAGAATAGAGGATACACAAGAAATATCTGTACATGACAGGAATTGGTTTCCTATTATTTACTGTTAATACAATTAGCTAGCGGTGGTTGTAGTTGTCACACACACACACACACACACACACACACACACACACACACACACACACACACACACACACAGATGCTTCTCCTTTCACTAATAGATGCAAAAAACGAGTATAATTTATCTTGTGGCCCCGGAAACAAATAAAATATACTGTATATATTTATAACAGTACTCAGGGCCCAAACAACTCGCCCCCCCCCTTTCCCTCCCACTCCCCCACATTCCTGCCAAACATGATTAGTAGTAAATATCATCATTTTAAACTTTCCCTGTACATCGCCGAGCCCAAGATATGATCTTCCCATTGGTGTTAAGAAGCATGAAGGTTTGGGTAAAATTCCCATCTACAAACCTTCAGCCTTTCACAGGCCCATATCGTCAAGAGTTTTTGCAATATGGACTCCAAGATAGCAACTCTTTGGACGAGTTGATCAGGAAGTTCTCCAACTGTTTCATTCTGCAGAGGCACACCCCTTTCTCATAGGTACATTTACAACTACTTATCACTTCTTTAAAAGTTTTTTTCGTCGTTTCATTCTATAATTCTTATCTGGCAGACATGAAATACAGTATGTTCAGGCCGTCCCGACTGACTTCTTTACTAGGGGTTTCCGCGCATGTGCACCAAACAATCTGGGTGGATTACATCATTTTTAAAGTGATGTATTACCGGTACGCTTGAACTTTCAACCGTGTGTTTGATTCCTGACCCGAATATAAACTGTCGATTAGTGCTTCACATTCAGGGTGTTGCATCAATCTCCCAGTGTGCTATCCCTTGGTTGGAGGTAAGGCTGGGTGTCCCATTTGGTTAGGATCCCATGGGATCTTTCATACCTGGGATATAAAAGATCTTTATCATACCTGGGATATGAAACCTGGGATATAAAAGATGGCGAGTTATTGCAGGTACCCTGAAAAAAATGCAATCAATTGATTGCCACTTTGAATCAAATGTGAGCCAGCAAGTTTGTGAGAGACTTGGGATTAAAAACTTTCTCCCCACAATGTGCGAATAATTGGGGCCATTAAATAATAGGAGATAATTTGGAGGATTCATCCAACAATTACCTTTAACAATGTAATTATATTCTATCAAAATGGTACAATTTAAAAAAGACATTTTAAAAAATAAAAACCGTATCCTTGCTAGGCATTGTTCATCATTTCACTTTTACAAGACTTTCACTTTATGTGCAACAAGGAGCTGATACTCGAGGTCCCCCACCTTTTGGGTGGTATGAGGAATGGATCTGTTTAATATGAAAGCTAAATCTTTAACGGTTTTTGAAATATAGCGTACACCAGCCGAGTTACCGAGAAGGTTGCCAAGCAACAGAATTCAGCCAATCACAGCTGTGATCTAATCAGGTTGAGATAATATCATGAAGAATAGATATCTGCAATGTGAAAGCTAAATGTTCAACAGTTTTTGAAATATCATGGACACAAATGATCGGTCGGTCTGACAGCTAATTTTAATGTCCCCGTCTCCGACCTTGTCGGAGGGACAGCGAACAACCAGCAGGGGCACCCGGCATTACCCAGTGCTGTTCTAATCCGTTTGGTATTTTGAAGAAATCAAAATTTGTTTTTCTATTTTGTTGTGGGGGCCGAAAACACTTCCCTACACCCACTAAGGATTGCGGTCAGGGATCATTTAATATTCACATTTCACATAGATACAAAGGCCTAGGTACAACAGAGCGATTTTTTTTTTTTTCAAAACATTTCTCAATTTTCAAAAACATTTTTGGGCCGAAAACACTCCCCAGCACTCACTGATGAACCTCCGAAAGTTTGACGGATATCTGCTTGGCCATCTCTGAGAAAAATTGAGACACAAAGCCAGACAAACATCTCTCTCATACTATAGATTAATGATTTTGTATGCAGATTAAGGAAAAATAAATAAATAAGAGACAGCTGCGAGAACAAACCAGAAAGAGCAATCAGAGATTTCAAACCCTCGCCACAACTTTTGTGTGGTGTATTTTGTGTACTGGTGTGTTACATAGTTGATAAGAGACATAATTAAAACTGCCACTTTATAACTGCTGGTAGTGATGACTGAATACCAGACGTCCCACTTTGATGCAACCCCGCTTTGATTGTCCACCTGACCCTGACTCATGACATTTTTTTAATTATTCAATTGAATTCAGAATGGGATTAAAATAAATTCAATTCAAATCAAATAGAAGACCAAATAGGTACACTCGTACAGTCCTGCATTGGAGTAATCAGAAGGAACCCGAACAAGAAAAAAGCAAAGATGAAGTCATCTGGAGGAACCTGGATAGGATTCGCATTGCAACTGCTACCCCTCTACCCTCAAAACCCATACAGGCACAGGCACAGGCAAGTCAGCCTTATTCAAAAAAATATAATATATCAAAAAAACAAAAGAAAGAACCCAGATCAAAACAATTAAATAATTCGGAGTGCCAGACCATGCATCCGATCAAGCTGAAATTTGAAGCATGCATTCTCCATCATTACTAGATCATAATCATGACGTTTCATGTCAATTGATTAAGCAGTTCCAGAGCAAACATTATTTAATATTTTTCTTCAATCCAATATCGCTACCAAACCATGTGACCTATCAATTATTCCTTAACAAACTTGTACATCCAAGGCTGGGGGAACATTTCTGTGAAGTTTCCACTCGATCTGTCCAACCGTTCTGGAGAAGAAGATTTTTTTTATTGGTTTTAGGGTAAATCCAACATGACTGCTAAACCTCGTGACCTCTGACGTCATATATGTGAATATTTTGTTCCTCATGGATCGGCACGAGGCAGTCATACATGTTAATGGCTGTGGAATCATGTGACCAATGATATCATCAAATTTTTTTCTGTTGACCAATTTATCCCGAGATGACCCTCAAAAATTTTCATCCTGATCAGATGTAGCGTTCTACATATGCAATTATGTTGTCATAATGAAGGTGACTATGACATCATAAGAAAATCACTTATTCCACATGAGGAGTACTTGCCATGTGCCAAGGTTCAATTTCTTCCTTGGTGTGGTATCAGAGATACAGAGGTCCAAAGTTTTTCGGTTTTTCCAACATAGCTGCCACACCATGTGACCTGTGACGTCATAATTATCATGCTAACATTCTACATGTGTAGTTGCTCCAATGGTGAAAATGACGTCTCAATCCGACATGCGGTTATGGAGAAAAACACTAAAGTTCTGTGCGGACAAACAAACTGACCCAAAAGCAATATCCTCTCCTCTGGCGAGGGTAACAAGCATTAAATGCATCAGGATACGCAGTCCAATTAATTCTTGAATCACATCCTGTCAATAAAATATGAGTTCCCTTCGAAGGAATTTCAAGGCAAGAGGAGGCCATTCATCCCATTATGCCTGAACTATGGTTGTCTATCCTTGATCTGTCCTTTTAAATGCTGAGTGTCAAGCAAGGAAGCAGCATGTGCCATCTTTAAAGTCTTTGGTATGATTCAGCCGAAGTTTGAACCAATGAGCTCCCCGCACACACCAACGACGCTCTTCCCATGACACAACTGAGTCTGATTATTATATATCATGTATATATTAGGCCTTCATTTGAGTGCTACACAAAACAATAAGTAAAGCTCAATTATCGATGTCTTCTCCTCACAGTGAGCTGAGTCTTCTTTATGAATGTAATTAAGATGCATTGAAAGCCTTCCTCATGTGCTTCATTTTCTACCTTAAAGTGCTGTGTGGTTATAAATTGCAGCTTTTGAAAGCAGTCAAGAGTTGAACTTGCCAGTCATACTACACGTTTGTACACTTGAATTAATTCTGGTGAATTGACATGTACGCCGTTTCTAATCCTAGTCTGATTAATGAATATCTGCACATCATCTTCAAAGTTTCCAGCATGCTTGTCATTGAAGTGTCTTCCATGGGTTTGGATTGAACCAAAAATTGTCGTTACGTTGTCATCAGCACAGGAATATGAATTATAGTCTGCAGTACATCACAGATTGGGTTAAGCTAGATGTCCTGTCTAAAATGATGTGGCATCTAAAAACCATGTCACACACTGCTTTATAACAGTGTCCAAGGCTCATGGAAGAAGTGCCACACACAAAGACACCATGTACACACATACAGACATAGACAAAATAAAACTTCAGACAAACACAGCCGGTGACCTTGTGGGAAGTGATCTAACTTCCCGGTGCACTCTGCGTACTGGTGACGAAATCTTGTGACATTACTTTTTTTCTCCGTGGTCAGGGGAACGATAAAGGAGAAATCTATCTCCCTCTCATTCTCTCCTCTCCATGTGATTCAACCCTCAGGGTTGTCCATGCTCTTTCCTCTAAATCAGTGCTGGGAAAACCAGTACTCAAAACAATACAAGACCCTGTTTACTGTAATTACAAGCCTGGTGTTGGCTTAGTTGGTAGGATGGCTTTCTTGGGATCTTAGGGTCCTGAGTTTCAGCCCTGTTGGCTGCTGAATTAACACCGTGTGGGGTTGATTCTGTCAGCCTGTCATCATTCTGAAATTGGCAAAATGAGTACCAGTGTACTGGTATGGGGCACAGCATCAGCAGCATAGTTGTGCTCCAACAAAATGATAGCTACCTGGCAGCCGAGCTGCCATATGCAAGAAGAAGAAGAAGAAGAAGAAGAAGAAGAAGAAGAAGAAGAAGAAGAAGAAGAAGAAGAAGAAGAAGAAGAAGACTAGTTACAATCCAAAATGATACCTTTTCATTTAGAAAGCTAAATGTTCAATTAAAGATGCAATAACTGAAGGATTGAACACATCAATATAAAGGAAAAATAATTTAAACTCAAATATACTACTTAATGTGATTTCTGGATCACCATTCAGTGGCCTGCAAAAGTATTCATCCCCTTCGGTCAGTATTTGGTGGAAGCACCTTTTTCAGCATTGACTGCTACGAGTCCTTTTGGGTAGCTCTCTACCAGCTTTGCACAAAGATGGGGAAATCTTTGGCCATTCTTCACATGAAAATTGCTCTCGGTCTGCCAAGTTTGATGGGGATCGTCGATGGACCGCAATTTAAAAGTCTCGCCATAAAGGTTCAATTGGGTTCAACTCAGGACTTTGACTGGACCACTCAAGAACATTGATTTTCTTCTTATTGAGCCACGTCGTTGTGGCTTTGGCTTTGTGCTTCAGATCATTTTCCTGCTGAAATGTAAATCTCTCACCCAGTTTCAGATTCATGGCTGACTCAAGCAGGTTCTCATCAATAATTATCCTGTACTTTGTACCGTCCATTGTTCATTCTATCCTGACAAGCTTGCCAGTCCTTGCTGATGAAAAGTAGCCCCATAACATAATTCTGCCACCACCATGCCTGACGGTAGGGATGGTGTTGACTGGGTGATGTGCAGTGTTCGGCTCGAGTCAGACGTAACGCTTTGAATTTCGACCAAAAAGTTCAATTTTTGTCTCCTCTGACCACAAAACGTTTCTCCACGTGCCTGCAGTATCATTAAGATGTTTTTTCGCAAACTCCATACAAGGTTTTAGATGCGTCTTTTTCAGTAATGGCTTCTTTCTTGCCATCTGTCCATTGAGGTCCAGCTTTGTGAAGGGAACAGGATATTGTTGATTGATGAACACTGACCCTCATCTCAGAAGTAGAGCCTTGCAGATCTTTCAAAGTCATTGTTGGATTGACAGTGACATCCCAAACCAGTTTCCTGCTTGCCTGGCTGCTGAGTTTGAATGGGTGACCTGATCTGGGTAGAGTCTGGGTGGTATGATACCTCTTCCACTTCTTAATGATGGATTTCATTGTACTCAAAGGGATAATAAGTGACTTTGAAATCTTCTTACAACCCTCTCCTGAACGGTGCTTCTCCACCACTTTATGTCTGACTTCTTTGGAAAGCTCCTTGGTCTCCATGTTTTCCTTGTTGGTTTACCAAGTGAGTTGCACCTAAAAACTCCTTAGATAACTGGGGGATCTTAATTTTAATAGAAACCACTGATTACAAACAGGTGAAACATATTACACTTATTTTGTAACCTTTCAAACAAATAATTTGCTCCTGAAGTGATGTAGGGTTAATTTGGCAAAGGGTTTAAATACTTATGCAACTGAGAATCATCTGATTTTATCTGTTAATCAAATTTATTCACATTTTATCTGCATTTTGTGGCTTAATCACTTTGGAGTAGTTTGTGAAGTCTATACATTAAGTTTGATTTGAAAGCATAATGAAGCCAGAACAGCACTCACAGAGCGCGTAGTCTTGCCTCGCCCGTTCATTCTGAACAAAAATACCATTGTTAACTGAACACGCTACTATTATTGCTCACTTCTATGATGGCCCATATACCCATCTCATTAATGCACTGCATTATGTCACATAGTTTATTGACATGGGTTACGAATATCATCTATACCATTAAAAGGCAGTGTGCCAGTGTGTGTATCTCCTCCATGACTCCAAAACTATAAAACTTAGCAGCCTGAATCTTCGCAAGCATACTAAGATAACTCCAAGAAAGTGCAAGAGTGAAAATTTGGTGTTTGGGATAATTAAAACACCCCTTTTGAAGGTAATTAACGGCCTTATTTAATTATAGCGAACGCAGTGAGCTTCATACTTAACGCATGCACGTGAGAGAATAGGAATCAACAACAACAACACAATACCCCTAGCTTTTGGAATCCGTGTCGTTGGATATGACCTTTTGCTTCCGGTTGTTTTTAAACGCTGTGCGGTGTATAAACACGATTGGGTTTTATTTCTATCTTGTGAATATTACTTAACGTGTGCACATGAGAGAATAGGAAACAACAAAAACAACACAATACCCTGGCAATTGTGAATCCATGTCGTTGGCTATGACCCTTTTGCTTCCGTTTTTTTTTTGGTTTCTGGGTTTTTTTTTGTTTCCGGTTTTTGTCATGGGGAATGATGCATGCCGGGAGATAAAGGCATCGTCGGAGACATGAAAGACCCAAATAATATCAGACATGGTGTATATTTCCTCCACTGATTTTAATAGATATCTCCCGCATCATCAAAAAACAATTTTTAATCGTGATTTACATTACTTGATCGCTGATCCCGAATCCAGGCCGAAGTAACCGGAAATTGCATATACAGTTGTGAACAAGTTATAGGTAAAGTCAGAAGCGAATGTAAGAAGAATACTACGTTCAATCTGGTATTTATTTTTTTAGATGAGATCCTGTTCTACGTGGTGTAGTTGTCGTTGTGAAGGTAATGTTGAGGTAATATAAATTTTTTTAGATGAGATCCTGTTCTAGGCGGTGTAGTTGTCGTTGTGAAGGTAATGTTGAGGTATAATGTTGAGGTAATATTTATTTTTTTAGATGAGATCCTGTTCTCGGCGGTGTAGTTGTCGTTGTGAAGGTAATGTTGAGGTAATATAAATTTTTTTAGATGAGATCCTGTTCTAGGCGGTGTAGTTGTCGTTGTGAAGGTAATGTTGAGGTATAATGTTGAGGTAATATAAATTTTTTTAGATGAGATCCTGTTCTCGGCGGTGTAGTTGTCGTTGTGAAGGTAATGTTGAGGACTTTTTTTTTTTTAGATGAGATCCTGTTCTAGGCGGTGTAATTGTCGTTGTGAAGGTAATGTTGAGGATTTTTTTTTCAGATGAGATCCTGTTCTAGGCGGTGTAGTTGTTGTTGTGAAGGTAATGTTGAGGTAATATTAATTTTTTTGATAGCAAAAAGACTGTTTAATTTGATATATTTAAGAAGCGAATGTAAGAAGAATTCTACGTTCGCTTCTCGGCTTTGCCTTTTCCATATTATCCTTCATCAGGCGATCCTCGGCCACCTCACTCTCTTGGGTCTAAAGGTATTTCCTGGGTAACCTTGCTGGGGGTCTGAAGCCGCCATGTTTTTTGGCCTGCTCAACCTGCCTTGACTTGGAACAGGCCACAACAATTTCTTAACGATGAAGTTGTTGTTTTCACTTTCCTCACTCGTATTATCGAATGCCTGTTCATCATGGCTATGAATCACTGGGCCCATTGCAATGCTTATAAACATCCAGAGACGTCTGCGTTCATGGCTTGACATTTTGGGCGTCTCCGGGAGGTGTATGTTTAATGTGTTTGCTAATCGTGTACCAAACGAGCCGTTTCTTAAGAACCGTTTCGTTGGAGTGCGTGCTTGAGTGCTTGAGCCACTTGGCGAGCCCTCTCCAAGCTGCTTGGTTGTTCGTTTTGGGAAAAGTATCCGTGCTCTCAATGGAACATCGATTAGACAGACGTACGTTTCCGTCTGTGTTAGTCCCTGTGGTGCAATGCGGTTGGTGTCTCGTGTGTGGAAAATGTGCAATTTTATTTTTACAGGACATCACTTTGTTTAACCTTTAGTGCGATCTCCTAATAAAATCCATCTCTGACTTCGACATCGATACATATATGTAAAAACAAAAAGGTCCATCCAACAAAGTGTTTGCTGTGATCTGGCTGTGAAGGCAGAGAGCAGAGATCGACATTTTGTGTTCTGTGCCTTGATCTATTTTTCAAGTGAATTTTTCTAATTTCCCACTTGAATTCCTCTTTCAAAGAACTCTGCTTAAAAGGAAATCTTTGTGTTTGTCGTTTTTATGTATTTTATGCATGTGCATGTATATAAACTGTATCACCACAACGGAAGTGTGTGTGTGTGTGTTTTGTGTGTGTGTTTCTGTGTTTCTGTGTGTGTGTGTGTTTCTGTGTGTGTGTGTGTGTGTGTGTGTGTGTGTGTGTTTCTGTGTGTGTGTGTGTGTGTGTGTGTTTCTGTGTTTGTGTGTGTGTTTGTTTATTGCGCTACTCCTCATGCAGTTCTGGGCTGATTACATCCAGACCTACTGCATAGGATCAGCATGACCCCAATTAATGTACAGTATAGGGGTAGTTTTTATTCTTGCCAGTGGTCTTGGGGGGGGGGGGGAGGAATGCAACCCTCTAAGTCAATGTGTATCGTGTAGCGCCGCCTCAAGGTGGGACAGGGTATTACAAGTTTCCACCATTTACAGTGCTGTATTTCTTTCTGTCCCCACGTTTTCCAGAGCAGTGAGGTGTTTTGAATTAAAAGTAGTAGGTATGTTTTTGCTTTATGCATGTAACCCGGGTTATCTTTTTTGCATATACAGAGCTGTCAGTTGCCTATACACCGCCCAAATAAAGATATGTGTCAGAAGAAAGTGTTGCATGCTTAGAAAAAGATCATCCGTAGGGCAGGTACTTTGCGAGTAAATTTAATTATTTACTCACTTTCGGCCATCAATCATATCTAAGAAGTTTTAGGTTTTACGGATAAAGATGTCAATTCAACCAATTATGGCTCGAATACCACTTCACCAATGACATCATCATAATCACCTTAATGACCCCATGAGAAGTTGATCACCCATGCAAAGTTTAATTTTTTTTAAAATGTTGAGCGGTTTCGGATAAAATGATTGATGTCCAAATTTTTTCCCTTTAATCCAATATGGCTGCCACACCATGTGACCTATGACATCAGAGTTGGCAATAAAATATTCTCCATGGGCATTCCCTCCTATATTTAATGTTTCACATCAATCGGAGAAGCGGTTGCAGAGAAAACCATTTTTGGAAAAAGATTTCAATTCAACCAATTACGGCTGGAATACCACTTCACCGATGACGTCATCGTTTTCACCCTATATACCCCATGGAGAGGTGATGACATGCCATTTCCATATTTTTCATTGAGCGGTTTCGGAGAAAATTATGACCAATTTTTTTCCTTTAATCCAATATGGCTGTCATACCATGTGACCTATGATGGCAGAGTTATCAATAAAATATTCTCCATGGGGAGTCCCTCCTTTGTTTAAAATTTTGCAGCGATTAGATGAGCAGTTCTGGAGAAAAACATTTTTGAAGCGAAATTGTATAAATGCAGACACACACAGACACAGATACACCCACGTGGGCATTGAAATAGTCTCGCATCACCCTCCAGGGCGAGGCTATAAAGTTCAGGTGGCATCAAAAAGTGAAAACTTTGGAGGAGGGTGAATACTTTTGCAAGCCACTGTATATGGGAAATGATTAATTGTAATACTGTAACACCATTCCTTTTGTTCCGTAAACCTACATAGGGCTGCTGAGGAAGTTTCATTGGCAAGGAATACAGTCCTGGACGGGTCGCCACTCCGACACAGGTTGCCCTGAATGGTTATTACCCCAGTACAATGGTACTCATTTTGCCAACCTCGGAAGGATGACAGGCTGATTCAACCCCACTTGGTGTGAATTCAATGGTAGATAGGGGCTCAAACTCAGGACTCTAAGGTTCCAAGACAGCCACCTTAACACCAGGCATGAGGGGAGATGATTAGCAAGATAAAAAAAGACAATGAAAAGGAATGGGTGACAACAGGTGATGGAGGTGAGCTGCAGCCTTAAAGCAATGGAAGGAATAGCATGAGCTGACAGAGGGAAACATGACTTGACATGAAATGACAAAGTGACAATTTCAAAATGGTGAACCACATTTGTGTTCCTGGATGCAAATCGGACACATGGAAACATAGGAAATATGAGAAATATCTGTGGATGAAACTTGTCAAATTCCTACCACCCACACACACACCAACGGAGGTGAATAATTTGAGACCTATTAGGTTTCCATTTTCATCTCCTGAAATCTGCCCACATGTGGAGATAGCAGCCAACAACAGCAACTTACACACACACACACACACACACACACACACACACACACACACACACACACACACACACACACACACACACACACACACACACACACACACACACTTCTCCTTTTAGGAATAGATGCAAAAAATTAACACAATCACTGCTGTGGCCCTGGAACCAAACAAACAATATATTTCCAACAGCTCCCACTCCTACCCTCTCCCCCGACTCTCTCCCCCCCCCCCCCAGCCACCACAACATGATGAATCGTAAATATCATTTGAAAGGTTGATTTTAAACTTATGTTGTGCATTCACAAGCCCCAGATATGACCTTCCCATTGCTGTTAAGAAACACCTAAACCAGAGATGGTGACTCTCTCAGGAAAGTCTTTCCAATTGCAGATGTCCATTAAATAAATAACCAAGCCTGCCATGTTCACACGAAGCACTCCCGCAAAGTTCAAAGTCCACTCACTGGCAGGGATTATTGGCGATTTGGGTAGAGCGTGCCCGTTTACGATCCTTCGGGCCTTGCACCGGTCAACATTGTCAGGAGTTTTTGCAGTACATGCACGTGCAAGATCTTTTTTAGCGAATCGAGAAAGTTCTCCAACTCTTTCATTGTGCAGAGGCACCTTCTTTTCTCTCAGGTACTTCTCCAAGTGTATTTTCAGCTTCTTTTAGAAGCTTTGTGAGTCATTTTAGGTAACAATGCTTATCTCGCTCACACAATACTGTATACGTAAACATGTCCTAATCAACACTGCTGCTCAGGGGTTCTGTGCATGCATGATGTGCGCCAAGCATTTTGAGTTGGATTATGTCATTTGTGAATGTCCTGTATTGATCAGCACAAATTATTGCAGATAAACAATTAAAAAAAAAATTCCCATTAAATTTCATATCACATATCCATCATCATCATCAATTAAGGGAAGCACCGAGTTAATTCTAGCCAAATATAATGCAAAGTAACACAAGTGAATAAAAGAACAAGTGGTGATAGTTCATTATGTATACATGCCAATTGGCACATCCGATACAGTAAAAGTGAGTTCCAACAAAAAAATTAATCTATATATTACTAAAACTCTCATCTTATATATATATATATATATATATATATATATATATATATATATATATATATATATATATATATATATATGTGTGTGTATGTATGTTCCCGAAATACAGCCAAAACGGTACACGATAGCGCAAAAAAATTTAGGGCCACCTTACTCACCATTCTCCTGTGGGGTGCAGTATCAAGTTTCATTCAAATTGGGCAACGAAAAAATTATTTTAATAATCAATTCCCGATTCAGTCAAGTTCTCTTCGGGAGTATTTAATCAATGCAAACAACCTCAGCGGTATAGTTCGCTGGAGCTATCTTTTTTTTTTTAATGATTTTTTTTTATCAACCGCTGTCACAACAGGAACCCAACAGGTTCATGGGTCATCTAGTATATAACTAAAACTCTCATCTTGTTTGTATATATAGATATATTGTTACGAATCTGGAAGCCTTGTGCACACAGACATTCAGGTCCCCAATAGCTCAGTTATTTTGATAAGTAAATGTGGAAACTTGATACTGCACTTGAATGTGGAAATTGAATGTAAATTTGAATGTAAAATTTGAATGTAAATGTGGAAACTTGATACTGAAATGGAAACTTGATACTTGATACCCTTTCCCTTGTTTAATGGGTAATTAAATGTTCATGCGCTGCGGAGTTACTTTGATCGTCAGGGTTTTCTTTTATTATTACCTCCATAAATCTTCTACAACACCAGCATCACCCTCACCTTCACCTCGCTCTGGCCGACGCCATGGCGCTCGTGGTGGGCGGAGTTCAAGGAGGAGCCTCACGGCGGCTCTCGCCCAATCAGGGAGATGTGAGCGAGTTCCTCGGCGGTCGTCCAATGACCACAGCCCACACAGGATAATGTTCTTCTGCCTGTTTGGGGGGCGGGCCGCCGCGAAGGCCGTCACGCCCCCCCCCCCCGGTCCAATCAGCAGACTTGGTGTCATTTGCGGCCAATGGGCGATGAGCGAACCACGCCCGAAAAGGGGACAAAGGGAGAGAGAACAAATGATCGGCGGCCTTCTTCTCGAGCGAGTTTCTGGGCTCTGCTCGTCCCACCGCTGGTCGGATCTCTCTCATCGCTGGCTCTGGGGTCGTCGCAGCGATCCCTCACCTCATCTCGCCGCCGCTGGATTCGGCTGCCCTGGTCCGTTCTTGCCGACTGGTGCTCCGGGAAGGTGCGGACATCGAGCCGCGCACTCGCGGCCAGGTAGCCTGCCACGCTCTCGTCCCTCAGCTCGACTTCCCTCCGAGATGAAGGGATAATAAAGAGCATTTTGGTCCGTTTCTTTTGGGTGTGCGTCTGTCTGTGTGCCCGTCTATAAGTAAGAATTGGATAAGTGCTTTAGCTGTACATTATTTGCCTTGCTTTAGTCGGTTAAACTCTGCTCTTATGTGTTCCTTCCCCACCTATTGTAAAGAAATATCCATGTGTTAAATGTATCAGCTCGTTTTTGTGTTTTCCTCATTGGTTTAACACGGTGCGTGTTGGGGAATTAAAGAAGGCCATTGTCGCCGTAGCTGTGTGCATTCGGACCGACGGGACCTTGGTGACCATCCGCTCAGGTTACGCACGGGTCGAGCACGGAAACGACTCGTCCCGTTTGAGTCCCGTTGAGGGTGTGAACACTTGGTAGCTCGCCACGTGGGTCTCTCGGTATTTTGAAGTTTGGCAAATAACCCTGTTCCACGTGGTGGAATTATTTACAATTCACAGTCCTGTAAGGGACCCGTACCCTCGGTGTTTTCTGAATGGTACGATATAGATTCCGGGTGTTCGGTAGAGTCGACCCTACTGGTCCACCTAGCGGTCGTGCTCGCAGCCGACGCCCGGCTCCACAGAAATATATATATATATATATATATATATATATATATATATATATATATATATATATATATATATATATATGTTTCCGAAATGCAGCCAAAACGGTACACGATAGCACAAACATTTTAGGGCCACATTACTCACCATTCGCCTGTGGTGTGCAGTATCAAGTTTCGTTCAAATCGGGCAACGAAAAAAATTATAAAAAAATCAATTCCCGATTCAGTGACATACTCTTCGGGAGAATTTGATCAATGCAAGCAACCTCCGTGGTATAGTTCGTTGGAACTATCTTTTTTTTTCCTTGAAATAATTTTTTTCATCAACCGCTGGTCATCACGGGTCATCTAGTGTATAAATAAAAATAAAACCTCAGGCCTATTCAAATTGCCAGAATTGGAATTGGTGAGAGTGGTTTACATTTCCCCCTATTCAAATTGTTTCATTTTAATTAGCAGGTATTAAAATTGGTGAGAGCCAACTGTAATGCAAAACCATTTGAAAACCTCCAGGGTTGCAGTCGGTGCCAAGATAACATATTTTTTTCATTAATCAGTTTCAGCGACATCATTTGTGACGCTCAATCGATTGGTAATCAAAACAAGTTTTCTCTGTATACAAATGCGAGGCTCATGGAGGAATTGGACAAGGAGACGGTTTCATTTGACACGTGCATACATTAAAATATCACCTAAGGGGGAAAAGGAGCATATATTGGAGATGATTATCAAGATTAAAAAAAAAAGACGATGGGAAGGAATGGGAGCAACATGTGATGGTATTGAGCTGCAGCCTCAAAACATTGGCAGCAATAGCATGATTTGACTGACAAAGGGAAGCAATTCCACAGCAAGGACAAAGAGAGCACCTAAGCATGACGTCTGAAGTTTGGGAGGTTGCCAAGGAGGAGGCTACCAGATAACAAGGAGGGAGTTGCTTTACATCTTGGTAACCAGGTAAACGTATTCAGTTTCTGCTGCATTAAAAAATACATATCCTATCTTGGTAACATATATCAACGACTTGCTAGTTCCATATTGAGTACTGTCGGATTGAACTGCATGCAGCATATTTTGAAGAGATCTCAACAATAAAGAATCCTCTATCTCACATTATCTTTTACCTGCCCCTTTAAAAAATATATTAAAAAATTATCCCACTATTCCTGAGAGGGATAACGAACAATGGTACCTGTAGCCTGTGGCTTGTCCTGTCAAATACTCATGTGACGGCAGGCCATGGGTGCACAAGAAGGCTTGTAGTCGTTTTTTCTCCAAATGTTGTCGTTCCTCCAGAGGCTTCTTCCAATCGTCGGGTGTGGTACGACACTCTCCGCCATTAGAAAAGCTGACATTGAGAGACCGAATTTCCTTTTGTGCATGGCGAGCAGGAACCCTCCTCGCGCTTCGAAGACCATAAATCTCATCTAAGCTTGAAGGAACAGACCGTGCACCTGATGGAAGGCGATTGTTAGTTCGTGCTGCAAACATGGCAATACGTCCAACTCAGAAACGGCCTAGCAAAGCTAAACTCTTATAATGTTTCCTGAGAACAATTTTTAAGTTTGGACAATTCCTAATAACATCAAGGTCTATGCTGTTGTGACAATGAAGTCTGCTTCACCTTGCAGCGCCACGTAAACTGATGAGCCCAGGTAACTTGATGCACAGATGTTCGTTTCGTGTTTTAACAGTGGATATCTGAAGAAGCCAAATTGAGGGCACCATGCTATTAACCTTATTTGTTTAGGAAATGATCTTGTATTTCCAAAGCAAAAGTCAATAATAAGTAACTGATCATTTTGTTTAATCAAGACAAAGTTACGATAAAGTCAATGTGTGTCTATTTTCAAATTTGTACACTGCACTGTACTATATACTGTCTGTGATGGAGACAAGTCAAACTAGCTTTTCAGGCCCATTCAATTAAACAGCTGATCAAACATTCAAAAACAATGTTAAAAGTTTTTTCCCCCCCAAAAAATGCATAAAATGTCTTCAACAGGTGTGTTAAGGACTAACAATAATGGACTGTAATTAATCTGATCAAATAATTTATAAATACTCGTCTTCAAAGCATGAGATTATTACTGGGAAATTAGTTTGCCCTGAGATAAATGGGCCAAGTTTGTCAGAGAAAACGAATGGACAATAAGGTACCGATTTCTGTTAAACATTGAAAAAATTTTTTGCACAATCTATTGGAAAAAGCTGGTTTTATAAAATATCAATAAATGTCTGTTCTACCCTCCATTACCACTTCCTCGCCCATTGCTCTTGCAGGGTACTGTGTTTCATCCCATCCTCTCGCTCCTCTTTTCCTGTTTGTTCTTTTCCACTGGTTGGTCAGTCCAAATGTGGCCTCACTGTCAGTTTGCTGCCTTTTTACCTTCTATCATCTCACTGTTCCATGAGGCAAGATCTGAAACGTTGCAGTCCCAGCGTCGTGGGAGAACCATGAGGGAGGGCTGTCTCGGGTTCCTCTCGGGGCTCACCGGGAATCGCAGGCCGTTGCAATGTGTGTGTGCGTGCGTCGTTGATTGGTTACTTCATATGCAGTTTTCAGAATGTGGAATGGAGTCCTCCCAGGGTGAGCTCAAAGTATCCACCTTCATTTCAGGAAAGGGTCACGATTCATGGACCAAGCTGTGAAGTTTTCTGTTCTCAAAGTTTTGTGTCGAGGGCTCTCTTCAGGATTGTTACTGAGCCCCAGACAGCTTCCAACTGTAGTTTCTTTGTAGTAATATTCCCAGGGATGGTTTTTAGCTCGCCTGTTCAAAGAACAGAGAGCTATAGCGATACCCCCGGTGTGAGCGTGAGCGTGAAAATGTTAAATTTTTGGTGCAAGTTATTTCCTTTCTAATGTTTTTATCTGCCACACTATTTTTTACTGATTACAATATACAAATACATATATTGCTTTAAAAGTATTTGGATCAGACTTCACTGCAATGCTTTATAAAAAATATTATTAGACTCGTCTTTTAAAAACGATAAATGTATAAACAGGCGAGCATTGGGTGGCTTTGACACCAACTCTCTGGTTAATATCTCCGTGAGGTTCTTTGTCATCATTCCCATAGCTCCAACTATCACTGGTACAACTTTGGCATTCTTCAGCTTCCAGGTTTTCTCACTTCATTCTTGAGGTTTTGGTATTTGGTCTTTTTCTTGATTTCTGCATCGTTAGTCCAAAATCACTGGTATTAACACCTCACTGAGCAATGCTGTCTTCTCTTTTTTGTACCTAAGTGTGATATCAGGTCGCATCACTTTGTTTTCGATGTTCACGCTCGATGGGATCATTAGGTCGTACATGAGCGGTAGTTACTTCCATGTTTTCAGTGATTGCTTTTGGTTCATGTTTCCACTAATTTTCTGGAACTGCATTATCAAAGTTTTCACATGCGCCAGCGGATTACTTTACAAACTCTGTTGACATGTTGCAGATGTGCCAGGTGTTCTGACATGATTTTTTTTTTTTTGTGTTTGGTCGTGAAGCATCACATATCATTCTCTTTGCTAACACAACCTCAACCCCTCACCTGTCTTTTTTTCCTCCTCCCCCCACCTCTCTCTCTCTCTCTCTCTCTCTCTCTCTCTCTCTCTCTCTCTCTCTCTCTCTCTCTCTCTCTCTCTCTCTCTCTCTCTCTCTCTCTCTCTCTCTCTCTCTCTCTCTCTCTCTCTCTCTCTCTCTCTCTCTCTCTCTCTCTCTCTCTCTCTCTCTCTCTCTCTCTCTCTCTCTCTCTCTCTCTCTCTCTCTCTCTCTCTCTCTCTCTCTCTCTCTCTCTCTCTATCCCCTCCTTGCTCCCCCTCCTAATAAAATGCAGCCCACACTTCAGTCATTGTGTGTGTGTCTCACCCACCCCCTCCTCGCACCCTTCCCTCCCACAGTGGATAGCAATGTTTGGTGAGGTGTCACTCTCCCTACCTCTCTCCCCCCTTTCTTGCTCTTCCCTCCCCCTTCCTAGCTTCCCTTCTTCCTCTCTCTCTCTCCCTCTCTCTCTCTCTCTCTCTCTCTCTCTCTCTCTCTCTCTCTCTCGCTCTCTCGCTCTCTCGCTCTCTCGCTCTCTCGCTCTCTCGCTCTCTCGCTCTCTCGCTCTCTCGCTCTCTCGCTCTCTCGCTCTCTCGCTCTCTCTCTCTCTCTCTTTATCCCCCCCCCCCCGCCACCCAACACCTCATTATCCCCGTCAGTGAAGCGACGGTTGTATTTGCTAATAGGTTAATAAATGAGCAAGACACGAGGTACTTAGTGTATCAGTATTCCTCTTTCAAACGGTTTTGGTCCAGGAATGGTTTTGACAACAAAATAAATAAATAAATAGAATTCAGCATGCACATCTTGCGATCCATTTAATTTGTGCATCTGAAAATTTATACTTATTCGTTTTTTAGCTGGTATCTAAAATTTTGGTACACATCGGAAAAGTTCGTTGTAAGTCGATGTTTTTTTTTTTCAGAATTGGTCTCCTTGGACCTTGATGTAGAATAACAGCATTGAAAAACATTCATTGTTACCTCACTGCTGAAGGTGGACCAAGGTTATGTTTTCACCCCTGTCTGTCTGTGAGCAGGATATACTTATTAGGGTGTCCTTCCAGATGAATGGTTTTATATTGTCAAAGCCAGGACACAGGCAAAGCAACTGGTGTAAGAGTCAAATTTCCTCCCACATCTTAGGTATCAGTAATGAACCTTCACAAATGTATTATTTATGTGAACTACTTGTGTTGTCCAATACAAATCGGTTAATGCAGTTATTCGTTTCATCACGATGTACGTGATCTAACAGAGTTATTAGCTTCAATCTGTTTCCTGCATGCTTTACAATAGTTGGTAATACAGGTTCATGTGCAGATATGATGAAACGCCAGAAAAAGTACCCGTCACCAGTGAAGGGAAAAGTAAGAAAAAGTACCTGTGTCCACAGTGACAGGAAAAGTTCAAATTGATCTATCAATTTATATTGTTTCATAGACTTTAAATAGGTCAATTGTGTTGTGCTCTTGGTGTCACTCAGAGCCAACGCTCTGAGCTACTTTTACCACCCACCGCAAAATGGTGGTGTAACATAGGGTGGTGGAGGTTGGATTTGTCTAAAAAGAGGGCAAAATATCCTGATTGCAAAATAAGATGTCATCAACATTACTCATGCCTGTTCTGCCATCATTTCACAAGCTGTTAGCTTTTCAAACATGTTCAAAACATGAAAATGTTGAGCTTTTCAAACACCGTAAACAGGAGAAAGAGGAGTACACGAAGCCTGGTGTTGGCTCAATGATTAGGGTGGCTGGCTTACGATCTTCGGGTCTTGAGTTCAAGCCATTGTTATTCGTTGAATTAACACCAGGTGGGTTGACTCAGCCTGTCATCCTTCCCAGGTCGATGAAATAAGTACCTGTGTGCTGGTAATGGGGGGGCATTGCATCAGCGACACAACCGTCTCCCCAGAAAATGATGCAGCCAAGCAGCCACAGGCTGCATATGAATAAATGAATAAAAAGACCAATGCAAGGACAGACGCCATGGCTCGCAATATATGATAGATGACTTCCATTCCAAAGAACTTCAACACAGAAAGAGACCATTCAGCCCATCAAGCCTGAGCAACAGTTGCAAACCTATGGCTGTTTTTCTGTTTACAGTCGAGGCTCATGGATGAGCGAGAACACTGAATGGATCAGGATGCAGCAGGATAAAATGAGTCATAAACAGAGGGACACCAACAGCAGAGTTGAAGGACAAAATAGAGGGAGACTTGGATAAAGAATGGATGTGGAAAGGAACGGGGTGGACAGGATGGACGCAGAAGAAAACTTCTCCCCCCCCCCTCCTCCTCCTCCTCCTCCTCCTCCTCCCTCCCTCTCCCTCCCTCCCCACTCCCTCCCACCCTTCTCTCCACCTCGTCCTCTCTCAATATATATATATATATATATATATATATATATATATATATATATATATATATATATATATATATATATATATATATTGTTGCGGGGGGGGGGGGCGGGTTTCGAGGCTCGCCACGATGGGAAGCACTCGGGTCCCTTTAGAGCAAACGGTCCTGAGGCCGCCGGACACAGATAACTCCATGCACCAGCAGGTTGTGAAGCAACCACAAATGCCGATTGGCACTGCCAATCCAGGCAGGGTTACACTACTTTGCGTGATACCTTACCTGTGGACGGCCGAGTCAATTGGGGTTTCATGCCCTCAGCACACACCTGTATTCAGCTGAAGGAATGGAATGTGGAATTTTCAGTATTCAGTTGAATACAGCTGAAGCCGAGTGCCAATGACCCAGGGATGACCATGGCTCGTCCTGGCAACAGCTCGCTCCACCCCGCTCAGTTTCCCCACCCTCTCCGCTCGGTTGCGCTGGCTCGTGACGAGATCCTGGATGACTGACTAACTGACTGAGCCTGGATGAAAGAGAGACTGAGCCTGATATGCTCCCTGTTATACCTCCCTCGCGAGGGGGAGGGGGCGCTTGAGAGCAGAACAGACGGAGTGATGGGTATTTCACCATGCCCTCATTGGCCCACAGGCTCGAACCACTGTGTTTTCCTCGTCCTAGCGAGGGTTTTCCACCAGAAATTGCCCCATTTGCCTCGCGCTTTGCCACGCAATGAAGGTCCGAGAATAACATGGGGCAGTGTACCCCATAATGCACCCCCATCCATGAGCGCATCTCCACGTTCCAGCTGGTCCCGAAAGGTGGTGGTGGTTGAGACGTCATGGTTGTGGTGTTCGGAGTGGTGAAAGTAGGTGAGTTTGGATAGAGTCAGCTGTGGAATTGTAACGGTAAGTTGTGGGAAGGTGGTTGAAGCATTGCAGCAGTTGTGAGGTAGAGGAAGTGCTGTGGCATTTGTGGTGCAGGCAGCGAAGTGATGGGAGCGGTTGAAGCATTTGTCGTGAGGAGTCTGAGATGGTTGGTTGTGGTTGTGCTGTTTTTGGTGAAGAGGTCGGGCGTAGGTTGTTGTGGGGATTTTTAGAAGGCATTTTAAGTGATTGTGGTGAGCATAGTAAGGGTCTGAGGTGAGGTGTCAGTTGGATAATGGCGCGATGTTTCAACAGGAACTTGGCGCATGTATGCAAATGAGCTGCCGCTATCTTCTCGACGCTCCTGGTAGCGTTACTAATCTGCTTGCGTGCTTGCGTGGTTTGTGTATGACATAAAGGGAAGTAAAAAATATGAAATTAATGAAAAAATAAAGGACTGAAGACCTAACTAAAAGCCATATACAACGTATGTTGTCCCATTTACCCACTAGACATATGGAAAGGGCTAACTAAACATATACTAATGAGATAACTGTCTTTGGATCACCATTTGTTGTGTGCCATTGCCTCAGAGGAGTGCCAGTTTTACAGAACCGCAACACTACCCCCTCCCTTTTACTTGGCTCGTCCCAAGTCGTTAGGTATTTGTGTGGCATGAAGGTGTAGTTTTCCCTCAAAAACAATTTACCTATTGGTACCAGAGTGTGACATTTCAAATACATGTCCCAAAATAATAAACCTAATGCGTTGCATAACTAAGCTGACAGACTCACATGGACAACCTTATGCTACATTTCCAGAATTTTTTTGACGAAACACACAGATGGGATAGCCAACGGAAAGTCCCCTCTTAAAGGATGGCGTATTCGTTACTGTAATGCAATGCTCTGCATCAGCCTGTGAATCTCCATGGTGAAAATAATGTTCATTCAGGAATCGACCCAGACTCCACTGCTCAAGATAAGTTCACTATTTCTGAACTTTCCCATTTTCCCCTCCAAGCAGTTGGGATATTTAAAAGTTACAGACATCTGCTGAAAATCGTCTGTTCTCCGATTAACATTCACATGCCTTGTCTTGACCTACCTAGTTCAGTCAACTCCAGGACATCACATTATAATTACTGCTGGAGAGTTCATAGAACACCTTACCCACACAATCTTGAGAACAAAGGACATGGGAAGGGTCTTTTAAACTCTTGCTTATTGTGTTTCCGAGCACAATCTCTATTTCCTACGACTACAATTATGTCTGAATCTCTATATCATCTCATGCTGAGAGAGAGCCAGCAGCAAATTTAATTGGTCGAGGTGATGTAAAATGACGTAATATTTTGTGCAAGTACTGCGAAACGAAAGGTTTTTGAAAATGCCAAGAAGGTGATTTGTGTTCTCCAGTGTTCCACTATATAATTCAATTTAAATGAAAGAAAGATTTTAAAGGTTGTAGAAAAAGAGTTTTCGGAAGTCTACTGCCGTTGATGCACCACGTTTAACACCACCTTATTTAACACGTTAAATTAGTTCTTCATGCCTGTTGTTTGTGTCCTTTATGACATCCTTAAAAACAGTAAGTTTCCTTTTCAATTTAGTTTCACAGGCAGACAGATTAAAACAATTACCTTATTCCTCTATGCGCATGTGCAATCAGGACGAGATTCCGTACAATTTTCCAAATTCAGTTCGTGTTCCGATTCATGTTCAAAATCGAACATTCAAATGAAATGAAGTAGTTTCTCAATCATAAACTGGTGTCTGCAGACAGACTTCTTAGTTTTTATTACTTACGAAATCTAAAGATTTCGTAAGTATATTGATGACTTCCGTCATCTGTTTGTGTGTTTGTTTGTAGGCACAATAACTTGAGAACGGAAGAAGCTACCAATGTCAAATTACACCACGTGATTCAGGAGGGTGATGGCTAGCGCTGATTAGATTTTGGTCAAAATCGGTCAACGGTCAAGGTCACAGTGAGGTCAAACATTCGATTTTTGATGGTTTGGTACAGAATCATCATAGAAACTGTTGGTTTGCGTCGCTACCTTCTCGAGAGACAGCTTTTATTAGACAAGGTCAGTGGTCAAGTTGACGATTTCGTAAGTACCAGTCTATGACTGCTTGTTTTATTTATTCGTATGCAGCCTGGAGTTGCTTGTCTGCATCATTTTCTGGGGGCACAGCTGTGCCGCTGATGCAATGCCCCGTTTACCAGCATGCTGGTGCTCATTTTTGCCGACCTTGGAAGGATGACAGGCTGAGTCAACCCCACATGGTGTTAATTAAATGGAACAAAAGGGGCTTGAATTCAAGACCCTAGGATCTTAAGCTTAACACCTTAACCATTGAGCCAACACCAGGACGAGACTTATAAATGAAACAATTGCTTAACCCCGCTCTTCGCTTTGTGCATGCAGGGTTAAAAAAAAATAATAATCATCATCACAATTTACAGATATCATAAGCTTTGCTCACTCAACAGAAATATCCTCATTTGTATCCCATGAAAGATTGTCTGCACTGCAGCTAAGCCATTTAACTATCACACAGATTGACAATACAAGACATCACAGTAAGCCCCACTGATTGTCTGCTTGGCTGCATGACCCATCTATCACTCTTGTTGTTCAATTCTGGCAAGAACAGCCCAAAATGACCCCTGCATGACATTATATCAACCTCCTTAGAGAGGCTGGATGGGGGCAGGGAGGATATCTTAGAGTATTCACACTCACCTCGGGGTTGTCTAGCCTGGGTTTCAATCTCGATGTTACGCCAGAGGACCCATCGAACAGCGCTGGTTATTGGTGGACATTACAAAAAAAACAAATGTCTTTTGCAAAGAGGAGATGTGCTTTTGCTGGCACTGAATAAATTACAAATTCCTGCTCTCAACGACAGGGTGCCTCAATGTTGATTGCATCTACAAAGTTTTATTTGAAAATGTTTTAAAACGTGCCTGTAATTGCATTTTTTGGTTTTTGACCTCACCCCAGGACAGGTTGGAAATGTGGCTTTCCCAGGAAAAGGTCATGGCAGATAGTGAGATCCAGAAGCTTGAATGAAAGGACTTCTTCCCGAGGGTTGTTGAGAAAGTAGACGGGGGGATGGGAGAGGGGGGGGGGGTTCCAAACGGTCCTTTCAGAGAAACATAGTGAGAGAATACCTATTGTTCAGGTGTGTTTTGGCAAACTCCAGTCAGGCTTTCTTATGTCTCTCTCTCAGCAGTGGGGTCCTCCTGGGACTTCCACCATAGAACCTTCTTTCATTGTGTTGGCGACGGATGGTTCTGTCGTACCTTGTGTCTGAAGGTCAGCTTGAATCTGTTTGGCAGTTGATCGAGGTGTTTTTTCCAATCTTGTGTCTGACCTCCTCAGACAATTCTCTGGTTTTCATTCTTTTCTCCATGCTCATTGCGGTACACACAGTGACGCAAAACAGCAGAATGACTCCTTTTCTCAATCAAACTGGTTGAATGAGTGATTTTTATACTGCAGGCACCTGCAACTCACCACAGGTGAGTTCAATTCCAAGGTCGAGAATCACCTGCTTGAAATCAAATTATTTCGAACAACTTATAAAAAGTGCCAATAATATTGTCTGGGCCATTTTATGATTTCTGTTTGGAATAAGCTTACATATAGTATTTTTTAAGGCTTTTTGTTTTGTTCCACTGCAAACCAAAGAAATACATATGTGGATACCAAAATATTTTTTCTGGAAGAAAAAGTTCAAGTGTGCCAATATTTTTGGCCACAACTGTACGAAAGTTTGTTCTCGACATTTAAAATAACAACATGGGGCAATACCCATGGGTGCTCACCTGGTAACACGTGGATAAGATAACCAGGGAACGACTGGAAGGCATGGATGACCCATAAAATATGAAACGGAGAAAAAAAGTAAATACCTATGGATTATTTTTTTAATATCATGAACAAACTTTGCTACATCAGGGATGATGAAGGTTGTGCTCTAGTTTCATTGAAATTGTGTGTGTGGTTTCAGAAAAGAAAGCAAATACCTCTTGGGGGGCAACCCCCACGTACAATCCCTAAGACCCCACTTTTTTACTGTTGTGAACAAACTTTAGTACATCACGAGTGATGAAGGTGGTGGTCAGATTTCATCGGAATTGTGTGTGTAGTTTCTGAGAAGAAAGCAAATACCTATGAGGTCCATCGAAAAAGTAACGGGACGAACTTCACAGAAATTTTATTCCAAAAAATATATTGAAATCACAGCTTGTCCCCTTTAAAATAGTTTCCCTCCAGTCTCACACACTTGTCCATCCTCTTTTTCCACGCTTCGATGCACCCCCGGAAGGCTTCTTCTGGAATCCTCCGGAGCTCTGTCGTCACGGCCCTTTTGATGGCCTCCACATCAGGAAATTGTGTCCCCTTGATCACCCCCTTGAGCTTTGGGAATAGGAAAAAACTGTCAGATGCTCAGTGCACTGTGAGCAGGGGCATTGTCATGGTGGAGCACCCAGGCGTTGTTCTCCCACATATCCCTCCTCTTGTCTGAGACTGATCTCATGAGGCGCCGGAGGATCTCCTTGTACACGTATTGATTCACTGTTTGACCCTGTGGTATAAACTCGAAGTGGACGATGCCCTTGATGTCAAAAACGCGATGAGCATCACCTTGACCTTCGACTTCGACATCCTTGCTTTCTTTGGTCTTGGTGATGCCGGACTTTTCCACTGACGACTCTGCCGTTTGGTCTCAGGATCGTATTCAATTATCCACGATTCATCGCCAGTAATGACTCTCCTGAGCAGGTCTGGATCGTCTTCGAGGCGCTCAATAATTTCTTGACAGACACTGACTCATTGCTGTTTCTGGTCCTCGGACAACAGCTTGGCGACCATCTTTGCGCACACCTTGCGCATTTCGAGATTTTCAGTGATGATGCTCCAGACAGTGTCCTTGTTGATGGAAAGTTCCTCAGCAATCATCCGCACCATGAGTCGACGATTTGCGCGCACCATCTGCTTCACATGCTCGATATCGTCCGCCGTTCTACTCGTTGAAGGTCTTCCAGACCGTGGATCGTCTTCAACCTCCTCCCCTCATTTGAACCTCATGCCATTCAAATGCATGTGGACGTGACATCGTTTCTTCCCCGTAGACTTGCTGCAGCATTGCGAAGGATTCGGAAGGTGTTTTGCCAAGCTTGGCAAGAAACTTCAGATTGGCTCTCTGCTCACGACTCATAGCGCGACAACTCAGACTAGACAACGTGTAAAGCACGACCTGTAAAAAATCACACAATGAGCGCACTTAACCATCACCAATCATATATATATATATATATATTATATATTATATATATAATATATATATATATATATATATATATATATATATATATATATATATATATATATATATATATATATTGCTGGAATGTTGCGAAAGCCTATGATGCAACCCGCTCATTCAAGTTGTGTAAGTGGAGTACACAGCAGGCTCAGTCCCGTTACTTTTTAGACGGACCTCGTATTTTGGGGACAACCCCCCTTACACCCTCTTACAGCCCGATTTTTCTAATAACATGAACAAAGTTTGGTAGACCATGGGTGATGAAGGGTGTAGTCAAGTTTCATGAGAATTGTGTCATTTCTAAGAAGAAAGCAAATATCTCTTTGGTGGGGGGAGGGGGAGGAAACTCCCCTGTAAACTCCCTCCGTAGACCCCTTCAGATCCCATTTAAAAAAAAAATGAAGGTTGTGGTCAAGTTTCATCAGAATTGCATGTTTAGTTTCTCAGAAGAAAGCAAATACCTATTTTGGGGGGCAACCCCTGTAGACCCCCTTAGGGGCACATTTATTTAATACCATGAATAAACTTTGGTGCATACATGGTGATGATAGTTGTGGTAAAGTTTCATTAAAATCATTTGTGTAGTTTCAGAGAAGAAGTTGAAAGTATTTGTGCATGGACGGACGATGCACAATCCCATAAGCTCCCGAGAACTACGTTCCAGGTGAGCGAAATATCATGGTTTGAGGGAATCAATGGGGGTCAAAGTGGGTCCAGGTTTCAACCCCGCAAAATAGGTGTTTGCTTTCTTCTTCAAAACTACATAAATAATATTAATGAAACTTCACCACAACCTTCATCACCCGTGATGTACCAAAGTTTGTTCACGGCATTGTAAAAATTAGGGTCTAATAGAGATTACGGAGTAAAAAAGTGGGTCCAGATTTGACCCCAAAGAATAGGTATTTCCTTTCTTCTCTGAAACTACACACGTGATTTCGATGAAACTTGACCACAAACTTCATCACACATGATGCTAAAACTAAAAGTCCTATTTTCACCAAACTTTGTAGAACTTCTGAAGACCAAAGCCTCCTGATGCCTTGCAAATCCCATCAATGAAATTGCAAATTAAGTAGATCAATTTTTAAACGCCAAAGGTCATTCCGATTCCCAGATCGCTACTTTTGACTTCTCAAAAAGTATTTTAATACCTGATTTAGATGTAACTTAGTAGGAATCATCTCTGCCTCATGCTTTCACACGTTTGTTTAAACCATCAGCTAATTTACACATTTTATGGGTCATCCATGCCAACCAGTGTTTCCCTGGTTCTACCAGGTGAGTCCAGGGGCATTGCCCTATTATTATTATTATTATTATTATTATTATTATTATTATTTTTTTTTTTTTTTTTTTTTTTTAAGCATGGGGATAAACTAAAGAAAACCCCAATGTTTAGCATGTAAAAGTCTCATTGAGGCCGAGTGGTTAGTCGCCGACTCAAACTAGCAGATGCGGTTTCATCCCAGACAAAGCCATGTTCAAAGTTTTTCTTCTGGGATGTAAAACAAATGTTACACAGCGTCCATAAAGTCCTTGTGCAACTTTGAGGCTTTATAAATTTTGATGTACACACGATAGAAACAAACTATAAATTGCAAATGAAAGCATAATTCATCAAGTTTGGTTAATGCTCATGTTATTGCTGTTGTTAAACGATTCCCCTGGGTTTCTTGACGAGTTGACATTTTCTGATGAGGCAACTTCTACATCAGTGGTAAGGTCAACCACCACAATTACTACCACATTTGGGAGACAGAAAAACCTCAGTAAGTCTTGTAACATTAAAGAGACTCACCAGAAATCAATGTCTAGTGTTCTCTCATGGTGTCAAGCATCATTGGTCCTTTTTTTTTTGGAAGAAGCAATAGTCAATGGTGAACATAACTTTGCAATGTTGTAGAATTTCTTTGTTTACAAATTACGACGATTAAATCTTTCATGCCACCTTGTACCAGCAACACTAGACTCCCTGCCGCTATGCTTTGTATGTGTGATGGTTCTCAAATGATCTCTCCCCAGACAAGTGGATTGGTAGACGTGGATTGTTTGGCCACTTTGTTCGCCTGACCTGAGGACTACATTTTCTGCTGAGTAATTCATGAAATTACCGAGCAGAAACTGGAGAATGTTTTTATCAACTTGGAAAACTGGAATGAACGAAGTATTATGAAAGATGGTGATTATAGCCTAAAAATTTGAACTGTATTGAGTAAAAACTTTATGAATTATGCTTTCATGCACCATAGTTCGTTTCTATCATATGTACATCAAAAGTTACAAAAGTTCAAAGTTGCACAAGAACACCTGAGACATATTGTTGTGGTTCTGAAAACTGCATGCCTCGAAGGCAATGGCATCCATCATACAGTGATCCCCAGAGTTATTTCATTAATATACATGCAGTTAGACCTTTCCATCATGTTCAATGGGTAAACGGGATGAAGTGCGTTGTGTGGGTCACATAGTTAGGGCTGATTATATCTCTTTCTTCCTTTCCACCATCAGCGAGGCTGCCGTGCATGGTATGTATGAATGTTCTCGCAGAGACCAAAAGAAGCATCAACCACACGATGGGAAAACCCTCTGCTACAAGAGTACTATGTCTCGGGGAATAGTAGAACCATACATTAAATTCCAATGCTGTACAGGACGCGCGCGGTGCGCTCTTTTCAACCCAAATCTGCATCTAATAATTATATCCAATCCTTTCCTTCAATCCATGACACAGATCGGGGCCATTACCGCACTCAGGCAGCCGCCTGTGAGGATCACCACTGTGATAAATAACCGCATACACGATAGTGGATCCGCGCGCAGCCCCGTGATAATTACCATCGCACTGTACGGGACACGCTTGGCACACATCTTGGTTCGGGTCTGTGCGCTGGTTCACAATGGCGTCTTACCATCGATCTTTGCTCGCCACCGCGGCCACCAATATCTCCAGCGGGCCGCAGAGATCTTCTCGCAACTCCACCTTGATGCAGCCACCACCAAGCAGAGGCATGCTGTACGGCCCAGATCGCTCGGGCTGCATGGCGTATGGACGAAGCAAGCGCATTAATCAGCGCCAACTGCAGCGCGCCAGAGGTGCCTGAGCGGGCATGCGGGGCTGACGCAGCCCTCGGCCAGTCACCGGAGCCAGGCGCCCGGGAGTTCGGTGCAAGGCGATTCATATTGCGGGGTTCGGAGCGAGACGATTCCCCAGCTCGGCCATGTCTCGCCAGATGTAAAACAAGGCCGCTTCCAGCCATGGCGGCCGGGTCGTGCGGTTGCCAGGGTCCAATGGGAGTGCCCGATTCGGGTGATGCCGCATCGCTTCGGGTCGTCGCCCCCACCCTGCACGATGGATCTTATATAAGTCGATCGCGAAGCCGTTCAGGGCTCATCTTTCCTCAAGAGCTGTGATCTCTACATTCGCCACTGGTTCCACCCACCCACCTGATTCCACCTGCCTTCTCGCGTGCTGACTTCACCTTCTCCACCCACTCATCTGGCTCCACCTAAAGTCCTCCCTCACGCCTAACGGCCTCGCCCCTTCTCTGGATCAGTGCACGCGCTGTGCCGGCACCATAGCCAAGCAGGAGATGACGCGCCAACACTCAAGGAGGGATCGCTCAGCAGAGCGTCCCCCCAAAACGTACTGGGTAGCAGAGTCAGTCAACTGTGCAAGGTATTACGAGACCGTTATCCTCATCTCCTCTCCTTTCTTCTAATTAACTCCTCTTTATCGGGTTGTGTGTGTGTGTGTGTGTGTGTGTGTGTGTGTGTGTGTGTGTGTGTGTGTGTGTGTGTGTGTGTGTGTGTGTGTGTGTGTGTGTGTGTGTGTGTGTGTGTGTGTGTGTGTGTGTATGTAGTGGCACCAGTTAACTTTAAGTTAAGATTGTAGAAGATATATCGGTGTAAGTCTGCTCTGTGTCTGCTTTGTAAGTTGCTTGCCTTGCTGTCGCACCCCACGAATACCTTACTGTCCCTGCTTACACACAACAATATATATATATATATATATATATATATATATATATATATATATATATATATATATTCATTGTGCCACATGCTTTTCCTCGCCTGCCTGTTAATAAATGATTGTGTAGAAATGTTCCCAGCTCGTTTTTGTCTTCTCTTTCATTGATCCAGCATGGTCCATATCCTAGCCAAGCCAGGACTTTATTCCCAACGATCCGTTCTTCCAGCTGGTACATCCTTGGCAGTGTTGCTCGGCTGCATCTGACCCGGTTCGGAAAATGCATACCGAGGACGTGTCCCCCGGTAATTAGGTCATGTGATTAATTAGGTAACCGGTTTAGATGGAGGACCCTAGGTCACGTGGTTGAGTTATTGGTGTTCACCATCAATTAACGACCCGCCGCGTCACGGTGTTATCCGTGTGCGACAGCCTGCGATTCTGGAGAGTCTGGTAGGAAGTCAAGATAGCTTCCCCCCCCCTCCCCTCCCCTCGGTCTTCTCACCCCGACCCCAACAATATGATGGTTGGTGCAAAAGTAATGCCTATTTATTAACAAAGATTAGAAATAATAGGTTCGGTATTCATTTATTTTTCAAGACTTCACACCAAATAAACACACAAGTTATGGCTATTAAAAAAATGAATGGGGGTGGGGGTAGTGGAAGCCAGCTGACAAATAGAAGCCATTGTTTTATTGTTCCATTGTTTTATTGTTAGAAAATAAACTTGTACAGAACACGAAGCAAAATAAATTGGTCACAAGCATATTTAAAGGGTCAACACTGGGTTAAATTTGAATGCAAATGAATGGGTTCAATAAAGTTGACTGAAATAATGAACCAAAATTATCTTGGCAATTTATTTTTATGTCATCTAATATTTTGATAAACATTTCAGGATGATCCTATTTATGTGATTGGCGATGAAGACTAACGATTATCCTCATTTCTTCATCCACAGCACAGATTTAACTCCATTTTTCATTAATTCTTCACTGTATTATCATTCCTGATGTAATCCGAGAATGTTTAGAGGCATTGTAAAATTTTACTCTCCGAGAAACTCTTTAAATCGTGCATGTGCTTTCAGGAGACTTTGTCAAAGGACACACAGTTGCATCCATCCCCTAGACTCAGGAAGGTTCATGCAGATGAGCCACAAAGTGTCCTGCATTTCCTCGAAGAGGCTATATCAACAACCACTTGTAGACAGGAGGGCAATCAGCCCAGCTGATGAACCCATGGAGAAAATGTAATTGCTGGGTCAGTGCAAATTAAGGATAACACTGAAATGAAGAGGTTTGGAAATAAACAGCAATAACAACAAAAATTGCACTTATTATTTAACAAAATATCAAGCTGAATGGAAGAGATTCATGAGAGAGGGCGGAAGGTCAACAAAGCAACCACCATTAAAAAAAAAATGTTAATCACCATCAAACAAGTTGCAGAAAAAAAGGTTTTTTTTTGCACTGTAATGTAAAAGCAAATGTCAAAAGTTTAAATGACCATTGTCATAAAGGCGCTATCACACCTTGACGTTTTAGCCAGCAATGGCAACGTATAAAAATGTATGTAAAACGTTGGCGTACGCTGAATTTGAGTTTTTTTTTTTTAAAGTGTTGGTCGTATTCATAACGTGTTGGTCATATGCATAACATATTAGTAACGGGCACAGAACGTTTCGTTGTCTTATAGATAACTTATACCAACGAATGCTTAGCCTGTTGTCGGCGTTCACAACCTATGTCCAACAATAGTTTAACTTTGGCATAGCGCGCTGCACGTATCACCGACGAACTCGTGGCGTTCTCTGTTAAAAAGCTGCCACACGCCGATTTAAATCATAACCGCCTGAAAATTGGAAGTGTCAACATCGCAGTCACACCTTGACGATATAGCCAGCGTATGCCGACCTATGAAAAATGTGTCTAAAACACTGGCACACGTCGAATACAGTATGGGTAAGTTGTATATACGTTAGGAGCATGCTGAAAAACAATGAAGTACGCTGTCATATTCCGTGGTACGTCTAGTATGTCATGAAATTTCAAGCATGCTGAAAATTTTACGACGTACTCGACGTATGGCTCACAAGTTCCGCATACGCTGGCATAAGTTCTCGGCACGCTCCGCGATCGTTGACACACGTCGGACACACATTACTTGTAAGTTACTCATAAGTCGAAACACATCGAGGTAATGTTTAGCATACCCGAAACTTAATTTTTAACCTATGAGTAACGTGCTTTGAACCTATGTGTAACGTATCTCAAACGCACATTGTCGTATTTAGACGAATTTGATTGACGTCTTCCGGACAACCACAGAACTTACTGAACGTGTTTCAAACTTACATCTACCGTATAATGGCGATTTGGCAGCGTTTAGGGAAATTGGTATATACAAATGGGCTTCACAAGAGGAACCCGTCAGTGTTCCAGACTCCATGTTGAGTAGATGTCAATGTCAGTAATATCAGTAGTAGTAGTATTAGGTGGGCATGTCAGTAGTAGTAGTAGTAGTCGGTCCATGTCAGTAGTAGTAGGTGAGCGTGATGGGGAGGGTGTGGGTGATGATGGATCCTCGTTGCGTCCACGAATAGGAGACTACTTTGCACCATTGTTAGATGTTCTTTTTGGCTAATTTTTTTTTCTCATTCCCACGATGAACTATTTTTTTTGTTTCAGTTTTTAAAGTATTCAAAACGACTTGGACAAATGCATAATGTACTAGTAATGAACACAGAATGCTTCGATAACTTATAGATAAGTTATACCAACGATTGATTAGCGTGTTTTAGGCGTCCACAACCTATGCCCAACGATAGTCTAACGTATGCATAGCGTGGCAGCATATCGTCGACGATTACGTGAGGTTTTCTATTCATAGGCTGCAACTTCACTTTTAATAAATGCCTGTCACTCGCCTATTGTTTTTAGACGCTGGCGCTCGGCAATTGAAATCGTTTCCATTGAACAAGTTAAATCGCTTCCACTCGACAATTGAAATGATTTACACTGAACAATTTAAATAAATGGTTGTCACTCGCCTATTGTTTTTGTACGCTGGTGCTCGGCAATTGAAATCGTTTTCATTGAACGAGTTAAATCGCTTCCACAGCACTGCAGTCACGGCACCAACAGCAGCAGGCTCTTTGCCAGCCTCATGCCAGACTCAAGCGGATCCCTGTAGAAGGTGTACTGCTTGGTTATCCTTGGACCCACTCTGGCTCGCAGCTCGTCGAACATCGCTGGGGAAATTCGCAGGAAGTTGATGAAGGATGCATGGTCCTCGTTCCGAAGTTCCACCATGAGCTGGTCATATATGCCGTAGTGGCGTCGCCTCCCGATCCATGGTCTGACCCAGTTTCTTCTCCTCCGTTCACGTCTTCTTCTCCCAGCTCTATTGGCATGCAACTGGTGCAGTGTCAACTCGATGAGGTCATGTTGATGTTCGAGGACAGGTAAGTATTGTCGTCTCAGCCTTGCCGTATCCTCCATCTCTCGGAATGACAAAAACATGTTCTCATCACGAAGTCGAAAAAAAAGATGGGTTCCTCCTGCGAAGCCCCTTTTTAGATACCAATTCCCATAATCGCTGCCAATACGCCATTATACGGTATCTGTAAGTTAGAAACGCGTTCAGTAAGTTCTGTGGTCGTCATGAAGACGTCAAATACGTCTACATATGTATTTGTGCGTAGGACATGCTTTACAGATAATTCCCAAGCACGTTACTCATAGGTTATAAATAAGTCACGGGGACCCTAAACATTACTTTGACGTGTTTCGACGCATGAGGAACTTTCAAGTAACATGTTGTGAAGTGTGAACAATGTTCATGTAGCGTGCTTACAAAACGTTACTCATAAGTTAGAAATAAGTTTCGGGTACGCTAAACATTACCTCGACATGTTTCGACTTTTGAGTAACTTACAAGTAACGTGTGTCGACGTGTGTCAACGATTGCATAACGTGCCTACAACTTATGGCCAGCGTAGCGGAACGTATGAGTCATACGCCGGCATACGCCGTAAAATTTCAAGCATGCAAAAATTTGAGGACAACCCAACGTTTAAAGCCAGCGTACTACGACGTATGGCAGTGTTTTTCAGCGTGCTCTTAACGTATACAAAACATACCCATAATGTATTCGACGTGTGCCAGCGTTTTAGACAAATTTTTCATAAATCGGCACATGCTGGCTAAATCGTCAAGGTGTGACAGCGGCTTAATCAGTGGGTGGGAAATCTTTTTTCATAGAAAATGGTCACTTTAAAGCAAAAAAGCTGAAATCCGTCGTTTCGCAAAAGTCTGGGTCAATAGTCTCTCTTCAACCCAATAAATCTTAAACCTGGTCAAGATGGGTAAACGTTGGCCTTTGCACACTCACCTCGAAACTGTGTAGCCTGGGTTTAAATCCTGACCCAGCTATAAACTGTCAACCTGGTGTTTCTCATGCAGGGCGAGGAATCGATGTGTTCCGTTGCTCAGAGGGATGACAGACTCGGAGTCCCATTTGTGAGCATTAGTTTGTAGACGATAAAGATCCCACGGTGTCGTTTGTGAAGATTAAGGCCAAACAAAAAAAGAAGTTTGTTTCCGGTTTCCTACCGACCCATTGCTTTTATATGCGACCCTACGATTTTTGTTGACAATTTGGACTCGGGCGCCGCCATTTTGAATCCCGCGTGTTACGTCAATGAGTTTCAAAATGGCGGTGCCCGAGTCAAACGCGCACGAGGACTGCTTTCTGGATCGGTCTTTTCACGGTTAGTTTCACCTATTGTGGTGGCGATGATGGTGACAGTGGTGATGGTGACGGTGGTGATTTGGTGGTGGTGGTGGTGGTAGTGGTGCTGCAATAGACTTGCAAAAATGCACTGGACTTGCTGTTAAACTTATATATATATATATATATATATATATATATATATATATATATATATATATATATATATATATATATATATATATATATATATATATATACATACATACACATATATATATACACATATATATATATATATATATATATATACACATATATATACATATCTCTATTATAATACCAAACTTGCACACTAAAAACTCGGCTCGCCGTCACACATCCCTATGAAATTGCTTTGGCACTTTGCGGACATGCCGACAATGTTTGGGAAGTCTTGGCATTCCATAGTCCCACTTGCATTTTGCACAATGCGTATTTTTGTCATTCCCCGTGTACGGTCTGTCGTCTGCTACCAGCTATGTTGTACTGCTATCCCATGCATGTGCACGGGTATCGCTAGTATATATTAAATATTAATAAACAATGCATATTTTCAGCATGCATGCACTGTTAAATATGTAGAGAAATTTAAGACAGAATAAAGTGCATTTTAGCAAGTCAAGTGCACCACATTACCACCACCACCACCACATTACCACCACCACCACCACCATTACCACCACCACCACACCACTACCACCAAGGAAAATAAACATTTTTAATCGAGTTATATGAATGTATTCATGGCAAAAATAATTGTCAAAAAAAAAATTGCCCACCTCCCTACCCAATTTTTTTTGGCGATGCAATGGGAAACAAATGTTTGTTTTTTTTTGGCCTCAGCGAGCAATCCAGACACCCTGAACAAATTACGAATTCCTGCCCGAACCTATATGGGGAATTGCATCAGCGGTAAAACCACACCCTCCCCAGCCAATGATGCTAATTAAATAGTCATGTGCTATCCTGTAATCTCCCGATTTAAGAACCTCTGATTCACGAACTTTCAACCTTGCATACTAAAATAATTGACACCATAAATTTGATTTATGACCTCAAAACCCAACATTATGAACTTTTGCTCAACTTCAGCCAATGCAGTTTTCAACTACAAATTTAACCTCATGATTTTTTGCTCGACCTCTCTTGACCTCATGAACTTTTGATCGTGAAATTTAAAATAAACGCATCTTGCTGTAAAACGCCACAGCATCACTCAGCTTACATCCAGGATGATGACGTTAGAAGGTCACTTCCCTCAGTCTCTCCTACACCATCACGGTTGTGCAGTAATAGTGTTAAAGTGCATTTTATTTACACTATTTAAATGTTCTTGTGCATTACTGCATTAATCCATAACTAAGGCTCCTAAAAGGAAGTTAAGCGCTCAAAGAGACGATATTAGTGGAAAGAAAGATAAGTAGGTACTATCGTTAGAAAGGAAATTTGAAATTATAAGTTTGACGCTGGTGCCCACATTGCGGGTGATGCGCATGAATTTTGGCTTTGCAAATACAACGGTCATTATGATAAGTAATAACAGAGAAAAGATCATGATGTGTGCTCAATCTGTGACACCTTCCAGTAGTGTAAAAATTTTCAATTTCATTCAACAAAAAAGTTTTTATCATCATCATTATTACTAGTACATGCCCTTACGTGCGTGGCCGTACGTGCAAAAAAAAAAAAAATAAATAAACTTTCAAACCGCATGCCAGAAACAAATACACAGGCCGTTCCTTCACTCTTGCGTGCCCGTATGTGCGTGTCCATACATGCGTGGTCGTACGTGCGTGGTCGTACGTGCGTGGTCGTACGTGCATGGCCGTACGTGCATGGCCGTACGTGCAAAAAAAAAATTCAAACCGCGTGCCAGAAACAACGACACAGGCCATTCCTTTGCTCTTGCGTGTCCGTACGTGCATGGTCGTACGTGCAACCCCCCCCCCCACCCCCCAAAAAAAAAAACTTTCAATCAACCACACAGGCCGTTCCTTCACGCTCGTAAACAACGACTGGATTGGGGCATTGTGTTTATCTATAAATGCACATAAGAAATCGGGAAATTATTGGAATACAGTAAGTCATCACTATCCGGAAGTGGTGCGTGCCCGTACAGAATGTTCACATGCATTCCACGAATTACCGCTTACATTGAAGTAACAACTGCTGTGATACTTACACACGCAGAGTTAATTAAAATTCAAATTAAAATCAAGTTTACCTCCCTGTCTTTGCTTGCCATGACATTCGCTGCCATTGACCATTGCCACTCCTACGCCACGGTAACTAAGGCGCCCTTTCCCCATCAGCCACACCTACGCAGCACTGTGTCTTGTCATTGGTTTGGAAAATAATTGGCCATAACTTGGGAAGCACTTGTCTGATTGATATCAAACCTTGAAAAGGCACATACTCAGGTCCCCAGCAATATACCTGGCAAATTTCGATTAGATCGGACCAGTGGTTGTCGAGAAACAGTGGTCGGTCACACACACACACACACACACACACACACACACACACACACACACACACACACACACACACACACACACACACACACACACACACACACACACATATACACATACACATACACACACACACACACACACCTGGAATTATAGATTATTGCCCTTTTCATTGTTATAGAATTTTGGGGTTGTGTTTTTTTTTATCCCCCAATTATATCTATGGGTGAATCGCTCCCGATTTATGAACTACTTTTCAGGAACACGTGATGATCAGAAATCGAAACATTGCTGTATATAAAAGAAAAAGATAAAAAATATAAAATGAAATTAGCAATTCTTGCATACTTAAGGCTCTGCTGGGTATTATTAATCCTTCAACTTTGCCACGATGCATTTTGCCATTTTCTATATCAAACAGTGTTAATGAAAATTAATGCAATCAATTTTCTATGAAAGTTGCTGAAAAAAACAAGTTACATGTATATCAAAGGACAGCAGACACCTATGCAAAGTCATCACATGCAAGATAGTCTCAGCACTTGAGCATGCATAAAATTGCGATGCCTCTTTCTTATAGAGCAATACAACAAAACGCACAATACTAAACATTCCATAATGATGTAATAAAACAAGAATTTATTTTTGAAAAGGATACATCATTGGATTGAAGTTCTTGAGAAGGAAAAATGAGACGACGACAACCATGAGCAGGAAAAGTATGTTGTTGTAAAAGATTGAAAAAGCAGTCGCCTCAAAATCTGCAACCTCATTCTTCTTCCACAGGATTCTGAAAAAGTCAAATGTTCATACATGTGCAGATGCTAACATAAGATCAGCAGAATACAAATCTTGCAAATGAATTTCCCAAAACTTTTGAGAGGGGAGTGGGTTGGGTGGGAGCCACACGTTGTCATTTGGGTTCCTGGATCGGCTCCAAAATGTCACACTTCACAGCAACTCGAGGACCGAGGAAGGTAAGCCATTGGCTGCCTCCACAGAAATTATTGACAAACTCATGAACCTGCATTGGCTGTTTCAACATTCGAAAATGATCAGAACTCACAATCCTCACTTTTAAAAATACGATTTTCTTTAATTTCTTTCGTACTGCGAGCAAGTTATATTTCCAAAAAATAAATAAACAAATAAATAAATAAAATTTTAAAACCTTGACAAATACACATGCCATGATCATTTTTAAAATAGCAAAAAGCAAGTAATTACACACAGTGTGAGATGACCTTGAGATGCGTTTTTACAGAATTTAACACTTTATTTTGGAATGCAACAACAAAATTGCATTTTTCCACAAAATCTAGGGTATTTGGTAGGATTAGAAAAAGTTTTGATCAACACCACTGGGCAAGGGTTGAACCCAAAACCAAGAGGGGCCACCTGGGTGAAAAGACAAAGAAGGAGGATGGGGATTATAGTAATTAAATGAGATATAGATGACCAATTTGTGACTTGAATCGTTTCGAGTTGACAGAAGTCAGGAACACGCTGCTGGGGAGGCTGCTCCAAAAAGAGACGGTGGAGGAGGAGGAGGAGGAGGAGGAGGAGGAGGAGGAGGAATGACAATTGTAATGAAGGTGTGGAAGAAAAAATGATTATATTCATGTATTCTCATGATATTCACTTGTTGTGCTTTTATCTCACTGAAATACATAAAACCAAGACTGGTATCTCCAATGTTTAAATGAATGTGCCAGGGGAGACTGCTGGACATGGTGACACTGAGCATATTAATAAAGGAGGACCACTAGGGTTGAGAGCTGGATGTGAGCAGAAGAGGGGTGGTTGTGGTGATCTTGGATATTAGAGTTTGAGTCTCAGAATGATTGAAGGAGAAAAGGATGTTGGAGCCCCATTGAGATAATGTGTGATGGAGGAAAAAGTTGAGAGGCTTTCACTTTTCCACAAAAGTTTGCGACAAGGAACTGGGAGGAGGTATACTAAGATTTCTAACTTGTGGAAGAGTGAAGGGTGGTGTCATCAAAGGAATGGTCAGAGTAGTTATTAGCTGGGAGGAGGTGTTGATGAAAAAAAAAAAGGAGCGAGGGCGAGATGACAGAACCTTAAGGGAAAACCAAAATTAATGTGGTGGGAGTCAGAGAGGGCACCTTCCGATGCAGGTAGACATACATTTCCCAGTGAGGAAGATGGAAAACAGAGCTGAAGTCTATTCATTCATAACATTGGCCAGGTGGTCGCTACTGGACCTGGCTTTGCGGAAGCCATATTGGTGGTGATTGAGAGAGCAGCAATCGAGGTGGGTTAAAAGTTGTTTATTGATTAGAGACTCCATAGTTTGAGATATTGGAGGTCAATGCGAATGGATAGTAATTGGAGGTATCAAACGCATCACCCTTCTTTGAGACAGGGTATACATATATGTGCTTCCAGGAGGATGGGTAAATACTGGTACAGTAGTAGAAATTGAAAAAGCTTGGAGAAAATAAGAGCAAGTTCGGAGCACAGCATTTGACGAAAACAGCAGGAATGCCATTCAGACCATTGGCGACAAGGGAGAGCAGGGTCTGGTGAAATTTGGGAATGGTAATTTTGAGACAGGCATAAGGAAGTTGGATTTAGAAAAAGCAAGTTACATTTGAGTTTTCCAGAGTAGAGTTGGCTGCAAATAAAGAGGGAAAGGTGTTTGCTTTGGATTTGGAAATGAGTTGTTGAGAGGAAGAAAATATCACTCACAGAAGTTGTTGGAGATGTGCTTGGCCAAATACTGGAAGGCAAAATTGATGCGAGGGAGAGAGGAAAGCTTGTCAGAGGTTTTCTGGATAAAGGTGGCTTTAGCTGTGGAGATTATGTGCTTGCAGCTTAAGGCCCGGTCACACCTTGACGTTTTAGCCAACGTATGCCGATTTTTGAATTTTTTTTCTAAAACGCTGGCACACGTTGAATACGTTATGGGTAAGTTTTGATAACATTGAGAGCACGCTGAAAAACACTGCCATACGTCGTTGTGCGTTGGCTTTAAACGTTGTACTTTTTGGTTGTCCTCAAATTTTTTCATGTTTGAAATTTCACGACGTATGCCGGCGTATGACTCACGTTCCGCTACGCTGGCCACAAGTTGTATGCACGGTCTGCGATCGTTGACAGACGTCAACACATGCTAGTTGTAAGTTAATCATAAGTTGAGACACGCCGAGGTAATGTTTAGCGTACCCGAAACTTATTTCTAACCTATGATTAACGTGTTGTTGGCACGTTACGCGATCGTTGCCACACATCGACAGACGTTACTTTTAAGTTACTCGTAGGCTGAAAGACGTCGGTATAATGGATCGTCCTTGCGTCAGCGTCCACGGCTACGGCCAGGACACTTATTTGCAGCATTCTTAAAACTTTTCTTCGGCATGACGAGGATGTTCACACTTCGATGTCTTGCTTGGCTATGATTCCAATTGTCCATCGGCAGTGTCTATTTAAAATAGTCGAGTTTGAGCATTTTAACACGTTCAGAAGAAACGCTTCAAATTTCCAAACCCCAGCGTCAAAAAACAAAGGCGAGTGACAGCAATTTAAATCGTTCATTGTAAACAATGAAAATAGCTGAGTGGTACCGTTTAAAAGTCGTTGAGTGTAAAAAAAATCCAATTGTTGAGCGCAAGCGTCTACTTTCAATAGTGGGGTTTGAGCAATTTAGCACGTTCAATAGAAACGATTAAAATTTCTGAGCGCCAGCGTCAAAAAACAAAGGCGAGTGACAGCAATTTAAATCGTTCATTGTAAACAATGAAAATAGCTGAGTGGTACCGTTTAAAAGTCGTTGAGTGTAAAAAAAAATCCAATTGTTGAGCGCAAGCGTCTACTTTCAATAGTGGAGATGCAGCCATTTAAATCGTTGAGTGGCAGCCTATGAATAGCAAACCCTACGTCACCGGCAAAGATAAACTGCCGCACGATATGGATAAGTTAGGCTATCGTTGGGCATAGTTTGTGAACGCCGGCTTCACGATAATTATTCGTTGGTATATCGTATCTATAAGTAATCAAAGCGCTCTATGCACATTATTAGTTCATTGTGCATTTGTCCAACCCGTTATGAATAGACCTAAATCGTAAAAACAAGCTATTGCTCATTGTTGAAAAAGCCCCATAAAAATTAGCCGCGAAGAACTTCGAACAATGGTGCAAAGATGTCTCCTACCCGTGGACACGCGGACGCAAGGAGGATCCATCATAACCCACACCCTCCCCCTCACACTCAACTACTACTGCCAACATGAACAAACTACTACTACTACTAATACTTACTGATACTGATACTGTTACTGTTACTGCTGACATGGACATCGACTCAAAAAGGACTCGAAAACAATGTTGGGTTCCCCTTTTATGAGCAGCATTTTTATATACCAATTCCCAAAACCGCTGGGAACACGTCTTTATATGGCAGTTGTAAGCTAGAAACACGTTAATTTATTTTTTTTTGTCGACCGGAAGATGTCATTGGAATATGTCTACATACGTCGATGTGTGTTGGGACTACGTAAAGAATTGGTTCAAAGCACGTCAAACATAAGTTAGAAATAAGTTTCGCGTAAAAAAGACATTACCGCGACGTGTTTCGACTTATGAGTAGCTTATAAGTAGCCTTTGTGGACGTGTATAAGCGTCCACATATCGTGTGTAAAACTTATCCCCATCGCATGCGGAACGTGTGTCATACGCCGAGTACGTCGTAAAATTTTGAACATGTTTAAAATTTCTTGACGTACTCTACTTACTACGACATATGATAGCGTACTTTAGCGTTCTACTCACGTATACCAAACTTACTCATACCGTATTTGACGTGCCCCGACGTTTTAGACACATTTTTCTTAGGTCGGCATACGCTGGCAAGATCGCCAAGGTGTGACCGTGATCTTGACACTTCCATTTCTACGGCAGTTATGATTCGAATCGTTGTGCGTCAGCCTTTTAATTGGCTACGTCACGACATCGTCGGCGATGCGTGCAACGCGCTATGGCTAAGTTAGACTATCGTTGGGCATCGGTTGTGTAGGCCGACAACAGGTTCAGCATTCGTTGGTATAAGTTATCTATAACACAACGAAACGTTCTGTGTCCGTTATCAATGCGTTATACATAAGACCAAGTCGCTATGAATACGTCCGAATCTTAAAAAAAAAACATCAAAAGTTCAACGTTAGCCAGCGTTTTACATACATTTTAATACGTTGCCATCGCTGGCTAAAACGTCAAGGTGTGACCGGGCCTTTACAACTATGATCTGCAGGTGAAGTTTTCCAGGCTATGAAGAGACATTTTTTTCAAGAGACAAAGGAAGCACAATGATGGGAGTACCACTTGGGGGACGAGGCTTTTCTACATTTGGATAAGTGGGGTATGTGAAAACATAACGAGAAAGATAATTTCAGTGATTTTGTCTGCTACAGTGAAAGGATGAATGCAGAAACTGGAATCTCGCTAGGGGTAGTCTGCAAAAAAAATAAAATGTGTAGATCATCTCAGTTTATTGCTGGGACTCGGTAGCAAACACTCGGTTCGGATCCGGCTTGGTAATTTTGTCAAAAATTTGCCAAGTTACCAGATTGGCTCAGAACTCAGATAGCTTTGCAATTTTTTGTTGTTTGTGTGTTTGTTTACATGATCGAGGCTCTTGGAAGAGCTGGAGTCAAGCATATGCAAAGCAATCACCTGGGATATGCAAGGCCTTAATCAAAGCTGTATTGACAGGTACAGCTGGCCATAGCAACGCTCACATTACAATAAAACGATGTCCTATGCAGGAAATGATAGCAATGAATTTGTTACGACATCGTGCAATGGTTTATTTCCATTCCTTTCATCCTATAATCTAATATATTGTTGCAGTATTCGCGCCCGCCGGCGTGCGGACGGCCACGTAACTCGAATCGCGGCACGTCGCCCACCGGACGGACAATCCAGTCGTGACCCTCTCGGACTAACGCCGGGAACCAGTCACGGGTGGACCTTTCGGTCTCACCGCGATCGAGCCAATCAGCCCCCGCGTGGGATAGGGTTGCTCGCCAAATTCGACCTACCTAAGTACCCACGCGGAGGGTAGACCGGGCGATCGCACCTCGCCGCAGGTCGACTTCGGACACGGGCCACTTAAGCGACCCGTTCCGTACTATCAGAATAACCGAGCGGTGTTATCGTCGACCTCGACGGTTCGATTAATTATCGGGCGTATTCAGCCCACTACCAACCCTTTACGTGAAGCAAGATGAGGATTCAATGGGAGAAATGACGAAGCGAAGCGGGAAACAGTTCAACACAAAGCACATTTATTCGCGGCACACGGGAAGCACACATATTCAATTCCACCAAAAGCACACAGAAAAGAAAAACACAATTCCATTTACACAAAAAGCAAATATAAAAGCGAAGACACAATGCAGAGCTAATACCGACTACCGAGCACACGGCAACACTTATACAATTCTACTTCACAGACGGCGCCGACAACACATACCCAAAACCAAGGAAAAGAAATACCCTCAAGGATGAGGCGGGCCTGAGGCCGAGACCGGGTCGCGCCGACCCGTCTGGTGATGAGACGCGGAGCGGCGATGGCGCCTCAACTCCGCGGGCCTCGCGGACAGTGTCTGGTAGGGGGTGGGAAAGGGGCCCCCTTGGTCGCACTATCTCAGCGCGGGGGGAAACAGGAGGGGGTTGCTGATGCTCGGGGTATAGAGGATCTTTATTATCCCGCGACGAGCGTCTCCACCTCGGCCAGGTCGCGCTGTCGGCCTCCCTCGGGTGCAGCTCCCTGCACGACGCGAGCACCCCCTCGTCTGGTGTCGCCGCCTTTCCACAGCTCCGTCCCCTCCGTTCCGACTCCAACGCACACGACGAGCAGCTCCACCACCCGCGAAGTCTTGACTCTGTTTCCGACTCTCCTACTCTCCTACTCTCCGCCTCTGGACTCTCTGGACTGACGAACACGGTCCTTTTATCCGCCCCGTAACTTCGCCCTCTCATCTTTGACCCCCTCCCTTCGACCTTTCACCTCGCTCCCCATTGGCCCGAGAAAAAGTGGGCGTGAAGGCTTTTTGATCCATAAATTTGCATATATCGATCGCCCTGGAGGCGGGGCCAAATCGCCCCTCGCTCACCGATTGGACGGCAAAAAGTGGGCGTGTGTCATTTTTGATCCGTTTTTGAAGCACAAAATCCGTGATTTTGTACACGCTGTTCGGCGCGCGCCCTGCACGAGTCCAACACCGGTACCCACAGGCGGCGCAAGAACGGTGGCGATGCGACGGCTGCGAGGTGTGACGTGAAGGTCGTGGCGGTTGTGGTGAAGCGGTGGTTGGTGGTGGTTGATGTTGTGGTTGTGGTGGTAACAATGGCGGCTGGTCCAAAATAAAGATAGTAAAAAGAAAAACGGCTATCCTGAAGAGTCGCAGCACGCATAAATGACATGTATTCCCACTAGACAACGGGTTCGGGCCTAACTACACATGTACTTACCGAGATACCTCACCTAAGGGACCTGAATGGTGGTTTGCGAATTTGGTAACCACAACACTACCCCCTCCCCTTTTTACAGACTCGTCCCGAGTCGTCAAATTTTCGTGTGCCATCATGTGTAGTTTTCCCCTAGTACATTTTACCTACGGATCCCTGAGTGCGACATTAATGGTATTCGTGTCCCCAAAATAAATAACCTGAGGGCTGCGTAACTACCGAAACAAACTCACTCACACGGACGACTTAAATAAAATTGCCGGCGCTAAGACAAACATGCCGGGGGCGCACTCATATGTACAGTACATCTTAACCTTAACTTACAAATTTTACACTAAACCATGGCCCAGGATCATTGAACTCTGCAAAAAGAAAGCAGTTAGCAGGGAGCCAGGCTGCCCGCATGCAGTCTCTGGCTCAAACAATGCAGGTGACAGGGAACGTGGCTGGCTGCTCACACGCAGTCCAAGGCCTTCCCTTTTGAACTGAACGCAGTGAACCACAACGGTGCATGGGCTGTACAAACGCAGTCTCCGTGCCAGCTCAAGTGGCACACGCAATGAGCACAACGAATGGATGGATGGATGGTTTGAATCGAACTCAGTGAACCACAACGGTGCATGGGCTGCACAAACGCAGTCTCCGTGCCAGCTCAAGTGGCACACGCAATGAGCACAACGAATGGATGGATGGACACAAACACGGTGCACGGGCCGCCACTGCAGGCCCGTGTTGTAGCTGCCAACAGGGCAGTTCTCGCAGCTTGCAAACTGTTGCCTTGCGGATCCTGGCGCACATGGAAATGAACAGGGGGGGGCAAAGCAAAAATTGAACGGGGCTGGTGAACGTGGGCAGTGGGCATGGCATGGCAAAGGCAGCAGGCAAACACAGCCCGCAGAAGAAGGCCGCTGCAGGCAAATACAGCCGGCAGATGAACTGGCCGGCACAGGCCTTGCAGCACAGCAGCTGCAGACGATCCGGCCGGCACAGGCCTTGCAGCACCACAACAGCTGCCGATGAAGTTGGCCGGCCTCCGCCTTGAAGCAAAACACGGCCAGCCGATGAAGTTGGCCAGCCTCCGCCTTGAAGCAAAACACGGCCAGCCGATGAAGTTGGCCAGCCTCCGCCTTGAAGCAAAACACGGCCAGCCGATGAAGTTGGCCAGCTCTTGCCGTTCAGTGGAGGTTGGTGGAGGGAGTGCGGTGGTGCTGGCCACTTGGAGGGCGGGCTCGGACCTACCTACCTGTCTCCCTCCCACCTATTGCCTTTGCCTGTCACTGTACATACCCACTCCCTTAATTTGTGAAAAACCAATTTAGCCCCAACTTATTTATTTATTTATATATTTTTTTACTTCCCCACTATAAATCGTCCCCTAACCCCCTTTATCGTCTATGTTCGGCTAACCTATTCTGTCACCTAGCCTACTCCCAACCCCTACGTTCCCTTCCCGGAGGGGAACAAGGGAGAGCTAGCGTCCTGTGTCGAGGCCCAACGAAGCCTCAGAATGGCCTCCCCAGAGTTCGGCGATCTTAACACCAAGTGGGTCCAGCGGCCCACAACGACAGCGAGGGGATGGATGGTGCGGAGGGGTACATCTCCTAATCTACCCTAACCATTTAACTGTTAAACTACCCCGGGGCTTTCAACAAGCGCCTCTCGCTTAAACTATTGGTTCAAACAACCCAGATTCCCGTCGCCTGTGTTGGTGTCCTCACAATTTCGGGCCTCGCCCCCCAATTTTCTCTCCGTGCCCTCACACGGTCTCCTGGCTGGGACACGTGGCTCCCTTTGGCAGGCACGACCCTCTGCCGAATCTCCCGCTATGGCACCCCCGGGCACTACACTGCCTCCGAGCCTACCAGCTCCCTAACACCGGGGAGTGCCCCCCATGGCACCTCGCCTGAAACGCACACGTGGCAGGCCGGCCTCCCGGGCCCCTTTCCGAGGGTCACCCGTGCCCACAACACTGCCCACGCGGCTAATGGCGCCCCGGGCCCCCGCACCAAGCAGGCGCACCCGTGCCCACTACTCTATCCCGGCCCCCCATGGGCCCATGGCCTACCGCGGCCGACTAGCCTGGTGCCCGGGGTACCCACTCAGCGATACTCACCTTTCGCAGCCACGCTCCCAAGCCCGTCAACAGGGCTCCTGCACCCCTCCAAATGGGTCTCGAGCCTACTTTCCCACAAACAACAAAACGACCTCCATTTTTCAATTTGACTAACCCAGCTAACTCAATCTACACTGACCCCGGGGTCCCTTGGGCGGGAGTCACTCCTCCCCCCAATCACTCATCGCACCATGCATTCCCCATTCGCTCCACTCACACAGACCCGCTGGCCTCACTCACTCACCATGTACTCACCTCACAACTCACCAACTCTTCAACACACACACCGCTGAACTCTGCCATCCTTCTAACTATTTCCCCTAACTAACTCGTGCTCCCACTCGTCCCTTAAACTATAGCACGTTCCTTTTAACTCTACGTAGCTAAACTACGTCCCCACTGCACATCCAAAGTCTGTCTCTGTCTCCAAATAATTCATTTTATTTCCCAACCTAAATCTGGCTACAATCCCTCTAACTAATCCATTCCACGGACTCCATGAGGACTTACCCCTGCCCCATGGAGTCGGTCTAACTAAGCTAACCCTTCCCCCTAACTAGTTTTCATCCTGTGCCCCTGAGTTAAGGGGGTCTTTCACCCCTTGCCCAGGAATCCTGTACACCCGAAAGTGAGGCTTGCTGTTTTTTGTTTTTTTTCTCTTTACATGCGCAGCACCTGCGCGGCAACTCAGAGCTCGCGCACTTTGCACCTGGCCGTGACGTCATGCAGCTGCACGTGTACCTCGTCCCTCCTTGGACGGTACCATCCGGCCGGGATACCCCTCCTGCCGGATTCCAACCACACGTGCAGCCATGACGTCACCGTGCGCATAAAAAAAACACAAGCCCCACGTCTCGAGGGGTTCCCCACGCGAACACATGTGCTTTGCCCGTTGGAGCTGAACACACACGATCGCGTGGAGAACCCGTCCGGTCCAAATCCGTTTACCTGCCTAAACTTTGTCCGTCCGCGGGATCGGCAAATCCACCGCGTGCGTTTCCGGACCGGGACTTCACTCTCGCAAGCGAGCACGTGGCGGTCTCGTGCGTTGCACAGCACGAACCGCGTGCTCACTGCTGGGTGAACCCGGCACGGTCCCCGAAATAGCTACAGCCGCTACTCGGCTTTCTCTCCTCTGTCGCCGTCTCCGTCTCCATTCCACACACGCATACCTGCGTGTTACGACGCACACAGTCCACTCCATCACATTCACACCGGGAGACGCGGCTGCGTGCTCCCGCATGCCAACCGACATCTCCCTCACATACCGCTCTCTCACACACACGGTCTCCCTTGCACACAGCGACCTTGCACACGGCCGTTCACTCACGCGTGCGGGGGCACTCACCCGCGGTGCCTCACTCGCACTCCGTGCCTCATCCACACACGCGGGGGCACTCACCCGCGGTACCTCACTCATACACACGGCGACACTCACACACGCGGTCTCTTCCACACACGGTGCCTCACCCACACACGCGGGGGCACTAACCCGCGGTGCCTCACTCACACTCCGTACCTCACCCACACACGCGGGGGCACTCACCCGCGGTGCCTCACTCATACAGGCCGTTTCACTCACACCCACGGCCTCTTCCACACACGGTCTCTCACCCACACACGCGGGGGCACTCACCCGCGGTGCCTCACTCATACAGGCCGTTTCACTCACACCCACGGCCTCTTCCACACACGGTGCCTCATCCACACACGGCGTGCTGGGAAGCACGTACTCCGGCACCATCGCCACCACACCACTCACACACGGGGTCGCTTCCACACACGGGGACGCACTCACACCTTGCACCACACACACAGGGACAACCACACTGGGGATTCGTGTCCCCACAAGGGTCTCCGAGGCCTCTATACCCCCCAAGCTCTCCGTGCACCTGTCCATAGCACTCCTCCCCTCAACCTCGCAAAGCACGACCGAACTCACCTGGTCGTGACTCGCCTCAAGGGGGCAGACTCCCTCCCCTCGTTCCTGGAGGAGGCCATCCCGCTGCTCGCACCGGGTCCCAACACGCTCCGCGAGCTCACCCCCATTATCCTCCACTACCTCCGTGTGTGTGTGTGCGTCACTTACCCCGTCTTCCTCGTGTAGTCTTTCCTCTATTTTTTCTGTCTCCCGTGTCTCTGCCAACTCGGTCACCTCTTCACCCTTTACCTCCCTTGTCTCAACTATTATTATTTCCTTTGTCACGGCCTTGTGTCTCGTCTCACACGTTTTGGTCTCCCCATTTAATTTTTCCCTTTTGGTCACCGTCGATTCCTCTTTCACGACCCTTGCCCAACACGCCCCCCGAATTATTTTTTTACCCGCCTCCACCGCGGGCCTGTCAGCCGTTGCACCCCCCTCCAGCTCGCCCACTCCGACACGTGGAGTCGCCATTTTCAGATCCCTGGTCACGGCCTTCACGCCCGCCTGCAGGCATCGGCCCATGTTCTGCGTCTCACCCCGTAGTTCTTTCATTTCTTCCCTCATTTGCTGTGTATTCGCATCCAATTTTTGTGTATTCGCATCCATCGTCGTTTTCACTTCATTTGTATTTGTATCCATCTTTTCATCCATTTTTTGTGTATTCGCATCCATCTTTTCGTTCATTCCTTTCATTTCGTTTTTCATATTCGCATCCATTTTTTCGATCATTTTCGCATTCATCTTTTCGTTCATTGCCGCCAGCATGGCGCATAGCTGGGCCATGTTGGATGCACTCAGCTGAGCCGTTTCGGCAAGGGTTGGGAAAGGGTTTTGGTGGAGAGGGGGGGGGAGGTGTCATACACTGCGGCCGCTGCCGCACCCATTTCGGGCTCTGGGTTCAGTTGGGCGAGTCCGTGTTCCTGCACAATCAACATTTCCTGCTCGGGGATTCCATCCTGGACCATGGATTCTACACATTCTACATCCATTTCTAATACCCCCGGCTCCCGCTCGCCTTGAGACGCCATCTTGCTTCTCGTGAAGGGTTAATTTAACTCGCTCGTAATTTGGAGGGAATCGGGGGTCGCTTCTCTCACCCCTGGACCGATTCCCGTGAATTTCGCTGGAGAGAGGAGAGCCCGTTGTCCCGTTCTCCAATACCAGTGCCGCGAGGAGGGCGATGAATTTGTATCGCACGACCTGACACCAGTGTTGCTGTATTCGCGCCCGCCGGCGTGCTGACGGCCACGTAACTCGAATCGCGGCACGTCGCCCACCGGACGGACAATCCAGTCGTGACCCTCTCGGACTAACGCCGGGAACCAGTCACGGGTGGACCTTTCGGTCTCGCCGCGATCGAGCCAATCAGCCCCCGCGTGGGATAGGGTTGCTCGCCAAATTCGACCTACCTAAGTACCCACGCGGAGGGTAGACCGGGCGATCGCACCTCGCCGCAGGTCGACTTCGGACACGGGCCACTTAAGCGACCCGTTCCGTACTATCAGAATAACCGAGCGGTGTTATCGTCGACCTCGACGGTTCGATTAATTATCGGGCGTATTCAGCCCACTACCAACCCTTTACGTGAAGCAAGATGAGGATTCAATGGGAGAAATGACGAAGCGAAGCGGGAAACAGTTCAACACAAAGCACATTTATTCGCGGCACACGGGAAGCACACATATTCAATTCCACCAAAAGCACACAGAAAAGAAAAACACAATTCCATTTACACAAAAAGCAAATATAAAAGCGAAGACACAATGCAGAGCTAATACCGACTACCGAGCATACAGCAACACTTATACAATTCTACTTCACAGACGGCGCCGACAACACATACCCAAAACCAAGGAAAAGAAATACCCTCAAGGATGAGGCGGGCCTGAGGCCGAGACCGGGTCGCGCCGACCCGTCTGGTGATGAGACACGGAGCGGCGATGGCGCCTCAACTCCGCGGGCCTCGCGGACAGTGTCTGGTAGGGGGTGGGAAAGGGGCCCCCTTGGTCGCACTATCTCAGCGCGGGGGGAAACAGGAGGGGGTTGCTGATGCTCGGGGTATAGAGGATCTTTATTATCCCGCGACGAGCGTCTCCACCTCGGCCAGGTCGCGCTGTCGGCCTCCCTCGGGTGCAGCTCCCTGCACGACGCGAGCACCCCCTCGTCTGGTGTCGCCGCCTTTCCACAGCTCCGTCCCCTCCGTTCCGACTCCAATGCACACGACGAGCAGCTCCACCGCCCGCGAAGTCTTGACTCTCTGTTTCCGACTCTCCTACTCTCCTACTCTCCGCCTCTGGACTCTCTGGACTGACGAACACGGTCCTTTTATCCGCCCCGTAACTTCGCCCTCTCATCTTTGACCCCCTCCCTTCGACCTTTCACCTCGCTCCCCATTGGCCCGAGAAAAAGTGGGCGTGAAGGCTTTTTGATCCATAAATTTGCATATATCGATCGCCCTGGAGGCGGGGCCAAATCGCCCCTCGCTCACCGATTGGACGGCAAAAAGTGGGCGTGTGTCATTTTTGATCCGTTTTTGAAGCACAAAATCCGTGATTTTGTACACGCTGTTCGGCGCGCGCCCTGCACGAGTCCAACACCGGTACCCACAGGCGGCGCAAGAACGGTGGCGATGCGACGGCTGCGAGGTGTGACGTGAAGGTCGTGGCGGTTGTGGTGAAGCGGTGGTTGGTGGTGGTTGATGTTGTGGTTGTGGTGGTAACAATGGCGGCTGGTCCAAAATAAAGATAGTAAAAAGAAAAACGGCTATCCTGAAGAGTCGCAGCACGCATAAATGACATGTATTCCCACTAGACAACGGGTTCGGGCCTAACTACACATGTACTTACCGAGATACCTCACCGAAGGGACCTGAATGGTGGTTTGCGAATTTGGTAACCACAACAATATCAAGAAAAAAGTTTGTTTGTTTGTTTATGCATTCGGACCCTGCAGGAAACAGTGCAACCAAACTTTGCATGGCCTATTCTTTTATCCAGAGGAAGGTTAAGGGCTATGTTTGGAATAAATATTTTTTTTAAAACCCCAGATAAAACCAGATAAGTCCCCACCCTCTGGGACATGAACCCAGGGGTCAAATGTAAGAAATCATTACATATTTCATGATCGAATATACAAAGTTACATTTAAAAAATGTTATAAAATGTGCCTGTAATTACATTTTATGGTATTTGACCTTTTGACCCTGCCGCAGGGGGCAGGGCCAAAACTATTCTTGCACCTTCTTGCCATGTGGTGATCACAATGACCAAGTTTGGTGAATTTCTGCCCAACTGTTTAGGAGACCACACCATGATGGACGGACGGACAGACAGACAGCGACAGAACAGAGACAGACCCTATTCCAATATGCCCAAAATAAAGTGGGTGCGAGGGGCTGCATGGGATTTTGCAGACAAACAATGAGCATTCCAGATTACATTAACAGTGCAAACTAGAGGCCTTGGAAGGGCCCCCCCCTGGAATCCAAACAAAATTAAATGATTCACTCAAACACATGAACCAAAGGCAACATAAGGGCAAATAGACATACCTCTCATCTTTCTCCTTCTTGGACATCTTCTTGTTGTCCATCTCAGACAGCTTACGGAGCACTTCCTTTGAAATTGCATCCTCACGCTTTTGAGCAACTCTGCAGGAAAAATATTTATGCAAGTTGTAAAAATCCCATGGCATCCTGCTGAATACAGCTCAACAAACAGGACAAACTAGAGAGTTCATAGATCATCTTACCCCACGCAGTCTTGAGAAACAAGGACATGGGCGGGGGTCTGCCTGCAGCAAATTTGATTCGTCGAAATGATGTAAAATGCCAGAATATTTTGTTCAAGTTTTGCTAAACGAAAAGTTTTGGAAAGTGGCGAAAAAGCAATTTGTGTTCTACAGTGTTCAAGTATATAATTAAATTTAAATATATATATTGTAAACGTTGTAGGAAGTATACCATTGTTGATGCAGCGTCTTTTAGACCACCTTATTTAACACATTAAATTACTTATTCGTGCTGCTTGTTGTTTGCGTCCTTTATGACATCCTTAAAAACAGCAAGTTTCCTGTTTGGAGAGATTTTTAATTCTGATTGTTGAGAAAAACCCAAAAACAAACCTTACTCCTCTGTGTGCAAGGTTCGTTTTCAGATTCATGTTCCGATTCGTGTTCAGAATATAACATTCAATTGAAATCAAGCTGTTTCGCGATCATAAACTGACTGTTTGTAGACAGACAGACAAGGTGAACGAACTGCTCAACTCTGCGTTGCACTTCGTGCACGCGGGGTAATAACAGAATGACGGAAACAGTTTTCAAACATAGAAATGCGACAGTTCCACCAAAAGCACACAGCTCATTGCAAAACAAACAAAAGCTAAGCTCAACTTGAACTCAAATACAGATTGCCTAATGAAAACTTCACTGCAACAGCTTTGGAAATGAACATGAGCTAACAGTGCAATCCATGGCCTTCTATTAGTCATTTCGCTTTGATGAAGGGATAACAGTGTGACCACTCCTTGGCTTTTTTCACAAGATCTTGGCTATTCGTTGTTCACCTTGGCATCTTGGTTTTCTATAGGTTTTGTTGGTGTATAGGTTTTCTTTTATTATTCTATTTTCTATTCTATTTCTATTTTCTCACAGTTTTTTCATTGGCTCACCTTGGCATTTATGAAAATGAGGAGTGGTCACACTGAGGTATAATGCTTGAACCATGAGCTCGACCTTATATCCCATGATGAATGGATGTTCTTTATAAACTTGGTTGATAACATCCTTCCACCGTTTATGGTGTTTGCTGAAACGGATCGACACCTGGCTTCACAGAATAGTATTCCATTAGGTCTGAATGGATTTTTAAGATCTCCTCCTGTTCATAAAGACGTCTGACAATTTTCGATTTTAGCTCACCTGGACTTTAATCAAGTGAGCTTATGCGATCGAGCAGTGTCCGTAGGTGAGTGAGTGAATCAGTTAAACACTTCAGTAATGATCACTTGAACCAAACACACGATTTTGATGAAACTCGGCCACAAGCTTCATATCCAATGCCTAACGAAGGTGCATTGACCACATCAAAATCTGCGCTCATTAAGGGGGTTGATGAGGGAGAGCGGGGGGTGGACCCCCAAAATAAGTATTTGCCCTCTTCTCCGAAACTACACACACGATTTCGATGAAACTTGACCACAACCTTCATCACCCGTGATGTACGTTTAAAACACGTTCATCACAAACGTTGAAATGCGTTTGTTCATGGCATTAAATAAAAAAAAATTAACGTGTATAGGACACGCGGCGGTCCAGGTGCGCTTCAGGACGCGTGGTCCTCTTTTTGTGAAAGGTGGCCCACATTCTAGAGCAGTGTTTCTCAACATTTTTTGTCCCACACCCCACTTTGATTTTCAAAAAAAATCGTACGCCCCACCATGATTGGAGACACTACAGTATATACTACATATGTATTCAAAAGGCTTTATTAGAACTTTATTGCAAATTTTATTCAATTGCTACTCACTTCAATGGGAGCCCTGCCCTTGATGCTGGCTTCAGATTTGTTTGATTCGAGGAACCAATTTTGTCAGTTTCAGTCTTAAATCGCCACGTTTCGTGATTTCCAGTCGATTTCTCTTAGCTTACAGCAAATCGGTAACAACACTAAATCCACATTCGACTAATATAAGATGATGGAAAATTTATCACTACTTCCCTTGCCAAAGTAGTCGAGTTTGGTATTTCTTTTCGCATCTCCTCAGACAGCCACATCATGGTTCCTTTGTAGTGGGGCAACTTTGCATAACAATTGTGCATTTTGTGAGGAAAGCATCAAATTTGGCACACTAGTAGCCTATCATATTATGAACAGATTTGGATATTGGGCCATCTCAAAATTTTTGATGGCAGTGGAAAAAGGCTGCCACAGCCATCAGCGGCTGAATTTGAGATGGCCCAATATCCAAATCTGTTCATAATATGACAGGCTACGGGTGTGCCAAATGTGGTGCTTTCCTCACAAAATGCACAATTGTTATGCTATATTTAGCTAAGTTGCCCCACTATTGATCTTGAAAAGACTTTTGAATCCTCATGCCCCACCTTGAGAAACACTGTTCTCGAGCGAGGAGAGTGTTTAAATAAAAATACGACATACATACAAGACAGTCGAAGAGTATACCGACACGTACTTGTGCTTGAGGATAAACTTGAGGTTTTTGTACGCCGTGGCAACAAGCCAGGTGCTGAGCACAGTGACGAGGCTGAAGACCAGTGCAGACTGGATCAGGTCCATTTGCCATATGCGCCAGTAGAGCCCTACAGTAGCAGAGGCAAACGAAATGACATTAACTCTCCTAGTGATGGCGCGCGCGCGCACACACACACACACACACACACACACACACACACACACACACACACACACACACACACACACACACACACACACACACACACACACACACACACACACACACACACACACACCATCATCATCGAGTCGTGTCACAGTACCAAGACCATTTTACCAAATACTCGGCATTACACTGCATGAAAACTGCTGGAGCTTTTAAAACACAAGACGGCCGCGTTTCGCTCACATATAGGAATGGCCGACACGACAAAAGCGTTGCCGTAGAACAGTAACGCAGACTTCATGGATATGGTGCGACTGAAGTCCTGCAGGAGAAGGTCTTCTTCAGAGCTTGGTTGCTTACTGGCAGCATGCTTGGGAGCCATTGCTCACAATCGAGGTCGAGTTGACGAGAAGGGACGGGATCGCTTACGTGGCAAAGGAAGCCGCGGTTGGTTGTTGTTGTTGTTGTTGTTGTTGTTGTTCCTCCAGCGCGCTAATACGTCACATTGTCTTTCAGTTGTTCAGCATTTTCTCACAGTTTTCAAGGCGATTAAAAAAAAACTGCTATGATTCGTTTTTACCAAACACTTTATCATTGCCTTTGTACAGGGACGATTACATACTGAATGCGAGTACAGTATTGTAAAAAAAAAAAAAAAAATGGGAGGGAGGGATTACAGCCGTAATGGGCAATACTCTAATATACTTCTCAAAAGTTTCTGCGAAATATTTAAATGATAGCTTGAATCAAAATTAGAACTAAAGTAGATATCATAAATTAAGGAAATAAAGAGAAAGTACTGCAGTTTAATCTAACCGATTTAAGATGGCAGTAAAGTTTAATGGAACAATGCCATAATCACATTTAAACAATACTTTTATAACGTTGCTCGGTAATTGACGAAAGAGGAGAATTGGTTGAACATCTTAACTTTCCCATCATCTTATTTCTCGAAATGCAGACTGAACATCATCAGGTCGATAAACCAGTAAACTGGACGAGCCGGTAGGCGACATGGGTGGTCGCTATATGATTGCATACTAGTCATACAGTTTTTGACGGATCGGGCTGAAATGTTTTGACAAAGAGGTTGATTATAGTGCGCATAAAAGCCTGGAAGCCGATTTTTGATTTTCGAAAAAAAAAAAATTCGGATTTTTTTCAAAAATTTCAAAGTCCCGTTGCTAGGCAACGGTGGTGACCATAGCAACGGTGCTCTAAAGCATACAACTAGATCCTGGTATGAACCTACCAGTCAAGTTTCATCAAAATCGGTTGACTCCTCTGGCCTCCAGAGCTGTCCATTATATACAAACAAACAGACGGAAAACCTGAGAATGACGGTTGTCGAGCGACCACCCAATTAATGAATATGGTGTAAATGAATGAAGTGCAGGCATGACGGGCTAACGGTCTCCTCCTCGGTTGAAACAATATAATTCCTTGTGAAGTCTCAAGGATAACGTCTCCAAATGTGAACCTTGTCCATCTCTTCATTGAAGTCGAACACAAATACGGGACGCTCCTTCAGGGAGAGGTGGGTGCACGGTTGTTTTCTGGAGCGTCACGTGATAACGTGGGCGGCGCGTCACAGTCACCTGACGTCATCAAGCGATTGTCGTGTCCAACCAACATCAAACTATCATTTGCAGGAGCATTCTAGGAGAACATCTGACCATGAACTGTACTTTGTCCAGATTTTGTTCACCAAATTTTCATGAGAAACGGCTGCTAGAAAAAAAAAACAGGACAAATTAATTGTTGGTAAGATATGAGTTATTGTGGCGTCAATGAGGGCTGCATCGTGGAGAACGCCGTCTTGTAAAAGTCAAAGGGACGTTACACCTTTGCGTGTTCCGGAGCAAGCGAATTGCTGTCGCTTGCCAGCAAGTCGTTCCGCATAAACCGCTTTGCAAGCTGCTCGCCCAGCCGTTCAGAAAGTGCAGCAAGTATCCATGTGTCCGTTCCTTTTGGGAGTTTCTCCAAGATGGCCGTGCGACGGTTTCACGGTTGACTGTATGTTAATCGGCCGACCCTCTTCAGAAATCAGTGGTGGAGACTGCAGACATCTGTTGTCGCACCCCTTTGTTAACCAATAACAATGGACAGGAATCGAATGTTTTCTGCAGTTGCCATCAACACAATTAAATTTTCCACATTTAAAGAAAGCGGATGCGATGATAAAACCCATAATCGATAGTAGTTTTCTCTGGAAATTCGGAAACACTCTGTGACCCTCCCACAGTGATCAGTCTGGTTGTCCTTTGGGAATCGTGGACTGCCTGGAAACCGATAAGCCCCGCCCCTCGGTAATGTGTTCATTCATGAAACCGATAAGCCACGCCCCTCACTCAGATGTGTTCATTCATGAAACCGATAAGCCACGCCCCTCACTCAGATGTGTTCTTTCTGAAACCCATAAGCCATGCCCTTCCCACAGATGTGTTCATTCATGAAACCGATGAGCCACGCCCCTCGCTCACATGTGTTCATTCATGAAACCGATGAGCCACGCCCTCGTTCAGATGTGTTCATTCGTGAAACCGATGAGCCACGCCCCTCACTCAGATGTGTTCATTCATGAAACCGATAAGTCACGCTTCTCGTTCAGATGTGTTCATTCATGAAACTGATAAGCCACGCCCCTCGTTCAGATGTGTTCATTCTTGAAACCGATGAGCCACGCCCCTCGCTCTGATGTGTTCATTCAGGAAACCGATGAGCCACGCCCCTCGCTCAGATGTGTTCATTCAGGAAACCAATGAGCCACGCCCCTCGCTCAGATGTGTTCATTCAGGAAACCGATAAGCCACGCCCCTCACTCAGATGTGTTCATTCATGAAACCGATGAGCCATGCCCCTCGCTCAGATGTGTTCATTCATGAAACCGATAAGCCACGTCCCTCGTTCAGATGTGTTCATTCATGAAACCGATGAGCCACGCCACTCGCTCAGATGTGTTCATTCAGGAAACCGATGAGCCACGCCCCTCGCTCAGATGTGTTCATTCATGAAACCGATAAGCCACGCCCCTCGTTCAGATGTGTTCATTCATGAAACCGATGAGCCACGCCCCTCGCTCAGATGTGTTCATTCAGGAAACCGATGAGCCACGCCCCTCGCTCAGATGTGTTCATTCATGAAACCGATAAGCCACGCCCCTTGGTCAGATGTGTTCATTCATGAAACCGATAAGCCACGCCCCTCATTCAGATGTGTTCATTCATGAAACCGATAAGTCACGCCCCTCGCTCAGATGTGTTCATTCAGTAAACCGATAAGCCACGCCCCTCACTCAGATGTGTTCATTCAGGAAACCGATGAGCCACGCCCCTCGCTCAGATGTGTTCATTCATGAAACCGATAAGCCACGCCCCTTGGTCAGATGTGTTCATTCATGAAACCGATAAGCCTTGCCCCTCGCTCAGATGTTTTCATTCATGAAACCGATAAGCCACGCCCCTCGCTCACTTATGTTTCTTCATGACGTGAAATCGATGAACTCGTGCAACTTATAAACGTCTGAATGCTTAAATTTTTGCTGTGTCATCATTTAAAATACTCACATGTCGTACTAACATTAATAAACAGAGATGGTTTGATCGAGAGGAAGGAACGAGGTTAGAATACCTTCAAAGTATTGAACTGCTTCTTTGAGTTATGATTTTAACAGCTTTTGAGGCTGTTTGAAGATGATTGGAAAAAAATGATTCCAATGTTTCCTTTCGGAGGATTACTCAAGGAAGTCCGCAATGAGGGAAACTTCCGTGAGCTCGATGGGACGCTGAACAGAGGGAAGCTGACAAAACAGAGAAACAAAGAAACCACAAACGTTGGGATACGAAGGGAGGGTGTTCAACGAAGTCCACGTTTTCAACGACGTCCGCGTTTTCAACGACATCCACGTTTTCAACGACGTCCGCGTTTTCAACGACATCCACGTTTTCAACGACGTCCGCGTTTTCAATTTCTTCAATGACATCCAGTATATAAGGCGTACAGTTGAGTTCCTTAAACAAGCTGTTAAAATGCTCCCAACCTTCAAAGCTTGAACTTTTCCCCCAATTTTTCTGTGAAGGTTCAGAAATGGTCCGCTTGTTTTTTTTTTTATAAGAGTGAGGTCAGAACACCTTCCTTCAGAGACCCATGGAGATACATTGGGATTGTATCTGTTACCCTTCCCATGGGCCTTACCCCCTCCCCCCTCTGCGACAAATTGTGATCAGGAATTGAGATACACCATGAACCCTGCATTGCATTGAGATGGATCTCAGTCTTGGAACCATAACCCATGCATTAATATGGATTTAGATACCTCCATGGTACCTTATCCAATGGATCTCAGCAGTATGATCTCATGGATCTTGGCAGCATGAGCCCTGCATTGAGATGGATCTCGGTCTCGGCACCACGAGCTCCGCATTAAGATGGATCTCGGTCTCAGCACCACAAGACCTGCATTAAGATGGATCTCGGTCTCGGCACCACGAGGCCTGCATTGAGACGGACCTCAGTCTTGGCACCATAAGCTCTGCGTCGAGATGGATCCCAGTTGTGGCACCATGAGCCTTGCATCGAGATGGATCCCAGTTGTGGCACCATGAGCATTGCATTGAGATGGATCTTGGGTTAGGTACCATGCATGATCCCTGCATTGAGATGGATTTAGATACATTCATGGTGCTTTATCCAATGGATCTCGGCATTATGGTCTCAAGGACCTTAGCATCACGAGCCCTGCATTGAGAGGGATCTCGGTGTCGACACCATGAACCCTGCATTGAGATGGATCTTAGTTTCGACACCATAAGCCCTTCATTGAGATGGATCTCAGTGTCGACACCATGAACCCTGCATTGAGATGGATCTCAGGCTCGGTACCATGGATTATCCCTGCATTGAGAAGGATTTAGATACTTCCATGGTGCCTTGTCCGATGGATCTCGGCATCATGGTCTCATGGATCTCAGCATCACGAGCTCTGCATTGAGATGGTTCTCGGTCTCGGCACCATGAGCCCTGCATGGAGATGGATCTTGGTCTCGGCACCATGAGCCTTGCATCGAGATGGATCCCAGTTGTGGCACCATGAGCGTTGCATTGAGATGGATCTTGGGCTAGGTCCCATGCATGATCCCTGCATTGAGATGGATTTAGATACCTTCATGGTGCTTTATCCAATGGATCTCGGCATTATGGTCTCAAGGACCTTAGCATCACGAGCCCTGCATTGAGAGGGATCTCGGTGTCGACACCATGAACCCTGCATTGAGATGGATCTTGGTTTCGACACCATGAGCCCTTCATTGAGATGGATCTCAGTGTCGACACCATGAACCCTGCATTGAGATGGATCTCGGGCTCGGTACCATGGATTATCCCTGCATTGAGAAGGATTTAGATACTTCCATGGTGCCTTGTCCGATGGATCTCGGCATCATGGTCTCATGGATCTCAGCATCATGAGCTCTGCATTGAGATGGTTCTCGGTCTCGGCACCATGAGCCCTGCATGGAGATGGATCTCGGTCTCGGCACCATGAGCCTTGCATCGAGATGGATCCCAGTTGCGGCACCATGAGCGCTGCATTGAGATGGATCTTGTGCTAGGTCCCATGCATGATCCCTGCATTGAGATGGATTTAGATACCTTCATGGTGCTTTATCCAATGGATCTCGGCATTATGGTCTCTTAGGACCTCAGCATCACTAGCTCTGCATTGAGATTGATCTCAGGCTCAGTACCATGGATGATCCCTGCATTGAGAAGGATTTAGATACTTCCATGGTGCCTTGTCCGTTGGATCTCATTATCCTGGTCTCATGAATCTCGACATCACGAGCCCTGCATTGAGATGGATTTCGGTCTCAACACACCACTCAAAAGAAGTCCTGGCGAGAGCCTGCAATCTCTGATTACTCTTTTCTTGTTCTAATCTGTATCATGAGTAAAATGTTCCATTGTACGAGACTCGAAGGTGTTTTACTTTTGCATTATTACTCAGTGTATTATTGTTATTAGTCACATCTATTATTACATCCTGGATCCACCACCGAAGGTAGATGAAGGTTATGTTTTCCCCCTGTCTGTCTGTCTGTCTGTCTGTGAGCAGGATATCTCAATAAGTCAAGGACTAATTAATTCGATTTCGGTGAAGTATCCGGATTCGGATACGAGAATTTTTTAAAGCGATTCTTCACCATTCATGAGAGATGGGGCCAAAAAGGATGTATTGTTGCAAATTTGGAAGCTTACTGCACACAACAGCCAGGTCCTATAGATCAGTTATATCGGTGAGTATGTGGTTCTAGTTAGGGTCCCGTTCAATGTTTAATGGGTGATTAATTGTACGTGTGCTGTGAATTATTTTATAGTTAAGATTTTTACACCACCACCAACAACGACAACAATGCCCTTCTTCGCTTCTTTACCATCGGCCTTGCCCAC
>NC_140970.1:67472382-67502382 GCF_056783735.1 Eptatretus burgeri | reverse complement strand
GGGAACACCAGTGAGTAAAGGGGTCTAAAGAGAGCACCAGTGAGTAAAGGGGTCTTAAGGAAACCCCAGTGGGTGAAGGAGTCTTAAGGGAACACCAGTGGGTAAAGGGGTCTTGAGGGAACACCAGTTGGTAAAGGGTCTTAAGGAAACACGAATGGGTAAAGGGGTCTTTCGGGAACACCAAGGGTCTTGGTGTCTTAATGTTATTACAGCTCATTGAGATCTTAAGGGCCTTTGGGGTTTTCCGGTTCTATGGCGTCTTAAGGGTCTCAGGAGTCTTCGGAAGTCTTAGGGATCTTAACCGTCTTTGGGGTGTGCGGAGTTTCAAATGTCATAATTGTGTTTGGGGAATTAAATAATCTTGTGGGTCTTCAGGGTCTGAAGGGGTCTTATCTCTCAAGCATGTTGAATGTCTTCTCCCAAGCATATAAAAAGGTGTATGGTTCTTCAGGGTCTTTAAAGGCTGAGGTTGTTAATGAAAATACGCTTCGGCCAACCCCTGGGTCGGACTTGGTCTGTGTGCCAAATTTTGTGGTTGTCGGCCCAGCGGTCTTTGCGAAAACACACACACACACACACACACACACACACACACACACACACACACACACACACACACACACACACACACACACACACACACACACACACACACACACACACACACACACACACACACAGACATCCGATGAATCTTATTTATTAGATTGGAATGCCATGCCGGGTAGAAGGACTTATTAACCTGCTTTATATACCTTGACATGGCATGCGTTGAAAACATGAGAATTCTAATGGATTTTTTTGTAGTATAATCGAGTCTTAAAGAGTCTACAGGATCTAGTCATAGGGGTCTTTGGGTCTTTTGGGTCCTCCGGGACTTTTGGGACCTTCGGAGCTTTTGGATCCTCGGTAATTTTTGGGACTTTTGCGTTCTCAGTAACTTTTGCGACTCTTGGGTCCTCATGAATGTCTTGGGTCCTTGGCGACTTTTTGGGATTTTTGTGTCCCTGAGGACTTTTTGGGTCCTCAGGAACTTTTTGGACTTTCGGGTCCTCGGAAACTTTTGGGACTTTCGGGTCCTTGGGAACTTTTGGGGACTTTTGGGGACTTTTGGTTCCTTAGGAACTCTTGGGTCCTCGTGTACTTCTTGGGTCCTCTGGAACTTTTGGGGCTTTTGAGGCCTTGGGAACTTTTGGGTCCTTGGGAACTTTCTGGAACTTTTTATGTCCTTGGGAACTTTTTGAGTCCTCAGGGACATTTTGGGTCCTTGGAGACTTTTTGGGTCTTTGGGGACTCGGTGTCATCCAGCAGATGGTGGTATCCTTGGGTTAACCTGAGGCAGTCCCTTTGGGTGGATGCCTGGAATGTCCGATCCCGAAGAGAGGATGATCGTCTGTCTCTGTTATCATCTGAGCTCAAGCATTTGGACATCGGTATTGCAGCACTCTCTGAGGTTCGGAGATCGAATCACGGCGAGATCATGGCAGGTGGTTCCACCTACTATCGGTCTGGCTGCTCTGATGGTTACCATACTCAATGAATTGCTGTAGCTGTGTCCATTAAGCTGACTCCAATGATAAAATATAATTGAGGTAACAATGGTCAGTGAGCGTATGATGAGACGAAGGATTCGTCACTCCTTGGGTGTTGTTTCTCTGGTCACTGTTGATGCTCTGACTGAGGCAAGTGATCTCACCATGAAGGACACATTCTATGCCACGCTCGAGTCTGTGGTTGATTAGTGCCCCAGGCGAGATACTCTTATAGTCTTGGGGGATTTTGATGCATCGACTGGCACTGATAGGGATTGTTATGAGATGTAGGTTGGTCCCCTTCGGTCTGGAAATGTGAACCAGAATTGCACCAAGTTCCTTGACTTTGCAAGAAGTCTTGGCCTTAGGGTGTCTGGTTCATGGTTTCAGTGCCCACAGGCCCAACGCTGGTGGTGTGGCAAAGGAGATGGACCATGTCCTCGTTGATGGGCGCTGGAGGATAATCCAGAACTGAAGGGTCTACTGGAGTGCTCAGTTTGTCAATACCAAACACAGACTTGTTTTCACAACTCTGAAGTTGCAGCTTAAATCCGGGAGGATGGTACCATCGCAGCCGACACTGGATGTTGGCAAGCTCAAGGATGAGAGGTTAGCTGAATAGTTGGGGATTTGGGGGTTCTGGGTGCTTTGGGGAATCCTGAAGAGTTGTGGAGTGCCTTCAAGACCACCCTCCTTGATGTCTTGAAACTCACCATCAGGCGAAGAGGAATTTTGTCTCAAGGGACACTGGATACCATTGATCAGTCACAGGGCCAAGCCTAATGGCAGAGCTGAGCTGTTCAGGGAGTTGAGGCACAAAACTGAATATGCGCTGAGGGTGGACAAGGAGGCCAATGTGCGAGGAATCTGTGAGGCGGTAGGGCATCACCTGTGGTCAAGTGATTCTCGTCCTGCTTACAGGGGAATTCACAGATTGCGTTCCTCCAAGCCCATCTATCGTTGTACTGCAGTTAGAGCGGAGGATGGTTTGCTCTTGACAGAAGAGTCTGAAGTGAAGGCCCACTGGGCCGGTTACTTTATGTGGTTGTACCAGGCTGATCCACCTGCTGTTGAGTTGGATGTCAGGGAGGTTACTAACCCTATTGCTGATGCTCCAATCAACTTTGATTCACATTCTTTTGTGGAAACACAGGTTGTGGTGAACCGGTTGAAATGGGGTGAGGCTCCTCAGATCTGTGGCATCCATGCTGAACTTCTCAAGGCTGGTGGAAATGCTGTACTCATGTCGTTGCATGCAGTTCTCTGCTCTGCCTGGCACACAGGCATAATCCCAACTGACTGGAACAGAGGCCTTGTTGTCCCTCTCGAGAAAGGGAAGGATGAGCGCCACGACTGCAACAACTGCCAATGGGTGATGCTGCTCTCAGTGCTGGGAAAGGTCTTTGCTCAGATAAAAATTCTTGATAGGGTTCGTCACTATTTACTTGCATACCAGCACCCAGAGCAGTCAGGCTTTACACCAAAGAGGTCAACGATTGACCGTATCCTTGCTCTTCGGGTCCTCACTGAATGCAGATGAGAGTTTCGGCAGTAGCTGCTTGCAGCCTATGCTAATCTCTGCAAAGTATTCGATTCAGTGAATCGTGATGCCCCCTGGAAGATTCTTGGTCTTTGTGGGGTGCCACCAAACTGAGCAATCTGATGTCTGAAGTTTACACTGGTACTGAGCTGAGAGTGCTTTGAGATGTGGTGATCCCATCTCTGACTTGTTTCCAGTTGTTACTGGAATTTGTCAGGGGTGTGTACTGGCCCCCTCACTTTTCAGCACTTGTATGGACTGAATTCTGGGGAGGATGTCGGAGAGATCAAGCTGTGGTGCGTCGTTTGGGATTGTCAAGACCTCTGACGTTGATTTCGCAGACCATGCAGTCATCGTCTTTGCGGAGACTCTAGATATCCTTTTTGGGCCCTCCAGGTGCTGAATGAGGAGTCAGAGCCACTGGGATTATGGGTTTCCTGGGTCAAAACTAAGATCCAGGCTTTCAGTGACACCTTGGATGCTGCTATCTTGTCTGTTACTGCTTGTGGTGAGGATGTTGAGGTCACGGAGAGATTCACTTTCCTTGGCGGTGATATTCATGTCTCTGCTGGCTGTGAGCCAGAGGTCAACCGACGTCTGGGTCAGGCCTGGGGCGTCATGGATTCACTGGATCATGGGGTGTGGCATTGTCGGTACCTGTGCAGGACGACAAAAGTTTGAGTCTTCAGGTCCTTGGTGCTTCCAGTCTTGCTCTACGGATGTGAGACTTGGACTCTGACCAGGGGTCTGAGAAGGAGACTTAATTCCTTTGGTATCAGGTCTCTTCGGACAATCCTTGGCTATCGCTGGTCAGACTTTGTGTTCAACGAGCGGTTGCTGAGAGAGTCTCAAATGAGATTTGTTACCCGCATAGTCCGTGAGCGTCAGCTGCGGCTGTATGGACATGTGGCTCATTTTCCTGACGCTGATCCTGCTCACCAGATTCTCTCAGCGATGGAGCCTCGTGAGTGGAGGAGGCCAATGGGCCGACCACATGCCTCATGGTTGCAGCAGGTTGATCGGCATCTCAAGGAGATGGGGACGGGCCAGGCATCTGCCTGGGGGATGGCCAGACCGAGGCCCCTGGAGGACCGACAGAAGGTGGATGCAGCGATGCGCTGTTCCGGTGCATGATCCCATACCTGACCTGACTTTTATCACGTGTACCCACGACTGATCATCAGAGGAAATAATTTTTCATATTTTCCTCATTGGGTGTCATACAACAGGTCTTTCTATAAGCTGCCATGTTTCGGAAAGCATTGAGCACTTTTTTTGCATTTATGACTGTGTGCTGATGTTTGAGTGCAGATCAACAACAGAAGTGTTCACTCACTATTTGCGCTGGTCACTGAAATACCTTTTATCCTCAGAATTGGTATATATGGCATTTTGGAGATTCTTGAGGTTACCTGGATGCTTTATCTTGTCCTTTCACTTGATATTTGATAAAAAAAATTTGTTGTTTTACTACAAGTGACTTTGTCTCCCTAGGAAAGGCTGAATTAAAGAACATTTAGAAGAAGAAGAAAAAGAAGAAGCTGCATTTGGAAAGACATTGAACCATGCCACGGTGGCGCCATGCATGCGTGCTTCTGGCTGCTTTAACCTCCCTCCTCCTGGCCATCATCCTCATCAGAACCGTCACCCTTTCTACACCAAAGTGCACAGTGCACGGCCGTGGGGAAAGAATCAAAATCCTCACACCCCCGAAGATAGATGAAGACTATTTGGAATTCATTTCAACACTGGTCCAGGCAGTGACCATCCCCACGGTGTCGAATTTTCAACACGTGTACAACACGACCGCCATGAGCGAGTTTACGGCGTTTTTGCATAAATGTACGTTGTCTTCACTGTTGATGGCATCCTTTAGAGTAATACAAAGACTGACCAAAACTTGAGGCATCCAGATGGAATAGTTTGCTTAACCACAATGCTGCGTAAACCCGAGACAGGAATGATGTCGTCAGATATTTTCCCTTCCGAAAAACGCTATATCAATGTTGCTAAGTTCTTTTGCAAAAAAAAGCAAACAAACCGGCCTCAAATGGGTGATGCTTACCATAATGAACTACGTTCCTGCGTATTGCTTTCATTCATGCCAAAGCAGCACTAGAGGTTTGCATCATTTGAGGAGGTGTGGTGATACCGCTAATGCAGTGCACCTGTAGATCAGGTCATGAATCTTTGTATAATTTGGCCAGGGTACCTGCACATCACATTCGCCTCGAAGCCGTCCAGCTTGGGTTTGAATTCTGACACAGCTGGGAGATTCATCAATGTGTGTGTGTTCTTCAGATAGACATTAAACTGGGCGTCCCATCTGCCGGCATTAGTTGGTGGACGTTAAAGATCCCATGATGTCGTTCTTGGAGGAGGTGAGCTATCGAAGGCACTTTGGATGAATTTCAAATTCCTGTCCTAACTACTGCTGGGAGAGGGATGGCAAACCACCCAGTATAACCCTTGCCAATAAACTGCTTCAGCAGAACCAAGATTGTAACACAGAGTATGGTACATCGGATCAGAGCGGCGCACCAATACTTACTCGTTTTGAGTGCTATCGTAGGAACTTAACATTTACCAGCAATTCCAAGCAGACGAAACACCCAATTTCATGTCTCTCTGAAGACTTGCATATTCATTTATGCAAGGCCTTGTGTGTTGATTTATTTACTTATTTACTGACTTAATTATTTGTTACTTTATTTACTTGTTAATTTATTTACTTATTTATTTATTTATTTACTTATTTATTAACTTGCATACTATCCATTCGAGCTCTTTGCCTTTTTTAGGCACCATTGTTTTGTCTTGCTCACTATGTGGAAGCCTTCAATCCTTCATGGTTTACACAAACATTTTAAACATAATCATCATTTCTTGGTTGTGACATTTTCTGCTCTGTTGCTGCACGTTTTTAACAAGACGTGTGTTGACAATGATAACGTTCTTATTTATCCCTCATCCCTGCAGCCTTTCCAACAATATTTTCACACAATCTGGTTACTTATGAAACGGTGGCCGAATACAGTCATCTATTTAAAGTTCAAGGTTTAGATTCCAAACTGACCCCTTACCTGCTCGCTGCTCACCTCGACGTCGTCCCAGCCTTGCCGGAAGGATGGGAATTTCCTCCTTTCTCTGGTACGCACCAAGGAGGGTTTATTTATGGCAGAGGTACTTTGGATGACAAACAATCGGTTGTGGTGAGTTTCAGATGTAGTTCACTCAACAAGTTGTTTTTCACTTTAAATTGGGTCATTTCTGGTGGACCTTTTTGCCATCTTTCAACTTTGCTTTTGGTGGGAAGCATGGGGATTTGCCATGGCGTGCTATCAATTTCGCTCTGTTGTGAGTTATCAAATGGTATTAAATGTGAATTCCCATTTTAACATGTTAAGCATTATATTATCGCTATACTGAAAAAAAGAAACAAAAAATAAAAACGGAGGATATTGTAATCTGCAACGTCTGTCTGTTGGGTATTGGGTAATCGATCGAGTCGAAAAAAAAAATAATTTCGATTTTTTTTTTCTACCCTTATTATCAGTATTTCCGTCTATGTTTGTTTTGTCTGTCTGTTGGGTAGTCGATCTAGTCGAAAAAAAAATTAGAGATTTTTTTTTTACCCTTATTATCAGTATTTCCGTCGATATGTTTGTCTGTCTGTCTGTATGTATGTCTGTTCGGTCCAGTGCTCCGTTAATACAATGGCGATTTCGATGAAACTTGGTTGGTAGGTTCATACCATGACCAAGTTGTGTGCAAATGAGAACCGTTGCTCTGGACCCATCCGTTGCCCAGCAACGGACCTTTGAAATTTTCAAAAAAATCTCCAAAATTAATTTTTTTGAAAATCAAAAATCGGGCCACGAGCGACTGTGGGCAGTGCATTCAGCCATATTGTCAAAAATTTCCAGCCGGATCCTATGAAAACTGTCGGAGAAGATAGACTTTGAATGAACTCTGGTCGAAAACAAAAAAAAACGAAGTTCGTTATATCTCGGAGATTATGAGTCAGATATACATGAAACTGGTATGGTAGGTTCATGGTATGTCCGAGTTATGTGTGAGAAAGAACCGTTGCTATGGACGCTTGTGTTGGCTCGTAACGGCTGAAAAACGATTAAATTCAACTTGATCGACTACCCATGTCCGCCTACCGGCTTGTTTGTCTGTCTGTCTGTTGGCTGCTCTTAGAGCACCCTTATTCTGGACATTTCCATCTGTCTGTCTGTCCGCGAAACTTTGGTCAAGCCTTGGGGCTAAACCACTCAACAGATTCCAATGAAATTTGGTAGGTAGGACCAATATTTCTGGGAATCATGTGGTTTCGAATATGGGACCCCGGGCCCTAGCAACGGCATAGCAACGGCCCTTTAAAGTGGTCAAAAAATCGAAAGAAAAAAAAAATCGAAAAAATCATCGAAAAATCGAAGCTTCAAGTTCTGTGTGCAATCTATCTCGCTGCCTTCATGCCAATTTGCAGCCATAACAAAAATATTTGTAGGAGGAGATAGGTTTTGGGCGAGTACATGTCGAACATTTCAGAAACGGTTAATTGCGAATATCTCGAAGAGAAAGAGTCTGATTTTGATGAAACTTGGGTGAAATGTGTACAATGTGGCTAGCATGTACACAAAAATGAATGGTTGCTATGCACACCTCCGTTGCTTAGCAACAGCTAAAATACTTTATCGTACATGGTACACTTATTGTGGACTGTACAAAAAAATCAATACCTCCGAAACTGGACCTTCGAGGGACCTGTTTTTTTGTGCCCAATGAGAATGTCTTACAGCATCATATAAAAAAAATAAAATATTTTGCGAATAGATAAATGGAATTACCAGGGCTGCCATTTGTTAGAGTCTCTTTGGAAGCATGCCTGAAATTTCACAAAGCGGGTTTCTGGGCACAAACTTAGAGGGCTGTGATAATCATTTATTGTGCTAAATTGATTGATAGCATGTACATGAATATCGGCTAGTCGCGTCGGCCAGCTTTCCATCCCGAGTGAGCAGCCATGTCGTCTACCGGCTTGTTGGGTAGTCGATCTAGTTGAAAAAAAAAAAAAAAATTTTTTTGAGATTTGTTCTACCCTTATTATCAGCATTTAAAATGGCGATTTCAGTTAATACAATGGCGATTTCGATGAAACTTGGTTGCTAGGTTCATACCATGACCTAGTTGTGTGCAAATGAGAACCGTTGCTATGGACACCACCGTTGCCTAGCAACGGGACTTTGAAATTTTTGAAAAATCATAAAAAAATTATTTTTTCGAAAATCAAAAATCGGGCCATGAGCGACTGTGGGCAGTACATTCAGCCATATTGTCAAAATTTTCCAGCCAGATCCTATGAAAACTGTCAGAGAAGATAGACTTTGAATGAACCCTGGTCAAAAACAATAAAAAAACGAAGTTCGTTATATCTCAGAGACTATGAGTCAGATGGCGTATTCATAGATACATGAAACTGGTATGGTAGGTTCATGGTATGGACTTTTTTGACAATATGGCTGAATGTACTGCCCACAGTCGCTCGTGTCCCGATTTTCGCCCGATTTTCGACAGCCACGAGCGACTGTGGGCAGTACATTCAGCCATATTGTCAAAAATTTCCAGCCAGATCCTATGAAAACTGTCAGAGAAGATAGACTTTGAATGAACCCTGGTCAAAAACAATAAAAAAACGAAGTTCGTTATATCTCAGAGACTATGAGTCAGATGGCGTATTCATAGATACATGAAACTGGTATGGTAGGTTCATGGTATGGATTTTTTTGACAATATGGCTGAATGTACTGCCCACAGTCGCTCGTGTCCCGATTTTTGATTTTCGAAAAATCATAAAAAAATTATTTTTTCGAAAATCAAAAATCGGGCCACGAGCGACTGTGGGCAGTACATTCAGCCATATTGTCAAAAATTTCCAGCCAGATCCTATGAAAACTGTCAGAGAAGATAGACTTTGAATGAACCCTGGTCAAAAACAATAAAAAAACGAAGTTCGTTATATCTCAGAGACTATGAGTCAGATGGCGTATTCATAGATACATGAAACTGGTATGGTAGGTTCATGGTATGTCCTAGTTATGTGTGAGAAAGAACTGTTGCTATGGACCCCTCCGTTGCCAAGCAACGGCCGACTACCCATGTCTGCCTACCGGCTTGTTGGGTTGTCGATCGAGTCGAAAAAAAAATTTTGAGATTTTTTTTTCTACCCTTATTATCAGTATTTCCGTCGATATGTTTGTCTGTCCCTCTGTTCAGTCCAGTGCTCCGTTAATACAATGGCGATTTCGATGAAACTTGGTTGGTAGGTTCACGCCATGACCTAGTTGTTTGCAAATGAGAACCGTTGCTATGGACACCACCGTTACCTCGCAACGGGACTTTGAAAGTTTTGAAAAATCATAAAAAATTAATTTTTTCGAAAATCAAAAATCGGGCCATGAGCGACTGTGGGCAGTACATTCAGCCATATTGTCAAAAACTTGCAGCCTGATCCGATGAAAACTGTCGGAGAAGATAGATTTTGAATGAACCCTGGTCGAAAACAATAAAAAAACGAAGTTCATTATATCTCAGAGACTATGAGTGGAATTACCATATTGCGGTAATTGGTAATACCATATACATGAAACTGGTATGGTAGGTTCATGGTATGTCCTAGTTATGTGTGAGAAAGAACCGTTGCTATGGACCCCTCCGTTGCCTAGCAACGGCCAAAAAACCTCTAAATGTGGGGGTATTTTAACGAAAAAACAATCTGCAGCATTAACCCTTGAAGCTAGAATCATGAGTTTTCTTGTGCTTAATTCTCAGGTCATTCCCCATCGAACGGGCCCATCACGTCAGGTTCTATTGGGTAGTTGACTCCCCATGTCCACCTACCGGCTTGTCTGTATGTATGTCTGTTCGGTCCAGTGCTCCATTAATACAATGGCGATTTCGATGAAACTTGGTTGGTAGGTTCATACGATGACCTAGTTGTGTGCAAATGAGAACCGTTGATATGGACACCACCGTTGCCTAGCAACGGGACTTTGAAATTTTGAAAAAATCATAAAAAATTATTTTTTTCGAAAATCAAAAATCGGGACACGAGCGACTGTGGGCAGTACATTCAGCCATATTGTCAAAAAAATCCAGCCGGATCCTATGAAAACTGTCAGAGAAGATAGACTTTGAATGAACCCTGGTCGAAAACAATAAAAAAACGAAGTTCGTTATATCTCAGAGACTATGAGTCAGATATACATGAAACTGGTATGGTAGGTTCATGGTATGTCCTAGTTATGTGTGAGAAAGAACCGTTGCTATGGACCCTTCCGTTGCCTTGCAATGGCCGACTACTCATGTCCACCTACCAGCTTGTCTGTCTGTCTGTCCATCTGTTACCCTACCTCCTCCTAAACGGTTGTGCAGAAATTCACCATACTTGCTAGTTATGATCACCACATGGCACGAAGATGTGAGAACAGTATCATTTTAGCCCCACCCTCTGTGGCTGGGTCAAGAGGTCAAATCCCCAAAAATGCAATTACGGGCACAAAAATGCAATTTAAACATTTTTAATGAAACTTGGTATATGCAATCAACATTGGGGGACGCATGAAATGTGTAATGATTCTTTGCATTTGACCTGTGGTTCATGCTCCAGGGGGTGGTGACAGGGTCACATGGGACAAAGCAGAAGATTTTTTATTTTTTTCTCAAAACTTGATATTGTGTTATTCCTGGTGGAACGTTTTGCCATCTTTCAACTTTGCTTTAGGTGGGAAGCGGGGAGATTTGCAATGGCACACCATCAACTTCACTCGAGTTGGTCATTGATATGACTGGAATGGTGTTATAGTAATTTGAGATTGCTCTTACCCTTGTGTTTAATAAGTCTAACACTTGTCCTTTTTTAAGATTCCTGCTGATTGTGTCACATGGATTTAAATAATCAATATTACAGTATTTGTGCATCTTATTGAAGTTGTAATGCAGCTACGTGTTTTAAGGGAATACTGCAAGCACTGGAAATGCTTTTGGAGGAAGGCTTTTCTCCCAAGAGGACATTCTACGTTGCTATTGGTCATGATGAAGAGGTGAGTGATCTGACATTGCAAGATTAGAAATATAATGCAAGCAATTATTGTCATCACCTTTTGGTGCGGTTTTATTTTTTTAGGTAATAGTTTTTCATCTTTGTAAAGCTTTTGCTAATGATGAAAAATTGTTTTCTACAGGTTGGAGGTCTTGATGGTGCTAGAAGCATAGGAATGTTGCTCTCTAAGCGAAATATCTCTCTAGATTTTGTGCTTGACGAGGGCTCGGCAATCCTTGATGGTGGAATTCCTGGACTCAAGAATCCCGTAGCAATGTGAGCCTCCCTCCCCCTCCCCCCTCCACCTCCCCTCCCCCCTCCACCTCCCCTCCCCCCTCCACCTCCCTACCCCCTCCACCTCCCCTCCCCCCTCCACCTCCCCTCCCCCCTCCACCTCCCCTAACCAGGACCGTTTCAGGTATTGACGCACTGAACAAGCATGTCAATTGTTGAAGATTGAAATACAGCTAAAGGCTATGCTGAACTTTTTGCTTTTGGTCAGGTATTCAGGATTTGGTTTCTTTGCTTCTGGAACCTGAGATAGGCCGGGGAGAATTGGAATGTGTCTACAACTCTCGATTTAAGAACAAGGAATTGCTGGACTCAAGAATCCCGTAGCAAGCTCCTCGGATCTGTGGCATCCATGCTGAACTTAAGGCTGGTGGAGATGCTGTACTCGTGTCGTTGCATGCAGTTCTCTGCTCTGCCTGGAACACAGGCATAATCCCAACTCACTGGAACAGAGGCCTTGTTTGCCCCTCTCTAGAAAGGGAAGAATGATCGCCAAGACTGCAACAACTGCCAAGGGGTGATGCTGCTCTCAATGCTGGGAAAGGTCTTTACACGGATAATTCTTAATGGGGTTCGCCACCATCTGCTTGAGCATCAGCGCCCAGAGTAGTCAGACTTTACACCAAAGAGATCAATGATTGACCGTTTCCTTGCCCTTCGGGTCCTCACCGAATGTAGACGAGAGCTTCGCAGTGGCTGATTGCAGCCTACGTTGATCTCTCCAAAGCGTTTGATTCAGTGAATCAGGATGCCCTCTGGAGTGCCACCAAAACTGATCAATTGCAGCCTTGGTCTTCATGGGGTGCCACCAAAACTGATCAATCTGATGTCTGAACTATACTCTGGAACTGAGAGTGCTGTGTGATATGGTGACACCATCTCTGACTTATTTCCAGTTGTTACTGGAGTTCATCAGGGGTGTGTCATGGCCTCCACTCTTTTCAGTACTTGTATGGACTGGATTCTGGGGAGGATGTTGGAAAGATTAAGCTGCGGTGCATCGTTTGGGAATGTTAAGATCTCTGACCTTGATTTTGCAGATGATGCAGTCATCTTTGCAGAGACTCTGCATATCCTTGCGGGGGTCCTCGAGGTGCTGATTGAGGAGTCGGAGCTGCTGAGATTACATGTTTTCTGGGTCAAAACTAAGATACAGGCTTTCAATGACATCTTGGATGCTGCTATCTTGTCTGTACCCGTTTGTGGTGAGGATGTTGAGGTCACGGAGAGATTCAATTACCTAGGCAGTGATATTCATGTGTCTGCTGTCTGTGTCAATAGACATCTGGGTCAGACCTGGGGAGTCATAGATTCACCTGATCATGGGGTGTGGCGCTGTTGATACCTGTGCAGGAGGACGAAAGTCCGAGTCTTCAGGTCCTTGGTGCTTCCAGTCTTGCTCTCTGGATGTGAGACTTGGATTCTGACCAGGGATCTGAGGCGTAAACTTAATTCCTTTGGCACCAGGTCTCTTCAGAGAATCTTGGCTATCGCTGATCAGACTTTGTGTCCAACGAGTGGTTTCTGAGAGAGACTTAAATGGGATTTGTCACCTACATAGTCCATGAGCGTCAGCTGTATGGACAAGTGGCTCGTTTTCCTGATGCTGATCCTGCTCACCAGATTCTCTCAGCGAGGGAGCCTCATTAGCGGAGGAGGCCAATGGACTGACCACGTGTCTCATGGTTGTGGCAGGTTGATCGACATCTCAAGGAGATGGGGACGGGTCACGCATCTGCCTGGGGGGTGGCCAGACTGAGGCCCCTGGAGTACTGGTGGAACGTGGATGCAGCGACATGCTGCTCCGGTGCAGACTCCTATACCTGATCTGACCTGACCTGACCTGATCTGTTTCCATGGCAACTATTGTTTATTTGGATTTTGCAAATCACGCCATCTTTTTATTTATTTATTTATTCTGCAAGTTCACCATGCTTCCTTCACCCTGTCTTCTGCACTAGCATACCTTTTCTCACTATCATATTTACAACCACCCCCCCCCCCTTGTCTTTCTGCACTCGAGTATGTAATATATACAATCCACCTGCTGTTCCTGTGTGGGTTATAGAAAAATCGTATATGAACAACACGTCCCTGCAAAACTTGCCATTGTGCTAATTTTCGGAAATATGCTGACTTATGTTGTTATTTAATGCCTATTATGTCTGTATAATACAGCATTTTCAAAATGGTGTATGAATGCCAAATGAGGCCGTTGGCGCATGTGTTGTGTGCGTGTTTACACTGACTCGGTTCTGCTTGCTGGGCACTTTTAACCTGCTATTGCTGGTGTGAAATGTATAATTCATTTCATCTTTTAAACATAATTTTCAGCATTTAGATGATAGAATGGCAATTTCAAAATGGTTAACCATAATTATTCTGTTCCTGAATGCAAATCGGACTCGCATGAATATAGGTTTACGAGAAATATCTGTGGAAGAGGGGAGTTCATTTTGTGCCATTTCCTGCTAATACAATTGGCTAGCAGCGGCCGTGGTTATGAAACACACACACACACACACACACACACACACACACACACACACACACACACACACACACACACACACACACACACACACACACACACACACACACACACACACACTTCTCCTTTCACCAATAGATGCAAAAATGTAGGATAATTTCTCTTGTCGTCCTGGGACGACACAAAAATATGTATTTATAACGACAGCCCATACAATTTCAACTCCCACCCATCTGTCTCCCCCCCCCTTTCATTATTAATCGTAAATATCATCATTATCAACTTAACCTGTGCCATGTGCATCAACAGCCCCAGATATTACCCTCCCAAATCCCATCGGTATGAGGAAGTACGAAGGTTTGGGCAGAACACACATCTATGAACCTTTGACCTTTCATGGGCACACATCGTCGGGAGTTTTTCCAATACAGACTCCAATGTATCAACTTTTTGGATGAGTTGATCAGGAAATTCTCCAACTTTCGTTGCGCACACTTACAAGGTACACTTACAAGTACTTTCGGCTTAAAAACTATTTTTTTTTTAGTCGTTGCATTCCACAATCTTCAACTGGGAGGCATGAATATGTCCAGGCTGCTCCAATTTACTTCATTACTTGAGGTTTCTGTGCATGTGGACCAAGCAATCTGTGGTGGATTATGTCATTTTGAAAGTGTCATATTGCCAATTAAGGTAAATGTTTGTTCTTCACATCCTTCATTTCATGCATATTTTCATCATCCTTAATTCCTCATGTAAAATATGCAAGGTATTGTATAAGAATATCCATTCTCAAAAAGGTAATCTGTCTTTGACTTCTTGTCTTCCTTACACCAGTATTGGATCTTCAGAAAAAGGGTTTCTTACGATTAAACTCGGTGTGAAACAAAAAATGGGTCATTCCTCGATGCCTCCCAGAGAAACGAGTGTTGGTATCTTGTCTCGTGCAGTATCCAGGTACAAGCCGCAAAAACTTTGCATGCTACATAAAATACAAGCTGATATTTAAATGTTTTACTTTAACTTTAATATCCAAGAGAAATCCGATGTTGACTAATTACCAAATTGTTCATCCTCTCATTTGGAGACTGAGATACTGCAATATACAGTACCTGTCATTTACTTGTATACTTTTGCATATCTCACAGGCTTGAAGAACAACGCATGCCCTTGATGTTCGGATTGGGACCTGAAAAGGACCTTTTGGAGTTCCTGGCTCCTGAGGTCTTGCTCCACATTCTAATTGTTCTTTTTCAGATACACCAGTACACCCACTCCCTAGGGGAGCGACAGGAAGGGTCATGTTATTATCCTCTCTGGGGTATATGGATTACAGTAGATCTATGTTCAGGTCCGTTATTCTGTGGTGGGCGCGATAAGTATAGAATGCCTCATGGATGTTGGGATTCCTCCACATTTCTTTTAGTTTAGTGTTAAACAGCAGTCGTAAGTGGTTAAAAATGTAATCAGACGTGTTTGTGCTTTATAATTTGTTTCCTTCTGGAATACCTCTTCATCTTCTGCCTCCTCTTCTTCGTGGGGCTTGTCCCACGAAACGCAACAATCATCCATACACGTTAACACTGCGTTTGTCCAAGGAGGAAAAACCCCTTGGGGAGGGGGATATTATAAGTATCAATCTTGTTTTGTAACAACTTCTAGTCTAAAGAGGAACAAATGAGTGGAGGTGAGCAGTGAGCCTGGATTTTGGGGGTTACTGGCAGACCATGTGTGCCCTGCAGGTACGTGTTTGTTGTTCATGAGAGGGCAGAGGGTGTAAGACAAAAAAGGAGGCGGCAGAATACAGAGAGGCCACCAACCTGCATGTGATGCAAAAGTAACAGGCTGAGACACTCTGCTTCGTCATGGGAGATCCCAATGATTTTGAGGGCCATGCTTTCCATGGTATCAAGAAGGGCAAGGTGTGAGGCAGGGCACCAACCCAAAGGCAAGAATGGTACATTCAGAATAAAGGTGTTGTAAGTTGTCAAAAGTTCAGATTGGCCAAGGAAAGACCTTGTGACAATCTTGGAAATATGATCTGCCCAAGAAAATCATAGCTGATGGTTAGGCCCACAAATTGGAGTGACTTAACCACTTCACGAGGTGACTCACAAGCACATGATCAGATAAACCTATTTGAGTGGAAGAGGAGCAGGAGATGTTAGTAGGAAAATCCATCATGACCACAGTCTAAAAGGGAGCACATGCCATTGGGAGAAATCCGGGTCGGAACGCTCACTGATTTGGTGAGGCCTATGGTCCAGAGTTGAGATGGGTGATTACAAGATTCTTCATGTTGGCAGAGAGGGATTCAAATGGAATAATCTCTGCAAGGAGAACTGTACAGCACAAAGAAAGACAAGAGCTTGTTGCGGAGGGGAAAGCGCAGCCAAAGTGAGGTGGGTAGTACATGGACAGTAGGAAGAGGGGGAAGGATATTCCTGTGGGTGAGGGGGGACCTGAAAAGCCATTGGCCATGGGATTTTTGGCCACCTGTGGTGGTGGTACAACCACATGTGGTGGTACATGGACAGTGGGAAATGGAGTTGTTGACATAAAGTGCACCTTTGCCTTCGGAATTGGGTTTAGGCTTGAATACCCGAAGAGCAACATAGAAGAATCGGGGATATCCTGGGGGGTGTGGGGAAGGATTCTGCTCACCAGATAATCAGGTATACCATTGGCAGCGTAGATTGAGAGATTTGTGAAATTGGAGTGAAGACCTTGGATGTTGGAGGTCCCTAGAGTTGGGGATTGGGTTGGAAGCACTGTTGGCAGAGAGTGTGGAAAATAGGTGAGGTGGCAGAACATTGTGGAAGCAGAGAGGGGCGGCACGCTGGGGAAGCGGGGTGTGGTGGGACGCTGGGTGAAGGCTGGGAATTGAGGTGGGGCAGCTGGGAGGAGGCCAGGGTGTGACGGAAGTAGACAGAGGCATGGAGTGGAGAGACACTGAGCAGGCGTGGGGAAGCCTGGAGTGAATGTGGGGTAACCCGAATGTGAAAGTGAAGTGGAGAAGGATTTTACCTTGTAATACGTTGATGAATATATTGTTGATAAAATGCATGTGTGTAAAATGTACAGTGCAAAAAAAAGAAAGAACTTGTCAACCAGTCAGTCTCAAAAGTGAAAAGGTTTGTTGCCACAAAGTTAGAAAAGTAAATTTTATATATCACAGAGAATGTAATTGAATGATATTTTGCTGAAATGTGGACATCAAATTTTTGAGGAATGGGATGATATTATCATGAAAAAACTCAAACTTAAGGTAATTATAACTGAGACATGCAGTTGAAGACTATTTCAATTGACTAGCAAAAAATTGATGCCCATCTAAATGTTGTCAATTTGTTTGTTTTGATTGCAGTTTTCCTTTCCATTGAGGATAATCTTGTCGAACCTGTGGCTTTTTTCTCCCCTGGTTGCCAGGTAAGTTTTCTTTCTCATGAATCATTTCTCTGCGGCCCTGATAGGATGGTGCAGAGGTCATACAGTACACTTATTTTAGCTATCTAATTACCAGAGTTCGATTCATGGCCCAGCTGTAAACAGTTGGATTGGTTCTTCATAGGTGGAGTGTTACATCACACAGTGTTCCTTGGATGGATGTAAAAGAGGAAACATGTCTCCTTTGCATTTTGTTAAAGATCCCATTGTGTCTTTCAATGAAGAGTAAGCAAAATTCGAAATTGTTGACATTACCTACAGGGAACACTGCATTAGTGCTTTGTTGCACCCTTCAGAAAAGATGCTACCTGTGGGCCAAACTCGTAATTGATTTCCGACCCAATGTGCACACCATACGTTAATAAATGCTCTGCAAATTTATTTCATCCCTTTATTCTTTCATTTCCCACTCGATCCACTCGACCAACATACCCCACTCGACCGACTCCTCTCCTACTCCCCCCCCCCACTCGACCGACTCCTCTCCCACCTCCTCCCCCCCCACTCGACCGACTCCTCTCCCACCTCCTCCCCCCCCACTCGACCGACTCCTTTCCCACCCCAACTCCCCCACTCACCCCCTGTATTTTAGAGTAGGAATTTGGAACCTGGCCTTGGTGCTGGTGATAGCTCACCTACTCTCCGTAAAGGACAACGTAGGATAGTTTAACATCTATCTGAAGGACAGCACATACATTGATGAATCACCATGCCTGTGAAACACCAGGATGACGGTTTATAGCTGGGTTGGGATTTTAACCAAGGTTAGACAGCTTAGAGGCAAATGTACATACCTCTGGAGTCTCCCCAATTGTTATGAACACCCTGTATTTTATCGTCGATACTCTACCTTTCATATCGGGTTCATACATGAGTGGCTTAATTGGCTTTACAGCATCTTCAGCATATTCATCATAATAAGATTCATCAGAAAATACTTCCTCAGATTTATTTCCCGATGTCGACGATTCTGAAACGAGTCGGGCTACTATTTATTAGCATAGTTCATCAAAACGGTGCATTGACAATACCCAGCAGCAGGTCTATCTATTCCAGTACTGAAACAATCGTTCCTGAGATGACGTCACATGGATTACGCACTCGCCTCGGCTTTTGTCCAGAATCTTTAGTGGTGGTACTAGCCAGATTTAATTAACTCAACGCCTCAAAAAATCAATGAAAATGAAAAGCATGTTCAGTTATTGGTGTATTGGGTAGTCGATGTTGTTGAAAAAAAAATTTTTTTTCAAAAAATTTTTTTTTGAAATTTGTTCTTCCCTTATTATCACTTTTTCCATCGATATGTTTGTCTCTCTGTTCGGTCCAGTGCTCCGTTAATACAATGGCGATTTCGATGAAACTTGGTTGGTAGGTTCATACCATGACATAGTTGTGTGCAAATGAGAACCGTTGCTATGGACCCATCCGTTGCCTAGCAACGGGACTTTGAAATTTTTGAAAAATCATAAAAATTTATTTTTTCAAAAATCGGGCCACGAGCGACTGTGGGCAGTACATTACGCCATATTGTCAAAAATTTCCAGCCGGATCCTATGAAAACTGTCAGGGAAGATAGACTTTGAATGAACCCTGGTCGAAAACAATAAAAAAAAACGAAGTTTGTTATATCTCAGAGACGATGAGTCAGATATACATGAAACTGGTATGGTAGGTTCATGGTATGTCCGAGTTATGTGTGAGAAAGAACCGTTGCTATGGATCCCTCCGTTGCCTAGCAACAGCCGAAAAACCTCAATGTGGGGGTATTTTAACGAAAAAAACAATCTGCAGCATTAACCCTTGAAGCTAGAATCATGAATTTTCTTATGCTTAATCCTCAGATCATTCCCCATCGAAGGGGCCCATCGCGACTACCCATATCCGCCTACTGGCTTGTTACTTACAATTCATTATAATCATACCAAAAAGAAGATTTTATAAAATTTATATTGCGCTGGATCTTTAAACAGCTACTTGGCATTACTCAAAGCATCATGTGAGCACGTAGTTGCCCCACAAAGGTCAGTGATCAACTGCTTTAGCGTCTTTATCCAGTTGTTGGTTGAGATGAGATTGAGGTCTCGGCCCACTTCCTTCATCTCACCCTTCATAAAAAAAACTCAATGATTAACTCTCCAAGATTGTATACATAGAATACATACCCCGTGCAGTCTTGAGAAGGACTTGGTGTGAGCCAACTCTTTATCGGGCGATTTAAATAAATTTATTTATTTAATTATGGCCATTAGGCTTTGTTTAATTCACCATGTAAGCTTGAAGGGGGTGGGCAACATCCAAGTAATATGCACTGTATCAAATGGTCTTGTAACATGTGGTTAAGTTTCAGTTTTCTCTGTTGAACAGTTTTTGATGTATGCTCTTCACAAAATGCAGACGCGTATGTACGCCACCAATTGCTTAACTCCGCTTTTTGGTTCATGTACGCGGGGTAAAAATCACTCGTAGACCGACACTTGGCAATTAACATAACAAAGTAGAACGACACTCGGTCGAGTGCCTATCTCCGCCAAGCTGAACAGTTAATGTTTTGTATCCCACTGATGGGATGAATCTGAATCAAAATCAGATCGACTTGTTCTCGTCACCGAACCAACTGAAATCCACCTGGTTTTGTCATCACTCATCCACAACCTTTTGAGATATCATATATATATATATATATATATATATATATATATATATATATATATATATATATATATATATATATATATAGTTTTTAACCCGATCTCTCAGTTTTATAAATTAGGCCTATGTTGACATTTTGACTTTAAAAATAATTGGTGAAAACGTATGTTGTTGGAAGAATTCAATGATCTGACATGCAAATCCTCCTCAAATTTCAAGTCAATCGGATAAAAATTGACAATTTTAGAAATCTGACCTATGTTGACCTTTTGGCCAATGCTGACCTCAATTTTTTGTGGTTGAATTCAATGAGCTGATATGAAAATCGTGTTCAAATTTCAGGTTAGTCTTTTGAAAATTGACAATTTTAGAAATTTGGTCGATGTTGATCGTTTGGCCGATGTTTGACTTCAACAATAGTTGGTGGTTGAATTTAGTCACCTGGTATGCAAATCCTGTTCAAATTTCAAGTCAATCGAATGAATATTGAAGATTTCAGAAATTTGACCTTTTGGCCTACATTGACCTCAAAAATAATTGGTGGTTGAATTCAATGACCAAATATGCAACTCCTCTTCAAATTTTTAGTCAATCGGATGAAAATTGTGGATTTTAGAAAATTGGCCGATGTTGATCTTTGGGCTATGTTGACCTCAAAAGAGTGACTGCTATATCACATGGTCATGTAACGTGGTTAAGTTTTAATTTCCTCCGCTGAACGGTTTTCGATGTACGCTCTTAACAACATGCAGACACGTACGACGTACTGTTGTGGGCTTGGGGGGGGGGGGGTCGGTGGTGATAAACGACCACTAGGTGGAGCAGTGGAGTCGTCTCCCACCGAACACCCGGAATTTAGGTCGTGACTCTCGGACAAGTCCAAAGCTCATGGGTCCCTTAGTGGACCGTGGTCGCCAATACTTCGACGGCGTGGGGTAGGGTTAATTGCCTAATTTCAATATACCTTAAGTAACCACGTCGTCCAACTACCGGGGAAAACCACACCCTCGGCCGACTCTGTCCGGACCGAGTCGCAGGTACCGACTCAGATCCGGCGTAACCGAGCAGAGTTACCAGAGCCGCGCCGGTCCCAATGAACAATCCACGGCACGAACAGCCCTACCACTTCGCAACACGCACCATGCGAGGCCAATGGAGGAAAGCACAGAAAACGAGCTGGTACATTTAACACGGGGGGTTTATTTTACAATAATAATCGGGGAGGGGAGACACAGAGCAGAGTTATCACGAATAAAAGAAATGTAATTTACAAGCAAAGGAAAGCACTTACACAATTCTACTTAACAGACTGTGCCCAAGGACACACACACACACACACACACACACACACACACACACACACACACACACACACACACACACACACACACACACACACACACACACACACACACACACACACACACACGCACGCACTGGACCCCGTGGGTCTATCTCGGTCAAGCCGGGCCGGGGTACCTGTCTGCTTCGTGCGGCCACACCGATTCCGGAACCATTACGGTGGGACCGGAACCCACGACCCGAAATCCATGGCACACGAACGAGGCCGCTCAACCACGATTACCACTGTCTCAGACCGCTCCATTCACGACCACGACTGTCTGCAGAACGCTGGTCGACAACCACAGACCGCGCCGCAATTGCCACGATCACCATCTACTGAACGCTGGTCGACAACCACAGTCCGCGCCGCAATCTCCACGATCACCGTCTGCTGAACGCTGGTCGACAACCACAGACCGCGCCGCAATCGCTACGATCACCATCTGCTGAACGCTGGTCGACAACCACAGACCGCCCCGCAATCGCCACGATCACCATCTGCTGAACACTGGTCGACAACAACAGACCACGCCGCAATCGCCACGATCACCGTCTGCTGAACGCTGGTCAACAACCACAGACCGTGCCGCAATCTCCACAATCACCGTCTGCCAAACGCTGGTCCAGACCATAAAATTACTGGCAGACAACCACGCTCCTCCTCTTGAGGAGCAAGGGGCTTCTTTTCCCCGCCACTCGCCTCCTGATTGGACGGTGGGTTGTCAGGCGACTCGTGGTGGCCTCCTGATTGGCTGGGGCACGTGTGTGGTGCTCGCCCTCTGCTCATTGGCTGGAGGAAACGCTCTCTGCTCCTCCTCGGAGCGGAGCTTCGACCCGCGGCGACGAAGGCTCCGCCCACGACCTCAGCCAAAAACACGTGCGTAATGGCGACCGGGTCGAGTGCAGGACGGCGCGCTGTTGTTGCCATCGTCGTCATTGTTGTAGTTGTTGTAGCTGAGGATGTAATAAACCTGACTATACAATAATTCGTAGCACACACATGTAATTCCCATTAGACCTTGGTTTTTCAAACTCGGGGGCGCGATCCCAAGTGGGGTCGCCGAGCAAATTTCGTGGGGTCGCGGGCATCCGCTCGCAGCGAAAAAAAAATTGTCTAATTTAGATCGGTGTTCGCTTTTACGGGATGTAATATAAACGGTTCATTTTAAAATATGGGGACCGGCGCAACATGATGCTTGGAATGGGATCCAGCCGATGCGTGGGCTCGCTGAAGGGCGGTTCATTTTAGCGGGAAATTAGTGGTTTAATCCACGGCCTCTCAGACTCTGACTCTATCATTAACGTCTATTCACGTCTCCACGTACGACTCGAGCCCTTATTTGTGATGGCAGCACCGGCCACCAGCAAATCTCGAGAACATTCTTACCAGGATAAATTTCTGGACCTTGGATTTTACTTCGTGGTGGATAAAAGTGGGGCACAGAGGCCTCAGTGTGTGATTTGTTTCGAAGTGCTTCCTACGGAGTCTATGAAACAAAATAAGTTGCAGAGGCATTTGACTACAAAACATGCGCCTTATCAGGATAAGGAGAGAGCGTTCTTTGAGAGGAAAGTTCTTCCACTCAAGAATACACGTCTTGACAGAGAGGGTACATGCCATCAGACCAATTCTCGGGCATGAGAGGCCTCATATCGAGTGTCGCTCCATATTGCCAAGACTAAAAAGCCTCACTCCATTGCGGAAGAACTCGTGCTGCCATGTGCAAAGGACATGGTATCTCTGATGGTTGGGGAGGAAGCGGCGTAGAAACTGGCAGTTATACCCCTCTCTGACAACACCATCCAACGCAGAATTGAAGATATGAGTCTGGACGTAACGGCTCAGGTCGTACAGAAGATCAAGGAATCGCCGTGGCACACCATACAGTTGGACGAGTCCACTGATATCGCATAGTACGCGCAACTCATCGTCTGGGTCCGCTTCATCAAGGCTGATAACTTTGTCGATGAGCCTCTGCTCATCAAACCATTGGAGGCCACCATCAAAGGCGAGTACATTTTTGGGAAAGTAGAGCAGTTTTATCGTGACCATGATCTGGACTTTGGAAAGTTCCTCGGTTCTACAACAGATGGCGCGCCAGCAATGTTAGGAGTGCGTTCTGGATTCATGGCTCCTCAGACCTCCATGGTACACTGCATGATTCACCGAGAAGCACTCGCCTCTCGTACTTTGCCAGAAACCTTGCAGAGCGTGCTCTCAGAAGTCGTAAAAATGGTGAATCACATCAAATCGAGCTTCCTCAACACTAGGTTATTCAGGCTATTCTGCCAGGAGATGGACGCCGATGAGAAAAATTTACTATTCTACACTCAAGTCAGATGGTTATCTCGAGGAAACCTTCTTCTGCGCGTTTACGAGCTCAAAGATGAACTGAAGGAGTTCCTACGCACACAAGGGAAAACGGCATGGGTAGCGTTGCTTGAGTCGGCCTCTTGGCTGTCAGAACTGTGCTATCTCGTTGACATCTTTGAATGTCTCAATGTCCTCAACCGCTCCCTCCAAGGCAAAAACGCCAACCTCATGATTTTTCACGACAAAGTGAGCGGATTTCTGGCGACTCTAAAATTACTGGCAGACAAAGCAGCTGTTAAGCGCTTCAGCCTTTTCCCCCATCTGGTGGAGCATCGACCGACCTGCCAGTATGATGATACTGAGCTCGACAGTCTTTCTGGGGAGATAGCACGTCACCTTCGGTCGCTCATTGAACAGTTCGAGCACTATTTCCCTGAGCTGGATGTGCAGTCCTTTTTCTGTGGTTCGGGACCCTTTCACGGCTCCACTGGACTCGATTGCTGATGAAGATGATACAGCACAAGAAGAGCTTGTACAGTTCCAGCAGGATTCAGGAGCGCAGGCTCTTGCACGGACGAATTCGTTGTCGACATTCTGTTGCAAAATGCTGCCATCGTACCCGACCCTGTCACGGCACGTCATTAAGGTTCTCATGCCATATCCTTCATCATACTTTTGTGAGCAGTCGTTCTCCACCATGGTGGTGATTAAAACAAAGTACAGAAATCGCCTAGAAATGGAGCATGATATGATCCTGGCATTGTCATCTACTTCTCCACAAATAGAGAAGTTGGTTTCTGAAAAACAGGCTCATCCTTCTCACTGATATATCTAAATGTCATTCAGACTAAACTTCTGAAACATTCAACTGTACTATTTGGATACTGTCGGCTATTCTCCGTTTACTCGTCTATGAAAACGTGACGATGGTGAATAAAGTAAACAGTAAATGTTCTTGTGTCATATGAAATCTTATCTTATATATTATGAATTGGGTTTTGAATCTTTTGGGTCGCGAGATGTAGAGAGGTTCTGAAATTGGGTCGCCACTAAAAAACGTTTGAAAACCACTGCATTAGACAAAGGGGGGATTCCAACAGTGAACGTATACTTATCAAAATAACTAGGCTTAGGGACTCTGGCTGTTTGTGTGCACAAGGTTTCCAAATCCGTAACAGTATGACATATGTACGTACGCTACCGATCGCAGGGTAATGATTGTTGTTCTCTTAATAATAATGCTGGCTATGTATTTTTCAGAAGCTTTGAGCACATTTGTCAGAAGCTTTGAGCACATATCATCTACCCTCCACCCTCTCCCATTCGTTTTTTGTTCTCCTTTATAAAAAAAAAATACTGAATCTTCTTCTGATTGACAACTGACAGAATTTGTGCACACTTGTAAATGCTGGAATATTTCTTGCAAATACCATCATGTATACAGAGACATGACAGAAGTAAATAGACACCTTAAATTTCTTCATTTCATCTGTATAAAGCAAGTTTTACTCAGTAATTTGTACTCGTATTCAATTATTTCTTTGCAGAAACGAGTTCCTGGGTCTTGTATGACAATTAACTCTGCCTCGAACCCAGAGAGCACACAAACTTTCCGATTTTCAAAGAGAACGAATTGTTGGCCATTCAGAAGGTGGAGTCAGCCAGCATCAGATAGCTCAGAACCTTGGCATTTCACTTTCTATGGTCAATCAGGTGATTGTGCAATTCACCATAAAAGCAAGGAATCCACAGCTTTCCATTCTGGTCGATCTGGGCCCTCAGAAAGGTGTCTTCGAGCTGTCAAGCGGTCCATTGAGAAAACTCCCCATTGGAAGGCAGTAAGTTTCAGAGGAAGTCCAAGTTAGCTGAAGAACCGCCGTGTGGTACCTTCATCAACTGGGCAACTATGGGAGAGCAGCCAGGAGAAACCTCTTCTTAAACCAGCGAACATTCAGCAGAGAAAGAAGTGGGCTGACGAGATGTCCACAAGACCCTTGGAGTTTTGGCAAACTGAATTTTTTTCAGATGAGTCCCAATTTGCTCAATTTTCTGACAGTGGATGCGTATGGGTCTGGAGACTTCCCAGTCAAGAGTTTTTTTGAACCCATTGCAGCCAACTGTCAAACATGGTTTTTCAGTGATTGTGTGGGGAGCAATCTGGAGCACTGGTCGGTCAGAGCTTGTGGAGCGTGTTGGCTATGACACATTTCTATGACACAACATCAACACTATGACACACATTTCTAACGTTGAGGATGGACTTCTCCCTGTCTTCTCCACTGGTCCGATGGTCAAAAACAACACTGTTCATGGAAGATGGAGCTCTGTGCCACACTGCAAAAAACACCAAAGAATGGCAGGACAGAAATGGGATCAAGCGACTTCCATGGCCAAGTCGGTCTCCTGACATGAATCCCATTGAACACCTATTGGCCATATTAGATCGAGCTGTGTGGAAAAAGTCCAGGAAACCAACATCACGGACAGAATTGCTAACCCGTTTGCGTGAAGCCTGGGCAGAAATCCCACAAGAGAAAATTTCGGAACTCATTGGTTCTATGCCTGAAAGAGTAAAAGCATTGAAATCTACAAATGGAAAGTCTACAAAATACAAGTGTGTATTAAAATGGATCAAATGTTCTTCAAATGTTGAATAAATAAATTATTTAAAATCATGGTGTCTATTTACTTCTGCCATGTCTCTGTAATTGGATTTATTTATGGGTATATGGCTTTGTGGTTATTTGGCTTTGTGGGTATATGGTTGTTGAGGGGGTTCATCTGAAATGCAAGTGCTGTACTGAATCCATATTTACATTTTAATTAGCAATCTCATCCACATTATTTTGCTTTTATGAAACTGGGAAACCATCATGAATGAATTGGCATCGATTTCAGGTTACTCGAGAGGACTCCTTTAACCAACACACTTGTACGAACAACAACAGCTGTCACGGAATTCCATGCTGGCATTAAGGTTTTTTTTCTTAACTTTTGTTGTGACTAAAACCTTCATTTGTTATAGATAATCATCATACACTTGTATTTTTGATTGCAGTCTCGTATGTACAATATACCAGATAATGCCTGCACCCTGTTTGGTAAATATGTGCCACAGTCGAATGTGTTGGCGCCTGTGGCTGAAGCAACCGTTAACTTCCGAATACATCCAGCGCAGACTGTGGACGAGGTGAGTGTTACAACACTCACTTATACCTCACACATCACTTCTAACAACAGCAGCCTTCACATAATGCATCAGTATTTCCTTGCATACTTAGGTGAGCTGCACTTTCAAATGTCAAAATTTGCTCATAGTTGATTACATAGATTTTTTTTTTTCATGAGGCTTGAGTTATGTGCAATGCAATGTGAACTGCTGGTGGTAATTGCATTATTTTGTTATTGTTGGACTTCCATGCTAGTATGGTTAATGGTTATAATCCTAGTGTTCTTGCTGGGGTTATTTCCCTCGCCAGAGGAGAGGGTATTGCGTTTGGGTCTGTTTGTCTGTCCACACTGTCATATCTGTCATATCTGACTCATATCTGTCCACACAATAATAAGTGATGTCTGCCCATGCACTGAAGGTATACGGAGTCCCAAGCTCCGACTCTGACCAAAAGTAGTAGTTCCAGGTTTGATCACCAGGATGCCAAAGCAAACGGGATTGGGTTACATGTGCGCAGTGACTTTAATTGCATAAAAACAACGTCGTTATGCGCTATCGTATTAAAGAGTTGTTTGTCTGTGGTGATTATCATCATCATTTGTCGTTAATTAATTCCTGTGTATTTGGATGCTTATGGAGCCAAAATATTTCTGACTGTTTGCTTTTCTTTGTGATTTTAGTACTCGACTACCTTGTAAAAATTTGGCCACTTTGAATTGCCTATTTTGCCTTTTCAGCAAATATTTTATTATTTACGAGCAAATACTGTTGCGGACCGGGTATCGGCTGCGAGCACGAACGCGAGGTGGGGTGGTAGGGTCGACTCGACCGAACACCCGGAATCTAGATCGTACCTTTCGGAAAACTCCGAGGGTACGGGTCCCTTACTGGACCGTGAATCGTCAATAATTCCACAACGTGGTACAGGGTTATTTGCCAATCTTCAAAATACCTCGAGATCTACGTGGCGAGTTACCGAGTAATCACACCCTCGACGGCACTCGTTTAGTCGAGCCGTTAGCGTGCCCGACCCATGCGCAACCCGAGCGGATGGTTGCCGAAGTCCCGTCGGTCCAAATGTACATTTACAGCGGCAACAGCCTTTGTAATTCACCAACACGTGCCATGCTAAGCCAATAGAAGAAACACAGCAACGAACTGATACATTTAACAAATGGGGTATTTATTAACTGTAGGTGGGGAAGGACGGAAGCATGTAAGGGCAGAGTTATCCGACTATAGAGCTGCAAGTATGTACAACAAAGAGCACTTTAACAATTCCTACTTGCAGATGGACACACACACACACACACACACACACACACACACACACACACACACGGACATGGACCTGTCCACCTCGTGTGGTTTGGCTGACACGGGCAAACCAGGCCAGCATCGAGATGGGATGATAGAATCCAGAGCTCCCTTCAGCACTCGTGCCGGCAACCAAAACTCTCCTCTGTATCCCAAACTGTCCAGAAGGCAGGAGGTTTCTCTGCCACTTCTCCAAGTCTTTGAGTTGAACGTCAAAGCGAGGGCTGATAACTCCACACTTGTTCAACCTGCCCGTCAGATTGACCACAACTTTGCCTGCTCGATGGTCATCAACTATCTCAAAAACTCTCCTCTCGGTCCGATCGCGCCGCAACCTTATTCACCCTTGTCCAGGGGGGGGAGGGCCACCTCCACCCTCCCCGCTCTCCCTCACTGGACGGTTTTGGCGTGCAGAATCGCTCGTCGCCCTGTCATTGGCCAAAATGAGCGGCAAGTCCGTCGATTGGCCCGGGGGCATGGTGACGTCACGCGGACCGCCTTTCTCACCGTCGCGGGTCTGATTGGCTGAGCGGCGGCTACCTCACTCGGAGCACGCTGACTGGTCGAGGGTCGCCGCGAGGCTCCTACTTGAACTCCGCCCACCATGGCGTCGACCAGAGCGAGGTGAAGGTGAGGGTGATGCTGGCGTTGTTGTAGTTGATGTTAGTGGTGTAAAAATAAAAGAAAACTCTATCAAAATAACTCCGCAGCGCATGAACATTTAATTACCCATTAAACAAGGGACGGGGAGCTATCTATCCACATTTACTTATCGAAATAACTGAGCTATAGGACCTGTATGTTGAGTGCTCATGGCTTCCAGATTCGTAACAATACAACCCATCGCTTCGCTGGTGAGGTTATTTAGGGGAAAGAGAGAGAGAGAGAAGGGGGGGGGAAGTGGAGGGAAGAGCGAGGAAGGGGGGAGGGTGGTAGAGTGATGCCACATTATGTGTTGCTATACACTGCGGGAGGGATGTGTGTGAAGGGGTGTTGAGGGGAGGGGGGGGGAGACGTGTGTGCGTGTATATATATATATATATATCTGAGGGGTGGAGTTGGCGGAACTAAAGAGAATGATAAATGACTTTTAAAAACCGAACACACACAAAAAAATACAAACATGTCAGAACAGCTGTACACACAACGACATAACAGAGTTTGTAAATTAATCTGCTGGCACATCTGCAAAAACCTTGAAATCCCAGTTCCAGAAAATTTGTGAGAACATGAACCAAAAGCAAACACTGAAAAATGGAAGTGCCGCTCACTACGACCAAATGATGCCATCGAGCGTGAACATCAAAAACAAAGCATTGCAACCAGATATCATACCTGGGTACAAAAGAGAGAGAAGAAGGCATTGCTAATTGAGGTGTTATTGCCAGTGAATTTAGACGAAACGATGCAGAAATCAAGAAAATGGAAAAACACCAAGACCTCAAGAATGAAGTGAGAAGATTCTGGAAGCTGAAGAATGCCAATGTTTTACCAGTGATAGTTGGAGCTACGGGAATGATGATGAAGAACCTCAGAGATATTAAAAACATCCCTGGAAATATTACTACATGCAACTACAGTCGGAAGCTGTCCGGGGCTTCGTGACAATTTTGAAGAGAGTCCTTGACACAAAACTTTGAGCACAGGAAATTTCACAGCTTGATCCATGAATCGTGACATCTTACTGAAATGAAGGTGGATACTTTGAGCTCGTCTTGGGAGGACTCCATTCCACATTCTGAAACCCACATATTGAGGTGTTACTTATCGTTGAGTCGAGCCGTTAGTTCAAGCCG
>NC_140970.1:67424882-67467382 GCF_056783735.1 Eptatretus burgeri | reverse complement strand
CAAACGCATATTGACGTATGTAGACGTATTTGACTTCTTCTGGACGACCACAGAACTTACCGAACGTGTTTCTAACTTACAGCTACCGTACAATGGCGTATTGGCAGCGTTTAGGGGAATTGGTATATAAAATGGGGTTCACAGGAGGAACCCATCAGTGTTCCAGACTCCATGGTGAGCAGATGTCCATATCATCCAAGAGATGGAGGATCCGGCAAGGCTGAGACGAGAATACCTACTAGCTGTCCTCCAACATCAACATGACCTCATCGATTTGACACTGTACCAGTTGCGTGCCAATAGAGCCAGGAGAAGAAGAGGTGAACGGAGGAGAAGGAACTGGGTGAGACCATGGATCAGGAGGCGACGGCAGTTTGGCATGTATGACCAGCTCATGGTGGAACTCCGTAACGAGGAGTTCTTCGAAGTTTTCTTCGGCATGACCGTGATGTTGACACTTCGATGTCTAGTGCGGTTATGATTTGAATTGTCGAGCAGCAGCCTTTTAATAGGCTACGCCACGTGATCGTCAGCGATACGCTGCCGCGCTATGCATAAGTTAGACTATCGTTGGGCATAAGTTGTGAACGCCGACAACACGCTAAGCATTCGTTTGTATAAGTTATCGAAACGTTATGTGTACATTACTAATACGTTATGCATATGTCCAACTCATTATGAATACACTATTATACGCCCAAAACTGAAAGAAAAAAAATACTTCAGCGTACGCCAGCGTTTTAGATAAATTTTGATACGTTGCCATATGCTGGCTAAATCGTCAAGGTGTGACGGGCTTAAACGGTTGATAAGGGATGGTTGGCTTGGCAAGCGATAGCAAGCCGATTGTAATCGGATAGGACATACCAACGAAAAACAAAAACATAGCTAATTTCTTCACATTTTCACATTTCACTTCAGATTTTGACAGTTTATAAGTTCATCATCTTCGATCCTCAAATCCGATTACTTTAAGAGATTATATACTTCAATTGGTCCATGAGAGGTCATTGTGGAAAATCACCAAGGCTGCGAATAAAACATGCATTACCTCGTTTCATCTGCATGAGTTGTAATCAAAATGTACCTTTGTTTCCTCAAAACGGTACCTTTATTTTATGATAGAAGACGCGTTGTTCAGCCTCCACATGTACATCAGAGGCCTGTGCGGTCTGTTTCAAGGCAAGGTGTTTTTGAGCAGGCCGAAACATAGTTTAAGACCTCTGCGAGGGAGAGCAGGCCAATCAAGGATAAAGCCTGTTTTTGTTTTAATTAAATAAGGCCGTTAATTATCTTCAAAAGGGGTGTTTTCATTAACCCAAACTCGAGTTTTCATTCATGCACTCCCTTGGAGTTCAATTGGTATGCATGCAATATTTGAGCTGCTTTGTTTCATAGTTTTGGAGTTAAGGAGGACACACGCACACACACGCACACACACGCACACACACGCACACACACGCACACACACGCACACACACGCACACACACACACACGCACACGCACGCACTCTGACATTTATTATTATAAATGAGCAATTACCATGCATTTACAGTATTTGTTTGCTTTTTCAATCACTTATTGATGCTTTCATTCATCTCGGTACTCCGCTATGTATTTTGGGATCTGGGTTTAATTGTAGGTTCTGGAGCTGGTTCGACACACAATAGCTGATGAGAGGGTGAACATCACTATGATCATTGCCATGGAGCCATTGCCGATTAGCCCTCATGATGACACAGCTGTTGGATACATGACCATCACTGAAGCTATTCAGGAGACCTTCCCTGGGATGTTGGTGGCTCCAGGTAGTGTGCATTTTGCAGGATATAATATTTGTCTTATGTAATATGAACTTGATTTCTTGAAAAGAGAAAGCATCTGCAAGCATTAATTTTAAAAGTACATGCCCCCATCTTCACTTACTTCCACTTTATTTTCAAGTGTCTTGTTGCCGATATATATATATATATATATATATATATATATATATATATATATATATATATATATATATATATATATATATATATACATATATATTTTGGTATTTAAACGAAAATGGTACTTGATCGAGTTCATATCTCGGCCAGCTGATTTAAGTTTACTGGAATGCCAGACACGTGCTTCCCCAACTTATGAATGGCTGGCAGAAGCTTAAGGGACTTTGGCTCTGTTATTAATATTTAATAATTGCAGAGGATGCTTAGTATGGTGTTAAATTTTTCCAAGTTCCAATTTTGGATGTAAAGTTTATCTCTCTGGCTATTGTCAGAGTCGCCTCAGCATCCCAAAGTCTGCCAGTTCACTCAAGCTGACTGGGAGGGACTGCAAACTGCCCTGTCATGTCAAGACTGCTTCTTCATTTCCCCCTCTCCTGATATTAATACTGCCTGGGAATCCTTTCACACAAGCTTCCTTTCTCTATGCCTGGTGTTGGCTTAATGGTTAGGGTGGCGGGCTTTGGATCCTATGGTCCTGAGTTCAAATCCCGCTCAGCTGTTGAATTAATACCAGGTGGGGTTAACTCGGCCTGTCATCCTTCCGAAGTCGGCAAAATAAGTGCTAGCATGCTGGTATACTGTGTCGGAGTGGCACCCCATCCAGAATTGTGCCCAATAGCCAAGGAGACTGCTTAAGCCTTTAGCAGTACCAATGCTCTGCACAGAGTATGGTCCCAATCTCCTCCTCCTCCTCCTCCTCATACAGATTTATACCATCTCGTCTGCAGTTATCGTAGCTCTCCTCTCAATCCTGGTACACAGAATCCTGTGGTGAGGCAATTGCCCTCAAACAACTTCACTTCCTGGAAGGCAAGTCAAACCTCAGATCATGCCACAAAGCCCGGAACAGGTGTGCGTCCACTCTCAGGAAAGCCAGATAACAACATCTGGCCAACCTCAAGGCTGAACTCTTAAACCTGTCTCGTTCTTCACATTTATGGTGGTGCCTTGTTGTCTGTCTATGGTATATGTATGTTCCCCCTCCACCTCTTTCCTCTCTAAAAATGGCATCACAACTGACTGCTCATGAGAAGGCCGAATGCCTCAATTCTCTGTTTGCTTCCAAATCTTGTGGCCTGAACCTCTCACTCCCATAACCTACCCACCTCCCATACCCACCTGCTCCGAGATACTGTGTCTTTCCCACTTGAGAAGGTGAAAATGTTTCTGGCAAACCTCAACTCTGATTCTGCAGCGGGCCCATAAGAATCCAGGGGAGACAGATGTGATTCTGGAGCACCAGCCCACAGTAGAGAGCAGTACTCCATTCAGCTATGGATGAAGGCCTTGTAGACTATGAGTAGGTCTGATTTTCCAAGGAAAGTTTTGTATCAACAGAGCATGCCCACTCCATGACTGGCTTTGGAAGCCAGCTTTGCAATGTAGTCAGCCAGCTTGCAAGGCTATGGCTGATAGTGAAGACGTGAAGTTCAAGAGACTGAACCTCTTTCAGTGGATAACCAAGGAAATGGGTAGGTGGGTTTGTTTGAAAATAAATCCAGAGTGATAAGGTGAGACAGATTGTCCAGGATTGATGGACATGTTTCATATATCACACCAGTAACTGTATCATCATTTCCAGATCAGCAGAGAGAAACAGCTGCTGTTTGCCTAGCAAAGGCATTGGGTACCGTTCGACAAAATGTGGTCATTTGCAAAAAAGTGAGGGTTTCCAGAGCATCAGAGAGGTCATTTATCTACTCTCCAACGAAAAAAAAAAACAAACAAACACGTGATTGTTGTTTATGAATGTGACATTATGGGATACAACCTCTGACAAATAAATCCTGAAAAATGACATGTCCATTTTGGTGTGACCAAATCATGCAATTCTGTATTATGGCAAATGTTTTAACACGGGTTCCAACGTGGAAGTAACAATCTCAATACCGGGTATGTCCACCCCCGGGAGCAATCACTGCATGGCACAGTCGTCACATTGATCATATGAGCACTCAAATCAAAGCCTGGGGAATGGCATTCCAGGCCAGAATCAGCTCATCGATGGTGTGTGAGTGTCTTGGCAAGATGCAAATGTGACTATCAGTGTTATTCTGGAGTTGGGGAGGGTGCGCCACAAGCAGCGCGGGGGTTGGGGAGAGCGCTGAGTTGGGGAGGGCACGCCAGCGGGGCACGGGGTTGGGGAGAACGCGCTAGAAGGGCGGGTCAGCGCGGCTCGGGGTCGGGGAGGGCGCACCAGCGCGGGTTCGGGAAGGGCGTGCCGGCGTGGGGTCGGGGAGGGCATGCCAGTGCGGCGCGGGGTCGGGGAGGGCATGCCAGTGCGGCGCGGGGTCGGGGAGGGTGTGCCGGTGCGGCGCGGGGTCAGGGAGGGCGTGCCGGTGCGGCGCGGGTTCGAGGAGGGCACCCCACTTGTGGCGCAGAACTTGGGAGGGCGCGCCACGCATGATGCGGAGCTTGGGAGGGGTGTACCACGAAGTGCACCACGGGGGAGGGTGCGCATGAAGCACTCCCCAGGGGGAGTGAAGGAAGGAGGGGTTTGCACATTAAGTGTGGGAGGTGTGTGTGTGTGTATGTGTGTGTGTGTGTGTGTGTGTGTGTGTGTGTGTGTGTGTGAGAGAGATGAAGTGGGGTGATGTGCGTGTTAGGCATGGGAGGGGTGAGTGTGCAGGTTGGGGGTGGGGGTGAGAGGAGGGTTTGCGATGTGGAGCTCGGTGTGGGGCTGGTGTACAATGTGCAGTGTGTTATGGGGTGCGCTGCACGTGATCGGGGAGGGCGTGCCAGCGCGGTACGGGGTCGGGGAGCGTGCGCCAGCGTGGCGCGGGTTCGGGAAGGGCACGCCGATGTGGGGTCGGGGAGGGCGTGCCGGCGCAGGGCCGGGGAGGGCGTGCCGGTGCGGTGCGGGTTCGAGAAGGGCATCCCACTTGCGGCGCAGAGCTTGGGAGGGCACACAACGTGTGATGCGGAGCTTGGGAGGGGTGTTGTTTATGAGAACTAAATTAAGAATGAAGGATAAGAGAATGAGTGAAGGAAGGAAATGACAGGCAAAATGAGGTTATGATTGTTTTGACAATTTTTTAAAGATAAGTTTCCAGGTTTTTTTCCTTGCTTAATCATTCGTTTGAGGCTCTCTTCCTTTGTGTCAATCTCTTTCCAGGAATATGTATTGGAGCCACTGATACCAAACATTATAAAGGGCTTACTTCTGCTCTCTACCGTTTCAACCCAATTTGGAACAGTCCAACTGACCTGCTCAGGTACTCACCCAGATAGTGTGGTCGTTTCCCAATTGTGATATTTCTCCTGGACATTTCAATGTGTGTGTGCGCATGCGTGTTATAATATTAGGCATGGTGCAAACACAGAAAAGGTCCGCATTCAGTTGTTTTCATGTTTGCGTGTCCTCAAAAAATTAATGTCTTTGTCCTCAAAATATTCATCCCAAATGTACACATCGTTGTGTTCGTATAATGCCTTTGGCATTGCAATAACTGTAAAAGGTCGTGTTAAAATCAATACCAGGTGCATAATTTGTTGCTTTCGTTTTGTGTTGCAGAATTATCTCATTATAAAAGCAATTATAACTCAAGTGTTTATAGAACAGCGTATCTCACGCAATGTTCAAGATAACAGTACAAACTCAATTGAAATTAAAAAAAGATTTTCAAGGTCGTAGAAAACGAGCTCAAATGAGCTGAGATCCTCGTCCTCTTAATGATGACGTCATAAAAACGAATATGACGTCATTGCAATGTATCAGGTTTGCGATAAATTATCTGTGCTAATGCCCGGCTTGATTCCCACAAACAAAATTCAAACAGCTTGCCTCGTTTCAGAGATAATGGTATCGGCGATTTCTATTAGCGGCGATATTATGACGTCAACTTTTTTTCTCGGAAGAATTTTCAAAATCGAAGATGGTTACTGTCTGCGCGTGGGCTTTCTGCATATACATGGCAAGTTTCACGAAGATCCGATGAAAACTCTGGGTTGTGAAACAAAAAATGCCAAAAAATAGGAATGACATCGTAAAATTTGATATGACGTCATAGTGATGTATCATATGTGCGGTAATTCATCCCTGCCAATGCCCTGTTCGATTCCCGCGAACAGAATTCAAAAAGTTTGCCTCGTTTTGGAGATAATTTTTTAGGCGATTTCCATTAGCGGAGATATTTTGATGTGATAACTTTTTTTTCTCGGAGGAATTTTCAAAATCGGAGATTGTTACTGTCTGCGCAGGGTATTTTTACATATTGTTACGGCTGTGGAAATTCGCATTACACCATAAAGGGCCCTCAGGTGAGATATCTCCATAGGTACATGTGTAGTTAGCCCAAACCCGTTGTATAGAGGGAATTTATGTGATCCATCCGGGCTGCGACGCTTTGAGTTAGCCATTTTTCTGTTCTATCTTTTATTTCAAACAAACAGCATCTCAACAACCACGCCATCCCCACCACAGCGCCAACCACACCAAACACGCCACCTCAACAACCACCGTGTTCTGACTCGGCACACAGTTTCCAGAGGCCTGGCCTTCGACGAGGGAAAGCAGGCGGCCCCCGTTCCCCCCCCCCCCCCCCGAACGAATGGCACCGCCGCGGTGGATTTCACCCTGTGAGGGAAGAGGAAGATTGCCACGGTGGTGCGAGCGTTGCCGATTGGGCGGAAGACCCTCCTTCCGGAAGTTTCCAGCATGTTCTGGAAGGAGGGGCGGGAGTTGAGAGGGGGTGGGGCTTGCTGAAGAAAAAGGGGCGGAACGAAAACGCGAAGGATAGTGAAGTTGAGTTTTAGGCCAAACGCAAGCGAGTGAGGAGAGCTCGGCAGGAAAAGGCCGAACGCGAAAGCGAGCGAGTGAGGAGAGCTCGGCGGGAAAGGCTGAACGCGAACGCGAGCGAGTGAGGAGAGCTCGGCGGGAAAAGGCCGAACGCCAGTGAGTGAGGAGATCTCGGCGGGAAAAGGCCGAACGCGAAAGCAAGCGAGTGAGGAGAGCTCGGCGGGAAAGGCTGAACGCGAACGCGAGCGAGTGAGGAGAGCTTGGCGGGAAAAGGCCGAACGCGAAAGCGAGCGAATGAGGAGAGCTCGGCGGGAAAGGCTGAACTCGAACGCGAGCGAGTGAGGAGAGCTCTGTGGGAAAAGGCCGAACGCGAGCGAGTGAGGAGAGCTCGGCGGAAAAGGCCGAACGCGAGCGAGTGAGGAGAGCTCGGCGGGAACGGCTGAACGTGAACGCGAGCGAATGTGGAGAGCTCGGCGGGAAAAGGCCGAACGCGAAAGAGAGTGAGTGAGGAGAGCTCGGTGGAAAAGGCTGAACGCAAACGCGAGCGAGTGAGGAGAGCTTAGCGGGAAAGGTTGAATGCGAACGCGAGCGAGTGAGGAGAGCTCGGCGGAAAAGGCTGAACACGAGCGCGGAGAGCTGAGTGGAGTTCCTGAGGAGAAGCGCGAGCGGATGCGGAGGCTCGCGGACCTCGCTCGCCGGACCGTGCTGATTGGGTCGCTCCGGACCGAGGGCGCCTTGAGGGGATCGGCAGTGCTGGCGGAACCGGATCACGGTGGACACCAGCTCGGGGAGCTCCCTACTGTCACGCTCTTTCAATCATTTCTTTTTGGGTTTTTGTATGAATGGTGTGGCGCCGTGTCCTGTAAAGTGGAATAGTGTAAGTGACTGTGCTGTGAATAATTGCTTATTCGGTTTTAACTCTTTCCCTGCTTTCTTTTGCTGTAAATACGTGCTTCCGTGTGTCGCGCATTAAATGTGCTTGTCCAATTGTTCTCCCGTTTCGCTTCGTCCTTTCCTTCGTTTGAATTTCCATCTTGCATCACGAAAGGGGTTCGTAGTGGGTGCAACATCCCGGTAATTAATCGGAACCGTCAAGGCCGACGATAACACTGCTCGGTTATCACTGTAGCACGGAACGGACCGCTTAAGCGGTTCGTGTCCGGAGTCGGCCTGTGGCGTGGTACGATCACCCGGTTGACCATTCGCGCAGGTACTTAGGTCGATCAAATTTGGCGAGCGACCCTATCCTGCGCGGGTGGGCAATTGGCACGATCGTGGTGAGGTTAAACCCCCACCCGTGACTGGCTCCCGGCGTTGTTCCGAGAGGGTCATGACTGAAGTGTCCGTCCGGTGGGCGAGGCGGCCGCCATTCGAGTCGAGCGGCTGATCGCACGCCGGCGGGCACGAATTTGCAACAATATATATGCCAAGTTTCAGGAAGTTTCAATGAAAACTGTAGGCTGTGAAACAAAATAGTCCACAAGAAGAAGATGAAGAACCACAATGTGAGTAAGACTTAGAGATCCTCCACGAGGATCTAAAAATAAGAATCCGGAAGTTTATCACTTTAGATGTAGTGTCTTATACACATCCTTATTTAACACATTTAAATTAGTTATTTGTGCCTGTTGTTTGTGTCCTTCATGACGTGCTTAAAAATAGTAAGTTTCCTGTTCAGAATGATTTTCAATTTTGTTTGACTGCCAGGCAGACGGAGTTAAAAAAAAAAGTTATCTTGCTCCTCTCTGCGCATTTGCAAGTTGAACAAATTTAGAGCCAAAGTAATGCTAAACTGCAGGTTCATTTTCTGATTCATGTTCCGATTTGTGTTCAAAATATAACACTAAATTGAAGTTTAGTTGTTCCTCGATCATAAACTGACGTTTGCAGACGAACATATGAACGGACAGACATACAGAAGTGAACCAATTGCTTATCCCCACTTTTCGCTTAACGTGCGTGGGCTAACTAATGTTAATTGCTGATGATCAGTTTGCCATGGCCCACTGCCGAATGTTTGTGAAGATCATGGGGAGGGTTAAATGATGAAATGGTATATGTAATGGAGTGCAATAAACAAGCGTAAGTGGAAGTCTCTTCCGAGCCACCGAGTGCACTCAACACGTCTGGCATGCATCTCAAGATACCACAGCTGAGCGCACAGTACAAAGTATCAAACGTAGCCTCGTCAAATAGCTGTTGGATCCAAATCCCAAGAAGCACCAATTGTCATTGGGCCACAAACTGAAAAATTTTCAGGTGATGTATCAGAATACATCTCACACCATGACTGGGTGAACTGAGCTATTTCTAAAAAGCCAGCCACGGACAAGGTTACTTTGTTGAAACCAAATTTGGTTTCATCAGTATAACAGAATAAATTTAAGCAGGAGTGTCCTGAAGGGAGAGGAGTTAAAGAATGAAATATAAAGCTAAACCAGGTCAGAGTGAAAAGTCATCACCATAAGTGGTTGAAGTGGTTACCAAGAAGTCATGAAAATATGTAGGCCTCACATATACTCTTATTTAGTCAAGATCTTGGGTACTGAGTGACAAGGTTTGGTTCGTCCACATTGAGCATATCTTCCAGGCGATTTCAAAGATGAATCGGACAGTATGACGACAAGTACTGCCTGGAGAAGGTAATTTTGCATCAATGCAGAGCTGGTTGTTCCAAAAGTGAGTCCAGAAGGAAGCCAGAATTCAAATAACACCCAGAGTCAGACAAATGAACAGACTGAAGGTGTTGAGAATGCAAGTGCAGGTCACAATTGCCATAAATAGTCATTGTTGTTCGGAATGGTAGTGCAAGGTTGCAATTTAGCTGTGAAATGTTCCTTATTTCTCGGACATTCCATCAGTTAAGTACAGGTTCCTCCTGATGACTCTATCTTTGCTCTTTGCTTATTCGAGTTCCTTCTGATGACTCCAATGCAATATTTGGTCTTTCATTTGATAAGGTTCCGAGTTCCGACTGGACCCAAATTTGTGACAATTGACGAATGGAAAATTTTATTGAAATTTTAAAGAATGTCTTTTTATTACTTTTTTTTCCTCCCTGCAGATACCATGGCATCAATGAAAGAATATCTGTGAAGAATTATCATCAGAATTTCAAGTTTTACTTCAATTTGATGCAAATTGCTGACGAACATCACTTTACGTCTGTTCACTCACATTCAAGCGAATTGTGAAATTGAGTTTGTACTGTTATCTCATCTTCGAAAACGTGTGCCTGATTGATGTGATGAAATCTGAGTTGCGAATAATTTCTCTTCATCTCGATTATAATACCAAGCTTGCATACTAAAAACTCGGCTCGCTGTCACACGATCCCTATGAAACTGCTGTGGCACTTAGCGGACATGCCGACAATGTTTGGGAAGTCTTGGCGTTCCATAGTACCACTTGCATTTTGCACAATGCGTATTTTTGTCATTCCCCATGTACGGTCTGTCGTCTGCTACCAGCTATGTTGTACTGCTATCCCATGCATGTGCACGGGTATTGCTAGTTAAAATTATTGTTGAGAAGAGCACAGTACATTCATCTGTTTCATTTGTTTACTGCCATTTTGTTTCCTTGATCGGCTCTTGTTTGGCTGAACATTGCATGACAAACAGGTTTCTATTTGTTAATGTCTATGAACCATCTAGCTGCTGGTTTGCATCGTTTATGTGGGTGTGGTGATGCAGATAATGAATAATTAATGATAGCAGGGATTTAGAATTTAGCCAGGACACATTGGCCTACTCATTGAGGATCCCCCTCCCCTCCCCTCCCCCCTTACAGGATTGGGGCAGGCTTATACCTGTTGTATGGTTTGTTTCTCCAATTGGTACCCCCACTCTTTGATGACTCCTAGAGTTTCTTAGATCCTTCGGAGTACTAAACCACCACTTGGGTTTTTGGGGGGGCTGGGTGGGAGGGTCTCTTCTTTTTGTTTCTGTCATTGTCTGAGCTGTATTTTGGAGATCACTGGGACTTTTGGAATGAAATTTTGATGTAATTTCTTTTTTTTTTGTTCTTGCCCTAATTTTAGGGTTGTGACCTGATTATATAAATTATTACATTTTTAAGCGGTGAAGCCGCTTCAATATTTGGTTATTTCCTTCTGCACATCCATCAAAAATGAAGAAGAAGAACTTCTCTACCCCAACGTGTTTAATTATAAAGGGTAACAAAGTGTAATTCCAAAGAGAAATCTAAAAGGGTTTCATTCGTTTCTGGGCTTTGCCAATTTCATGTAAAAATGCCAAATTCAACCGCTTCCTTTGGACATGGCGAGTGCGTTATTTATTTATTTATTTAAACACAACTGAATAATTTTTGTCTATTCGAAACAAAATTACTTTCTCAAGACAGCCTCGAGTTAGCTGCACCTTATGCTTGATCTGATGCATCATACATTTTTTGGCATCGCTTAACTTTGTCAACTTTAATCTCAGTTGTCAACTTTAATCTCAAAGACCGCATTGACCTTCCAAGATGGTCTTGCAACATAATAGTGTACCTGCACTAAAGTTGTGCACCTGATGTTTGATTGGAGTCCTTGACCTACTTTTTCGGATTGTGGCTTAATTAACAAACCACGTTTTTGATCATAACTTGAAAATTTTCCTCCGATTTTCATGATGTTGAGTTTTTTTGGATAGATTGTAGATGGGGACACATTTTCTAAAAGTAAACAAGTTACTTTTTTTGCAGTAAACAAGTTACCTAAAGGTGAGTGCACTCCCTCTGAGTTATCCTGTTAGCTGACTGGTTTGCACAGACAGACAAAGAAAGCAGAGGTGTTTTAAAGATTTTTTTTTTAACCGTAAGCTACTTGGTACTGTAGTTTTATTCCTTTTCTTCTGTCTTGTTGAAACAGCTTGGTCACCCACTCACCTGTGACAAGCATGTGGAAAATATCTCTCAGAAAAGTTCATTTCTTTTTTCTAATTCTCTCATGATTATATTCTATTATGACACTCGATCAAGTTGTCTTTTTAATAAATTTTTTTCCTGTCCAGGGAATGCTCTTCATTTCCTTTCCTCCAGGTTGTGAAAATGTCTACACACTGTGACGATCCATTGACACCTTAAGTCATGTGCTCCGTTTTGACATCTGCCTTTTTCGGAGTTAATTCCATGCGTCAAAGAACACAATCCATTAGTGCTATAAGCAGTCAAAAACTAGATTATGGCAAAACAATTCCCTAAAGATAACAGTACCTAATGTGATCTCATGTTGAGGCTCACCATGGAAACTGATGGTGCTGTCATTGTTGTAATGCAGACCCAGAAGTGTGCAAATATGACGTAGGTGAAGTTTTGGTGCAGTATTGCACCAACAGCCTACCTCAATAACGACCACACAATTTCTGCCAAATAATTCCCTCCAATATCAAGATCCAATAGCGTATAGGTTTTTTTTTCACTGTAAAATTCATTTGGGAAGTATCGCACTAGCATGGAGGTGATTAAAGTTCAAAACATTATTCCTAATCTACTTTTGGGCTGGCAGGATTTGGAACAGATCCCCAAACACAATCAACTCTTAGCCATTGAGCCTGGGTTCCAATATTTGTCCAGCTACAAACTGTCATCCTGGTGTATTGCAGGCAGGGGGAGACATCAATGTGTGTGCCCTCCCTCCGATTATTGATGTTAAATTGGGTGTCCTGTCTGTCAGCATAAGTTGGTGGTCGTTAAAAATCCCACAGTGTCATTTTTGAAGAGCAGGCGAGCTATCACCAGCACCCTGAACAAATTACAAATTCCTGCCCTGATCTACAGAGGGCATTGTATCAACAGCACAGCTGCGCCCTTAGCGAATGTTGCTACTCGCAGCCAACAGCTGCAGACAAAAGAAGAATTATAGCACACTTATTCATCAATATTGATACTCAGAGTAATCAATATGCAAACATTTGATTCCAATAGCTATGACTGATTCTGCTAAACTGTGAAGTTCACATGGAGTAATGCCAGCGCTGAGGATTTTGATCCTCATTGTCCTCGACCTGCAAATTATATATGTACAAGCTCTTCCAGAGCTTGAGACATTGTTTAAAAAAAAAATAGGTCCTGGTATATACTGTACCTCATTGAGAAGTTTGCATACTTCATTTTCCAATGACTGATTTTTCATGAATAACATTTTACTCTCTTGGAAGTTTTACAAAACAGATAATTATTTGTAATTAGACAATTAAACAATGCAACAAGTCAATCCATTTGAGTCTTTAATCACAAAAAGGTGTTTCTTTCCATTCAGGCCAAAGCCTCTCTTACCCAAAATTTTTCTTTTTAAATACCACACCTCTAAAATTGGGCTTAAATTGGGGGTAAGAAGGCTGCTTCATGCTGTCATTATGTCAATTTGAAGCGTGCCCAAATAATCTAACAGTCGAATAATGGCAGCTTCGTGCTGGTGCATTTGGCTGTCCTTGCAAGCTGTATATTCAAATAATAACCATTCGTTTTCCAGCCATTGCTGGTGAGTCTTGTGAGAGTACTGTATTTGGCAATTTTCATTGGATAGGTCTGTCATTCATGTAATCACGTGAAGGTAACTACTCCATGAAAAACCACTGGAATCACATTCGAGTAGAGTACCGTGTTGGCCAATTCAGGCCATATATAGTACTACGAGGGGTACCCGGCACTGCCCAGTCTACTTTTTGTCGGGGCCTAAAACACTTCACTACACCCACTAATTAATGAGGTCTCCACATACTTCTCAATTAAAATAAAAAATCCCCCCAAAAAAGTAACTTTTTTTTCAAAAAACGTTTTTTGCCTAAACACTCCTCGACACTCACTGATGAACCTCTGAAAGTTTGACGAAGCTCTTTTCGGCCATCACTGAGAAAAATGGCGACACACACACACATACATAGACAAACGGTATTGTATTGAATTGAATTGAAGAACCCAAAGCAAGTTACTCATGGCATTCTATTTATAGCATACTTATGCATCAACTTGGCCACACAGCTCCCAGTTTGAAGACTCACAACATTATTTGTTTGAGAAATGCCACGAACATGAATATCTCTGCTGAAACCATTGGGAATTATCTTCCAAGGCACAGCTGGTAAGACATCCATTTGTGAAAGTACACCTTCCAAAGGAGGACCGACAATGAAATTCACCATGATGCACTAAACATCAGTATTGGAATATAAAAGTCTGACTCTGCCACTGATTTCGGTATGTTAAAAAAATTTATCTCTGATAAAAGAGCATACGTGTTGTAGCATCAATGAGTCAACTCTAATGTTAATTGCCATAGCAAGAGTTTCCAACCTGGATTTCTCCCAATGGCAAATCCTCCATTCTGGACTTGGTGATGACCAACCTCCCCACAAATGTATCCTGCTCTTCCTCTGCTCCAATTGGTTCATCTGATCATATGCTTGTGAATGTCAACATAGCTCTGGCTATTCTCAGAGAGCTGCCCCAATGCTAGCTAGTCTGGCAGGCAGGGACTGCAAGCAGCCATCTCTCTTCAGGACTGGTTTCCCATATCTACTGCCCCTGATGTTAACTCAGCCTGGGAATTCTTCCACAGAAACCTGCTCACTCTCGTGCACAGATTCATCCCATCTTGTCTTTAATTATCCTACCTTTCTTCCCACCCATGGTACTGTATTGTAAGGTGAGGCAGGTCAGGTATGGGAGCATGCGCCAGAGCAGCACCGTCTGGGTCGGGCCTGGCGAGTCATGGATTCACTGGATCATGGGGTATGGCGCTGCAGGGACCTGTGCGGGAGGACGAAAGTCCGAGTTCAGGTTCTTGGTGCTTCCAGTCTTGCTCTACAGATGTGATGATATAATCATGATGAACTGATGAGCATGTAGCACTTTCAAAGTTACTTTGTGCTTACAAATCTGCCACCTTGCTTTGCCTGTACAGAATGTCTACACAATATGACATACTCTGGTCTGCTCCATGATTTAGAATCACCACCTACTCATTGCACATTTTACAATACAACTTACCTCTGACGCATCCCTTTTACAAGCATAAATCAACCTCCAGGACATGGACCAAGCTGTTCTGAACACAATTCATCTGTGGATCCTCCCCAACACCGCTCTCCCCCTCACTCACCCTTCCACGAAACACATCCCTCTCCTTGGAACATCAGGCTCCTGCCAAGGTTCCCCATCGGGAACCCAAAACAATTCTGAAAATGTACAACACTTATATTTAAACAAGTTATTCAATTTTCTCCACCGTCCTCTGTTTAGATGGTGTACTTAGGGTGGGGAGAGAAGATGACGATAACAAGAAAAACAGACAGGCCTACCTTATCTGCAATTCAAACTTAACCAATGACAAATCCCTATCTATTGACCAAGCCCCCAGTTGATAACACCTGCTACAGTTGTCAGCTGAGCCCAAATACCCAATTTCAAATCTACCTACCAATTTCATAGGCTATCTGCCCTCCAGAGCACATGAAATCACATGTGACTGAGTGGAATATTTCCATCAACATACACAGCACAACAACATTCATCTTATCAATCATAATTTATTCCCTGAAAGACAGTAGCATCACAATTACTTGCAGGTGTGGCCTCAACTCGGTAGTAGGAGGTCCAAAAACGTGGCGGTGGGGGAGTACCGAGTAGTAGTGTGTGCGTGCCCACAGTGCAAAACAAAGTCCCCAAATTATTCCTTTAGGCTCCTCCCTTGATAAATTATTCCTTTTGGGCACATGCCCACCCCCAGCACTACAGCAGCTTCTTTTCCTGTACAACCCACTGGAGGGGCTCATCCATATGGCACTCCTTGGCCAATCCTGGCTGCCAAGGGTCTTCCTGCCCCATGGTGAACTGATGCGATCCTGGTCCCAGCAGGTTTTCCATTCCCAGTTGCATGCTAGGTTACCAAAAAGCCTGGTGTTGGCTTAGTGGTTAGGGTGGCTGGCTTGTGATCTTAGGGCCCTGAGTTTGAGCCCTGTTTACTGCTGAATTAACACCAGGTATGGTGTTAATTGCCATATGCAAGAAGAAGAATAAGCTGAGCTACCGGAGGGTGAGGCATGGTGAAGGGCCGCAGTCCTCGCTCTCCTGAAGAGCCTCTTCCACCTGGGACAGGCACAACCTCTCCACCCACAAACCTTGCATAGTGTTCCATCCCCAACTCCCATTCATCTCTACCTACACCTTCAGTATATGCTAAAGGATGTGTTCCTTCCTGCCATGGCCTCCATACACACTACAAATAAAAAAGGTACATCAATCAATGATGGATTCCATTATTACAGATCAACACATAATCTTTTTAACCCCTTGGGGTCAATGGGTTAGGATTGACTTGGATGGTGGGGAGAGTTGAGCCACTCTCCATCTGTGAAATGCCCCATACAGTCAGTATCTTTCATAGCCTTTCCCAACCAAACTCCTCCTGCCGAGTTTCTCATGCTGACCCCTGTTTCCAACAGATGGCAAAAGTGTGCAAGGTGTGTTTCTGACACCTTAAAACCAGATTTCTTTGGGCGAGTAAGGCCCGCCAGCCTTGGATAGCAGCCTACCTAGGAGAACGACAACTCCGATTTAAAATCTACAGCTATGGGTTAAATAACCTGGCACTGAGCAACAATGATACCTTGAGCCACTTATTGGCAGAATCATTCCTTTTGTGATCAACGGAACTGTCTGACATAAATGGAGGCACATTACTCAACTTTCTGAAGAACTGGCTCCATCTACTACGCTTCACGTTCCCACTGTCCCAAGGGAATGGAGTATTCAGGGTCAACCCCGAACACTGTGACGATGATGGCAAATCTTGATGGCACTAGGGTTAGAGCCCCTGACTATCTAGGACCCGTAGGACCATTCAGTGCTGGTTTTCTGGCGAGTATGATGCCTACCACCTTATGACAGGGAGGTGGTAGGCTGAGATGCGGCGCATCCTCGGTTCCATCAATTCACCAATTATATATTATTATGCTTCGACACACTAAACGTATCGCTACATGGGATGCATTATCATAGGCCTAATTAGGATATCCGTGGATGGCAACAAGTGGGCAATTATGCCCTCATCCATTCAGAAGAGTTGCAGTGGACCCATGGAGTAGCCCTACTACTGACAAGTGATACGAGTGGCTCGTTGATGTTATGGCACCCTGTTTTAGGTCGTCTCATTGTGGCTCATCAAAAGCATCGACATGGAACCCTTTCTCTGATTGTGGCATACGCCCCTACTCCCATTACCTTTCCGTTATGGGTTCTTGGTTTAGAAGTAGAAACATACACATATTCCTCTGGATCTCCAACGATGCTTCATACACCCGTAAAGATTAACTGGATCACATTTTATCCCGAGGTTATTCACTTTTCAAATCATTGGGTTTTTAGAGGTGCTGAAGCTCCAGCAAACACTGACCACAAATTAGTTGTGGCTGATATCTGCCTACACTCAGAAAACCATTGTCAAGCAAGACCTTGAATATGTAAGCTATGGTTTGTGACCCAGAGCTGTCTACCCGATATAATATCCCCACCCAGAACCGCTTTGATGCTCGAGGCGAACACTCAGACGACGTCGAGGAATCTTAGGCTCTTGTCTGTGACACTATCCTCTCTACAGCATCTGAGACAGTCAGATGTAGTAGGCCACAGAAACGGCCCTGGTGGTCGACTGATACCCTGAAGATTATTGATATGAAGAGGCAAGCATGACGTAAAGGAAACATCCCAGAAAGAAGTTGGCCGAGAGGTGTCTATCGGACGAAGGGGAGGAAAGACCTTGACTGTTGGTATGAGCACCAGACCAATGAAGCTGAGGAAGGCATCCATCAAAATGACCTTAAAACTGCCTTTCAGTCAATCCAGCAGATGTGTCCTGGTTGAAATTCAAACAAAAACAAAAGCAGCATTCCGATCATGAAGGCAAGTGGGACACCCTGCCACACCAATGAAGAAACCCTCAATTGCTGGAAAGAACATTTTCAGCAGGCCCTTAACTTCTCCCCTCCTACAGACTTTCCTGACTTGGAGGAAAAGGCCCCATAGCTGGCGAAGATGGCACCATGTGCATGGATCCTCCTTCCCTGTCTGATGTCCATCGTGCAGTGAGGAAACTAAAAAATGGCCGACATTCTGGGTGTAATGACATCACTGCAGAACTAGTGAAATGTGCCGAGACTCCAATTTGTGAGTTATTGCACTACTTTTTCATTAATGTCTGGAATTCTGGGTATGTTCCAGCAGAGTGGAAAAATGGCATAATAATCTCCATCTACAAAGGCAAAAGCCCCCGCTCTAATTGCAGTATCTCTCACCTGAACACCTTGCTCTTAGTTCCTGGGTTCTTCTGAATCATATTCACTCCCTCCTGCGACAACGTAGATGCCCCCAGCAATCTGGTGTCACCACAAACAGGTCAACGGCGGATGCCATACTACTACCCAAAAATGCCATAGTAATGTCTGATCCCGCTATTCGCAGGGGATACGTTCCTGGAAAATTCCGCAAATGTCAAACAAACAAATTAATCACACACATGTACATTATCTTATGTGTTTTTGTTTTCAAGGTGCACAATTTTTTTAGGTACTGACAGGTTTTAACCGATATATGTAGGGTGCCCCTTTATATGAACCTTTCCTCCTAAGTTCCTCCTAAGAACACAAGGGTGGTACAGCACGCACACAAGATCTTTTGAATGAGCCTTATTTTCTCTCGTCTGGCATTTTCTACAAGCGATGCAATATCCCTTCAATGCTATATTTTGTCACATGGCACATACCATATAAAGGGGCTTTTTCTATGCCCCTGGCATTTTTCTGAAGAATCATCTTCAAATTTCAAGTCAATCAGATGAAAATTGAGAATTTTAGAAAATTGGCCGATGTTGACCTTTGGCCTATGTTGACCTCAAAAGGGTGACCACTATATCACATGGTCATGTAACAGGTAAGCCTGGCATTGGCTTAGTAGTTAGGGTAGCTGGCTTGTGATCTTAGCGTCCTGAGTTTGAGCCCCATTGGCTGCTGAATTAACACCAGGTGGGGTTGATTCAGCCTGTCATCCTTCCGAGGTCAGTGAAATGAATACCGGTGTACTGTTAAAGGAGCACAGCGTCAGCGACATAGTCGTGCCCCAACAAAATGATAGCTACTCGACAGCCAAGTTGCTATACGCAAGAAGAAGAAGATGTAACATGTGGTGAAGTTTCATTTTCCTCTGCTGAACGGTTTTCTATGTATGCTCTTAAAAAAAAATGCAGACACGTACGATGTACGACATACCACTTTGAATGACGTGGTGCGGCAAAAGCGTCCAGAGAGTGAACGATTCACTCAGAATGATGTAGCATGGTACTGCTGTCGACAATGGGTGCTCGGCAAATGGCTTAAGCACTCATACAAGCACTCCAATTAAATGGTTGATAAGGAACGGTTGGCCAGGCTGTCACTGCATCCCACAAAGGATCCCTTGAACTTTAAAGCCCATTTACACCACTCATACAGCAGTTAATGAAATAAAATGAATTCATGAAATTAAAAAAAAGAAGACTTTATCCACAATAGACATGCAGCTTAATGCAGAACAACCCTAGAGACATGGCATGGTTCAATCGCCCGTGAAATAAACATTGCAGAAAATCCGCCATTTTGCTTGCTTGTCTGTGCGAGTGTCAAGTGGTACATTGGTTTGGGGTCCACGCAAACGTTATAACTTTTTTTTTACGTCTGTTTTTTTTATATACCAGATTTGTTTTGATTCCCTGGAGAGCACATCGCAAAACATCTGAAAATATAGACATTGATGTGGCAGACACGATGGATAGGCAATGCCTTGAAGGGACAGGGTGTGAGGTCCAGCAGTGAATGCATTAAATCATATAGCTCTATGAAGCTGGTTCCATGAAACAAACATTGCAGAAAATCCGCCATTTTGCCTGCTCGTCTGTGCACGTCACGTGTTGCATTAGTTCGGAGTCTGCGCAAATGTTCTAACCTTTTTTTAAAACGTGTTTTTTAATTTTTTTTTTTGTTTTACCAGATTTGCTTTGATTCCCTGTAGAGCACATTGTGAAACCTCCAAAAATATAGACACGGATCTGGCAGACGCTATGGATAGGCACCCCCTCTGGGAGACAGGGCGTGAGGTCCAGCAGTGAATGCATTAAATCATATACAGGTAGCTCTATGAAGCAAGTTAATTTTGGCATGTTCCTACATTTTTGTCCTATCAATACAATTCTCTAAACAGTTGAAAAAGATAAGTTTAATGCTTTGGAAATTTTCACATTTTCTTGTGTATCTATGGAGGAGGGAACATAGCCTTGCTTTCTTAAAGTAAATAGGTATATCAGCTTGGTTTTAAGACTCATTATTTCTTTAAATTATCAGATTTCGACACTTACTTAGTCCGGATGATATCCGATCCTGAAAACCGAAATAATATTTCGATGATATACTTTAATTAGTCCGTGAGAGTAAATCATGGAAAATCGTCTCATATAATGCATGAAGTCACTCCAAGCTCCTAATTTGAAAATTATAGTACTTACAAAAGCGATGTATACAACAATTCGTAGCAATGATGAACAGGCATTCGATAATATGAGTGAGGAAAGTTTAAAAAAAAAACAACTATCTTTGGGAAATCGTTGCGGCCTGTTCCAAGTCAAGGCATTGTTGAGCAGGCCAAAAAACATGGCGGCTTCAGACCCCAGCTTGGTAACCTAGGAAACGCCTAAAGATCCAGAGAGCGAGGTGGCCGAGGATGTACCCGATGAAGGATATAATTAACTAATGCCGTTAATTATCTTCAAAAGAGGTGTTTAAATTAACCCAAACACTCAATTTTTCACTCTTGCATTTCCTTGGAGTTTTCTGAGTGTGCATGTAAAGTTTCAGGCTGTTAGGTTTTATAGTTTTGGAGTTATGGAGGGGACACACGCACACGCACACGCACACGCACCCACACACTTTTATGAGTATAGATACGAGTACGGGCCCGTAGGTGCGGGCCTGTAGGTGCGTAAACGAAGACTGGATTTGGGCATTTTTTCACCCCCCCTCTCACCCACCCCCTCCCCCCATCTCTCGCCCCTCCTCTCTCCCCCTCTCTCGTTCCAGTACCCTCTCTCGTGGGTGAGGCGTGCCAGTATGTGCAGCTTCGTTCTTTCGCTCTCTTAAACGACGACTGGATTGGGGCATTGTTTCAATTCGATCGGACCAACCGTATCATAAATGGCCATAACTTGGGAAACACCTGGGAAACATACTCAGGTCCCCAGCATCAATTGTGACATCATATCAAACGAAGAAGAATTGTGATGCCCCCTCTCTCTCGCTCCCCTTGCTCCCCCCTAGTCTCGCCCCTCCTCTCTCCCCCCTGCTCTCTCGCCCCCTCTCTCGCCCCTCCTCTCTCGCCCCTCCTCTCTCCCCCTCTCTTGAATTGTGACGCCCCTCTCTCGCCCCTCTCTCGTCCCTCCTCTCTCGAATTGTGATGCCTCCTCTCTCTCACCCCTCCTCTCTCTCCCCCTCTCTCCCTCCTGACTCTCCCCCCTCTCTCGCCCCCTCTCTTGCCCCCCTCTCTTGCCTCCTCTCTCCTCCTCTCTTTCCCCTCCTCTCTCACCCCTCTCTCTGTAAATGTATTCACAAATGTATTCACAAAAAACAAATAAATAAATAAACATTAATTGTGACGTCATTTGTGATTCATAGCACCGTGTCTTGTGCATTGTTTGGACAGATAAATGGCCGTAACTTGGGAACCGCTTAGCCTATTAATATCAAACCTCGAAAAGGCAAATCCGCAGGTCCCCAGCAATATTCCTGACAAGTTTCAATCCGATCGGACCGGCGGTCGTCGAGAAACTGCGGTCGCATACAGACATACAGACATACAGACATACAGACATACAGACATACAGACATACAGACATACAGACAAGCAGACATACAGACATACAGACATACAGACGGACAGACATACAGACGGACAGACGGACAGACATCCAGACATACAGACATGCAGACAAGCAGACAAACAGACATACAGACATACAGACGGACAGACATACAGACATACAGACGGACAGACATACAGACATGCAGACATGCAGACAAGCAGACAAACAGACATACAGACGGACAGACATACAGACGGACAGACATACAGACGGACAGACATACAGACATACAGACGGACAGACATACAGACATGCAGACGGACAGACAGACATGCAGACGGACAGACATACAGACATGCAGACGGACAGACATACAGACATACAGACATGCAGACAGACAGACATACAGACGGACAGACAGAGACACACACATACAGAGATTGCTGGAATTATAGAGAGATAACAGAAGAATCTTGCTGGTGTTGTTTGAAATGACCTCAATTTAACGGCTCCTTATACAACACCTTCATCTCAAGGATCTCCATCCATTACAGATCATCGTGAAAAGTTGATATCTCTGAAACCTGAGAATTAATTCAATAATTAGTGCTCGATCCTTGTCAGGGGACATTTGGTGGACACGGGGTTCAGATGTTTTGGAAGTCTCCCTGGAATCCAAAGCGTTTGTCACATCGGTTTCGACGGGCGCGCAACCCTCGCCAACGTCCTGCTCGGAGAGAACCACCAACTCACCCCGAGACGCGTAAACCGAAAAGAAAAAAAAAAAAAAAAAAAAAAAAAAAAGGGGGGGGGGAGGAGGAGGAAGAAGAGCACCGATCACGTGACCTACACAAACTCGCCATCTTGCTCGTGGACAGGTTGAACTCTCCGTCGCTTTTCTATACATCTCCCCCTTCGCCCTTCAGGTGGGCCCCACCAGGAGGTTTTGAGCGCGTCGTGGCCGGCTCTCACGACGTTGTGTTTTTAATACATCACAAGCGGGGACGACGTGGATTCGTGGACAAGTGACGGTGGAAGCGCGAGCGGTGCCGTTTTCCGGAGGAGGGACGCGAGCTCATGGCTCGGGCCTGCTGCTCGCTCCCGAACGACGGTTAACACGGAGCGGTTTGTCTCTCAGCCGTGTGGAGAATGGCTCGGATGTGTGAGCCTTCGGTCGTCCGGGGCTGCGCGACATTAACCGCAAGGTCCATTCGCTTCGTCGTCGTCGTCGACGACGTCGAGAGGCCCTATCGTGTTGAGTCGCGTTCGTCGGTGCTTCGTTCGCATCGCCCTCACTAACTGGGAGTCGGTCCTTCAGCGATGTGCCAGCCGTTGCTGCATGGCAGCCGACGCCAGGCCGTGTCCTTTCAAACCCTCTCGGTCTCGACTCGAGATGACGGCCGAACTCCCGAGCTCGTACTCGCTCGGTTACAGGATGTAAACATCCAAATGCTCTTCGTGCTCCGTACGGACGGACGTGGACGTTTGTGTTTGTCGTCAATCAACTTTTCATTCGGTCCTGTGTTCTTACCGGTTCATTAATTAAAAATTTTTTTTTTTTCCCATCGAGGCTTCGTTTGCGTGAAGGAGTTGTTCTACTGTCCGGTCTGTGCGGACTTCTTCTTCTTCTTCTTCTTCTTCTTCTTCTTCTTCTTCTTCTTCTTCTTCCCCATTACCTCTTCTTCTTCCTCTTACACTGTAAACATTTTTTTCCATCGATCTTCATTCTGCTCGACTTTAAACAGTTGTGTTTCGGCGCGGGCCGTTTCCTTGCTCCAACACGACGTACAATGGAGCCGCGTGTATTTGCTCGACGAATGATCAGCTTGATTTGGGGTGTTGTTATTGGCTTTTTTATTTATTTATTTATTATCCCATCCCATCCCATCCCATCCCATCCCATCCCATCCCATCCCATCCCATCCCATCCCCGGTGTGTTCCTTACTTCGTTGGATGGATGTGAGCAGGTGCTTTGATCATCATGTTCTGCTTGTTAATCAAATGTTTTCCTGTTTTTTTTTTGTTGTTGTTGTTGTCGTTTGTTTTATTTAGTTTTATCACCAGTTCTTAACAAGTGAAAATGGCTGCGGAGACTCAGACTCTCAATTTTGGTCCTGAATGGTGAGTTTGCTCTTTATTCGAGTTTAAAGATGTAAAAAAAAAGAAAAAGAAGTTTCTTTTTATATTGTTATATTGTCACATTTCTTTGAAAAGAAGGAATTTCACAAACTGTTGTTTATGTGCATCATTTTATGCAAAATATGAAGATATTTTGTTTTTCATCAAAAATGAGTCACATTCTTCTCTTGAGTGATTTGACATTCCAAGAGAGCTCAGTCAAACACACGACTACTATTACTACTACTACTACTACTACTACTACTACTACTACTACTACTACTATCACTACTCCCACCCTGGTGTTGGCTTTGTGGTTAGGGTGGTGGCTTGGGATCCTAGAGTCCTGAGTTCAAGTCTCGTCGGCCGCTGAATTAACACCAGGTGGGGTTGACTCAGCCTGTCATCCTGAGGTCGGCGAAATTAGCACCAGTGTACTGGTAATAGTGGCACTGCATCAGCAGCATAGCCACGCCCATAACCAATAATGCAGCCAAAAGGCTGTACACGATCAGTATTACAACTAATACTACTATGACTATTTTCCATATTTTGTTCGGTCTGCCGAGGCTCCCTCTCCACTTAGTCCTGTCTAAGCATCATCCTTCATTAACCCCAACATCTGCATGTCCTCGACTGATCACATCCTTTCAGGTCTTTTTTGCTCAACCTCTTGGTCTTTTCCTCTCAACTGCTGAACTCATGATTTTCCTGACACTCATTTTCTCTCTCTCTCTCTCTCACCACATGCCCAAACCACCTTGGTCTTCACTTTCTCAAGCCTTCCTCAGTAATACTAGCTTTGACCCTCTTATGCCCACATGACTACTTATCTTCAGAGTTGCCCCCAAGCATCCATGTCATCATCCTTCGCTCTGTCCTCTCTATTCTTCTCTCATAACCAAACATCAACACTGGTCTAACACAGGCTACATATACTATACTTGTTACTTTTCTTGGGATATCTCTGTGTGTTAAAATGCCTCTTGACTCGCTCTATTTATTCCATGCGACCCTTATCCTCATCCCTCCCAGCTCACACCTGCACCTAACAAATCTTCCAAGTAACAGAAGCTCTTGACTTTTTCCAGCTTATCTTCAAATCCATATCCACTACCACGATGTTCTGTGCATCTTGATTTCCACCCATACACCTGTTACATCTCAAACTACCAGCCCCTCAACCCAAACTTCCCTTAACTCAACTGCATCTCCGATGACACCACATTTTGCAAGACACACGCTGAATATAACTTGACCCTACTCTTTTTCCCACAAGTCAACCAGAGCCATTCCCCACTCTCCTCCTCCACCACGAACCATCACAGTTTTGTGTTATCTACATTCACCCTCAATCCCTTGCACTCCATTGCTTCCTTCCAAATATGAAACCTCTCCTTTGCTTCAAATTCTGTTTTGCTATCAAGATTAGGTCATCTGCAAATAATAACTCCCATGGAAATGCTACCCTCACCTCTTTCACGAGCTCTTCCAGAACTAGTACAAAAATGGAAGGGCTTGTAAACACTGATCCGAGATGTAAACCTACTTTCACTTCAAATATCTCTGTACATCCTCCACTAATTCCTACTGATGTTCTTGGCCTTTTATACATTGACATAACTACCCTCACCAAATTCTCTGTTACTCCCTGTCTCCAAAGTGCGTATTCCACATACTGTTAATGTTAATGCAATTAAATTGTTATTAAAAAGATATATATATGTATATATATGTATATGTATATATATATATATATATATATATATATATATATATATATATATATATATATATATATATATATATTGTTGCAGATTCGTGCGAGCGGCCACGTAACTCGAATCGCGGCACGTCGCCCACCGGACGGACAATTCCGTCGTGACCCTCTCGGACTAACGCCGGGAACTAGTCACGGGTGGGCCTTTCAGCCTCACCACGATCGTGCCGATCGGCCCCCCGCGTGGGATAGGGTTGTTCGCCAAATTCGACCTACCTAAGTACCCACACGGAGGGTAGACCGGGCGATCGCACCTCGCCACAGGTCGACTTCAGACACGGGCCACTTTAAGCGACCCGTTCCGTATTATCGGGATAACCGAGCGGTGTTATCGTCAACCTCGACGGTTCCGATTAATTGTCGGGCGTATTTAGCCCCTACCAACCCTTTACGTGAAGTAAGATGGAGATTCAATTAAAGAAAAGACGAAGCGAAACAGGAAAAACAGTTCAACATAATTCACATTTATTCCGCGGCAAACGGAAAGCACACATATACAATTACAACAATTATGCACCAAAAGCAAATGTAAAAGAAACACAACAATTATGCACCAAAAGCAAATGCAACAAAAGAAACACAATGCAGATCTACTACCGACTACGCGAGCACACGGCAACACTTACACAGTTTTACTTTACAGACGGCGCCGACAACACATATACTCCAAATCAAAAGAAAAAGGGGCCACCCTCAACTACAAGGGGGCAGACGGGCCTGGGGCTGAGACCGCGTCGAGCCTACCCGTCTGGTGATGAGCCGCAAAATGGCGGCGGCGCCCCGACTCCGCGGGCCTCGCTGGCACTGCCTGGAATGGGGTGGGAACGGGGCCCCCCTTTTCGCACTATCTCAGCGCGGGGGGGAAACAGGGGGGGTTGTTGATGCTCTGGGGAAAGAGGATAGCTGGCTTGCTTGGGTCCCGCGACGAGCGACTCCACTGCGCCCTCGACCGCGTTCCCGGCTTCTCCTCTCTGCAGCTCCCCGACAGACCGCCTCTCCTCCAGACCCGTCTTGACTGCTGCTGCGACACTTCGCCACCGCCACGACTCGCCCGAGCCCGAAACAGAAAAACCTCCCCTCCTACTCGAGCCCGAAACAGAAACTCTTCTCTCTCTCGAGCCCGAAACAGAAACTCTTTCCTACTCGATTCGCCCCGCGCTCGGCGCTTTATAGTCAGCAGGAGAAACCATATGCAAATTTTCGGATCAGGATCGGCTCGGGGGCTGAGCCACGCTCGCCCATTGGACGGAGGAAAAGTGGGCGTGAATCATTCCTGATCCTCGAATTTGCATATATCGATTCTACTCCGACGCGCCTGGAGGCGGGGCCAAATCGCCCCGCGCTCTCTGATAGGACGGAACAGAAGTGGGCGCGAATCATTCCCGATCCGCTTTCCCCGGAAAGGCCGCCCTCTGCACCCGCCTCCCGGCGCGCGCCCAGCACGAGTCCAGGATCGGTGCCCACAAGCGGTGCGGGATTGGCGGCAGAAGGAGGAGAGGTGAAGGTGGCGGAGGGCCCATTGTGGTGGGCCCTGGCCACGGTGACGCTTGGAATGGCGGCGACGCGATGACCGCGAGAGCATGTCGTGACGGCAAAGGTCGTGGCTGCCGGCGTTGCCGTTGTTGTGAAGCGGCGTTGCGGCCGGTGGTTGCCGCGCGACGGCGATTGAGACGTGGCTGATCCAAAATAAAGATAGAACAGAAAAACGGCTATCCCGAAGGGCCGCAGCCCGAACGAATCACATTCACTCCCGCCAAACAACGGGCCTGGGCCAACCACACATATACCTACAGAGACATCCCACCCACGGGACCCGAATGGTGGTCCGCGAACCTCTTCAACCACAACAATATATATATATATATATATATATATATATATATATATATATATATATATATATATATATATATATATATATATATATATATATATATATATATATATATATATATATATATATATACACACACGCCTTTATGCTTGTGCTCGATGTCCGTTGCTTTCCCAGACTTGTTGCGGTTTAATGAAATCTGATTTTAGCTGGCACCCGCAACAATAGCATTGATGTGCAGAAAATTTTGCATTAAAAATGGATCGTGTTGTTGAGAATCCTGCATTTGTGGTTTATTTGCATGTGTTTTATGCCTTTTTGTAAATGTATGTTTCAGGCCTGCACACAAAATGGGGTTTATGCAGTATTTGCTGTCTAATTGAATGTATGTACAATTTCGAGGTTTACTCGATACTCGCAAATACCACCTGTCGCTTTGCTGACTGGTTTAATCAAAGACAGAATGTTGTATTTCACAAACGTTCTGCTCTATTCACTTGAATTTGCCCAAGGTCATCTTCCATCTGCTTGGAAGTCCGCTAACACCACATTCATCAACCACCCTTGAGAGAGAGATAGATATATATATATATATATATATATATATATATATATATATATATATATATATATATATATATATATATATATATATATATATATATATATATATTTCTTCTTCTTCTTCTTCTTCTTTCGGCTGCTCCCGTTAGGGGTTGCCACAGAGGATCATCCGTGTGATCCGCATAGTGATTTGGCACATGTTTTACGCCGGATGCCCTTCCTGACGCAACCCTGGTCGCCTCTTATGACACAGGGATATGGTACACCTATTTTAACCGGGGTATACACCGGCCCAGTATACTGGTACTCATTTCGCCGATCTCGGAAGGATGACAGGCTGAGTCAACCCCCTGGTGTATTAATTCAGTGGCCCAACGGGGCTTGAACTCAGGACCTTTTGGATCCCAAGCCGCTGCCCTAACCACTGCATCAACACCAGGATATATATATATATATATATATATATATATATATATATATATATATATATATATATATATATATATATATATATATATATATATATATATATATATATATATATATATATATACACATTAGGGTGTACCACTTTTGCAAAAGTAGTTGCTGGAATGAAGCACTATGTGCCAATCGATTCCACTCGTGAAGTTGGGTGATCGACCAAAGTTTGAAAATTTTCCTGCCTTTTTTGACCGTGGGCCGCCATTTTGAAATTTCAGAAAAATCCATATTTTTGGAAATAATATTGATTTTTGAATATTTAAAAAATATATTTCTCTGTGTTTAGATGGCCGAATGCACTTCAGTCGGCACCGGTATGATAGTAAGTACCCGTAAATATTATTCATAACTTTTCTCAACATTTTGAGAAGGGGTTGCCATTCTGGAATTTCACTGAAAATCCCATATTTTGACAATTATTGCATGGCACATTGTTCGGCATTTATAGAATATCAGTCGTAGCGTTTTCATAAAGGCAATATTAATGACAAATGAGAGAATGATCAATTAATTATGAGAACAACCAAATATGTTTTAAGCGACATGGTTTTCATATATGACAACATAACAATCAAGCAAACGAGCAACCACACAGATATCTTATAGAGAACATAGCGTTTGTTTTGTATAGTCTGGGTAAAGCTTCCTGTGCTATTCCACGCACCATAGCAATGCTTGACGTTGTTTCTCATCATTGCAATTTGCACATATGAATAAAGTCAGACACGAGCTTAATTCCTCTTTCAGCTAGATCATTTACGACACGCAGAGAATTAGCACTTTCGCAAAATTTCCTGTAACTAGCGAACTTGTCCCACATTGGCACAGGTGTCTTCAGCCACTCCTGATCATCGTCTATTCCTGGGAGGTCAAACATCAGCTGGGATTCTTGGCTAATGAAAGACCTTAGCGTTGGCATATCATCAGTTGTATTAAATTCCACGTGGGGAAGTTGTGGCTTGCCAGAGTCGAACTTCTCAGGCCGTTCTGTATCAAATAACACTTGTCCCATCAACTCTCTCTCTCTGTGTTCGGGACACCGTTATCAGCTCGGGACAACACAACTAACTGAGGTGTTAAGTACCAAGTATGGCGATTGCACGACAAGATACAAGCATCTGCTACACCACTGTCATAATGTTTGTACAGGAACATGTCAGCCATGAACTTCAGATCATGTTGTGCCGCAGATGTGCTGAGTGGACTCTAGGAATGCTTTAGCATAGAACAGACCTACTAACTTGGCCACTGTTTAAATACACTTGTTGAACATCCGATATCTTGGAGCAAAGCTAATTTGAGAAAATAGATGGCTTTCGCCATCCACCTGGCGTGGTGGTCACTGCTAATTATTTGCGTGTCGTAAATGATCTTGCTGAAAGAGGAATTAAGCTCGTGTCTGACTTTATTCATATGTGCCATGATGAGAAATAACGTCAAGCATTGCTACAGTGCGTGGAAGAGCACAGGAAGCTTTACCCAGACTATGCAAAACAAACGCTATGTTCTCTATAAGATATCTGTGTGGTTGCTTGTTTGCTAGATTGTTATGTTGTCATCTATGAAAACCATGTCGCTTAAAACATATTTGGTTGTTCTCATAATTAATTGATCATTCTCTCATTTGTCATTAATATTGTCTTTATGAAAACGCTATGACTGATATTCTATAAATGCCTAACAATGTGCCGTGCAATAATTGTCAAAATATGGGATTTTCAGTGAAATTCCAAAATGGCAAACCCTTCTCAAAATGTTGGGACAAGTTGTGAATAATATTTACGGGTACTTACTATCATACTGGTGCTAACTGAAGTGCATTTGGCCATCGAAACACAGAGAAATGTATTCAAAAATCAATATTATTTCCCAAAATGTGGATTTTTTTTCCTGAAATTTCAAAATGGCGGTCCACGGTCAAAAAAGGCAGGAAAATTTTCAAACTTTGGTCGATCACCTAACTTCACTAGTGGAATCGATTGGCACATAGTGCTTCATTCCAGCAACTACTTTTGCAAAAGTGGTACATCCTAACATATATATATATATATATATATATATAGCCTGGTGTTGGCGTAGTGGTTAGGGTAGCGGCTTGGGATCCAAAAGGTCCTGAGTTCAAGCCCCGTTGGCCGCTTGAATTAATACACACCAGGAGGTTGACTCAGCCTGTCATCCTTCCGAGGTCGGCGAAGTGAGAACCAGTGTACTGGGCCCGGTGTATGCCCCGGTTAGAATAGGTGTACCATATCCCTGTGTCGTAAGAGGCGACCACAGTTGCGTCAGGAAGGGCATCCGGCGTAAAACCTGTGCCAAATCATTATGCGGATCATAACAGATGATCCGCTGTGGCGACCCTAAACGGGAGCAGCCGAAAGAAGAAGAAGAAGAAGATATATATATATATATATATATATATATATATATATATATATATATATATATATATATATATATATATATATATATATATATATATATATATATATAATTTGGCAGGAGCAAAAATCACTTCTGCTTCACTGTTTGAACATTGTTTATATAAGAAGATTATTTGTAATACCAGATACCACCGGTTGGCGCTATACGATGCACAATTACATAGAGAGAATTGGAGTTTTCTCAACCCCTCCCCCAACCTTGAACCCCCTCCCCCAGATATGCCACCCAGACAGAAACCATACTTGGGGTACTCTTTGACACCATGTAAAATTAGGTTCAGTAGTTTTTATTTTTTATTTTTTTATTTTTTTGAAGCTTATTATAAACAAATGTATAATTTTACTTTTATAGTATAGATTAAATCACGAATACAAGGTTGGGCCATTTTCTTTGTCCTTGTGGTTTCTGTAATCTGTGCATCCTGACCTGCTGCTCACTTGATGTCTCATGGATACAATGCTTAACAGGCCATTCCTATATATTACATGTGCATAAATATGAAACGGTGTTTTAACACAAGTGTAGAACTGTAAACTAATAATAATAACTAGCCGAAACTCCATCTCAAACGGATTCCGTTCATTCAACCACCCTCACCAGCTCACCCACACTCGAGGGACATGGACTGGACAGGGCGTGCTTGCCCCTGCCTACTCATCCCCCGCCCCTGCCCCATTCCCCCCGCCTTCAATTTGCTCACCCCAGCCCAAAAATTTAATTACCCCGGCCCCGCCCGCGCCTCTTCACTCCCCGCCCCCCATCTATTGATTCCCCGCCCCACTTGCCCCCCGGGCCCGCCCCCCTGTCCACCCCCTCAAACTAAACCCCACCGAATTCACCCCGGCCGCCGCCCGCTCATCCCCCACCCCATTTCCCCCATCTCCCGCTTTTAATTTTCTTACCCCCACCCAAAAATTTGCTTACCTTGCCCCCCGCCTCTTCACTCCCTGCCCCCGTCTCTTCATCCCCCGCCCCCGCCTCTTCACTCCTTGCCCCGTCTCAACGAAAAGTGTTTATTCTGCTTCAGAGTTGAAAGTTGACCATTGCCACTATGTTGACCATTGCCACTATGTGCGAAACACTCTTATATAATTGTTGTATATATAACATTGTTATAACGAAAAGTGTTTATTCTGCTTCAGAGTTGAAAGTTGACCATTGCCACTATGTGCAATTGTTGACCATTGCCACTATGTTGACCATTGCCACTATGTGCGAAACACTCTTATAGGTACGAAGTTTCTTTCAGTCCAGGTCACAGTACCGACGAGAAAAACGTGACGCGACCGCTAGGAGGAGCACAAAATCGGTCCTTCAGTATTAATATGTAGACTAGCCGAAACCCCGTCACAGACGGATTCCGTTCATTCAACCACCCTCACCAGCTCACGCACACTCGAGGGACATGGACTGGACAGGGCGTGCTTACCCCCGCCTACTCATCCTCCGCCCCTGCCCCATCCCCCCCACCCACCTTCAATTTGCTTACCTCCACCCAAAATTTTAATTACCCCAGCCCCGCCCCCGCCTCTTCACTCCCCCCATCTCTTGATTCCCCGCCCCACTTGCCCCGGGCCCCCGCCCCTGTCCACCCCCTCACACTCAACCCCGCCTAATTCACCCCAGCCCCCGCCCACTCATTCCCCGCCCCATTTCCCCCGTCTCCCGCTTTCAATTTGCTTACCTTGCCCCCCGCCTCCTCACTCCCTGCCCCCGCCTCCTCACTCCCTGCCCCCGCCTCCTCACTCCCTGCCCCCGCCTCCTCACTCCCTGCCCCCGCCTCCTCACTCCCTGCCCCTGTCTCTTCATCCCCCGCCCCTGCCTCTTCACTCGCCTCCGTCTCAACGAAAAGTGTTTATTCTGCTTCAGAGTTGAAAGTTGATTATCGCCACTATGTGCGATGCACTCTTACAGGTACGAAGTTTCTTTCAGTCCAGGTCACAGTACCGAGAAAAACGTGACGTGACCGCTAGGAGGATCACAAAATTGGTCCTTCAGTATTAATATGTAGATATAAATAATAATAATAATTTTATTTATGTGATGCCCTTTACCCATGGATACAAGGTGCTGAAAGAAAGAGAGAAATATGGGGAACAGGGGCCAAGGTGTGGGGATGAAAGCAAATGGAGGTGCTGCCTGTGAGGGGCTCATTCAACAAACTTCCTTTGATTCTGGACTTTTGGCATTTTGACAACCTCCAGAAATTGTGCATTGTGGTTTTTATTTTTCAGGATTGTTTGTTGGTCTATGACTCTATGTACAAGGTGATGTTGGAAAATCATGCCTCCAATTATTTTTGTCCAAAAAACGGTAAAGATATTTGAATGAAGCAAAGCGTAGTCTGCACAATAGTTCTCCCTGCTACTGGGTGAGATTTCGTGATTCTGACTACGTCAGTTAAGATGGCAGACTACGTTGTCAGTACTGTGAAACGTGTGCCGCTGGAGATGAGAGTTGTGGGTGACATGACTGGAGATGAGAGTAAGAGACAGAGTACCTGCCACAAGGGAGAAAAATAATGAGGCATTACTTCTCAGCACACCATTGTACATATGATGTATGTAAAAAAAAATCGACAAAAAAAAAACATTTTAAAAAGGGCAGGGTTTTTGACCTGATTCATCGGTGTTCTTTAGAAGCCGTGTAATTTTAGCGGTTGTCAACTTCTTGCTTGTTGAGCGTTTCGTTTCACAATAATAATCCAGAGGTGTTTTGTGCTCAATTTAATTCCAATCGGGGCAATGAATGTCAGCTTGGTCGAAAAGCAAACAAACAAGCAGTCATAGACTGGTACTTACGAAATCGTCAACTTGACCTCTGACCTTGTCTAATAAAAGCATGAATCAGTCAGAAGCCCAAGGGGAGTTTGAATTCTGAATTCATTGTGGTCTACGATTTTACACTGTGGTTTGCAGTTAATGAGTCCCAGACAAAAACTAGATTTCTTATAAAAACTCCATTTTTTTTTGTTTTTATTTTTAAAAAAGTGATTCAGTACCAGCAGGATATGCCAGATAATAGGTGTATTACTTTTCAGGAGAATCTGATAAAAGACTTATTATTTATTATATATATCAGTTATTCATCGCTGTTTCAGGATTTTGACAACCGAGTTTTAAGCGTCCTTAGCGATCGCAAAAACCGAAGACAAAATTAAAATCGAAGTTAAAACGAACTCGTAACGTCGAGCGAAGCAAAAAATCTCCATTTCTCCACGCAAAACCTTAACGTCACTCAACGACGCGTCTGCTCGAGCGCACTGCATCATGGGACGACCCGTGACTCGTCGAGTGAAATATTTTTTTATCCAATCTTAAATAGTCTCCAAAACATCCGATTTTTTTTTTTACCAGAATTTCGACAACCGAGTTTTAAGCGTCCTAAGCGATCGCAAAAACCGAAGACAAAATTAAAATCGAAGTTAAAACGAACTCGTAACGTCGAGCGAAGCAAAATACTCCATTTCTCCACATGAATTTACGGAATTATGTTTGACCTCACTGTGACCTTGACCTTTGACCGATTTTGACCAAAATCTAATCAGCACTAGCCATCACCCTCCTGAATCACGTGGTGTAATTTGACATTGGTAGCTTCTTCCGTTCTCGAGTTATCGAGCCTACAAACAAACAAACAAACAAACAAACAAACAAGCAGTCATAGACTGGTACTTAAGAAATCGTCAACTTGACCACTGACCTTGTCCAATAAAAGCTGTCTCGAGAGAACGTAGCGACGCAAACCATAAGTTTCTACGATGATTCTGTACCAAACCATCAAAAATAGAATGTTTTGGATGTTTGACCTCACTGTGACCTTGACCTTTGACCGATTTTGACCAAAATCAAATCGGCACTAGCCATCACCCTCCTGAATCACGTGGTGTAATTTGACATTGGTAGCTTCTTCCGTTCTCGAGTTATCTGCACGAAACCATCAAAAATCGAATATTTGACCTTGCTGTGACCTTGACCTTTGACCGATTTTGACCAAAATCTAATCAGCACGAGCCATCATCCTCCTGAATCACGTGGTGTAAATTGACATTGGTAGCTTCTTCCATTCTCGAGTTATCGTGCCTACAAACAAACAAACAAACAAACAGAAACGGAAGGCATCGATATACTTACGAAATCTAAAGATTTCATAAGTAACAAACAAACAAACAAGCAGTCATAGACTGGTACTTACGAAATCGTCAACTTGACCTCTGACCTTGTCTAATAAAAGCTGTTTCTCGAGAAGGTAGCGACGCAAACCAGAAGTTTCTACGATGATTCTGTACCAAACCATCATAAATAGAATGTTTGACCTCACTGTGACCTTGACCTTTGACCGATTTTGACCAACATCTAATCAGCGCTAGCCGTCACCCTCCTGAATCACGTGGTGTAATTTGACATTGGTAGCTGCTTCCGTTCGAGTTATAATTTTTTTTTGATGTTTGACCTCACTGTGACGTTGACCTTTTTTTTTTTTTTTTTTTTTTTTTTTTTTTGTATACCTTGGTCGAGGCTCGTATGAGAGCTAACACACAACTCACAGCAAGGAGGCATGAGACAAGAGGGGCGGGAGTTGAAGGGACAAAACAGTGGGGAACAGACACATTAGGTGAACTGTGGAAGGGAGAGGGATGGGGATGGGACAGGGAATATGGCGAAGAGAAGATGGACATTTCAGGGACTTTCAGGAAGGAAAGCAGGAGAAATGAAGGAAGTGGGCTTGGGTGGATTATCGGGGGTAGAAAAGATCGAGGATTTGGATGGGGAAGATAAGAGGTGGTGGTGAACAGCTGTTTTGAACGCCTGGAGGAAAGAATGGGAAAGAATAGAGTGAGGAAGTTTATTCCAATGGCGGGAAAAAAGAGGAATGAAAGAGTGAAGATGAGCAGTGATTCGTGATTTTGGTAGTTTTACCAGAAGGGGGTTGTTGGCGGACCTTGAGCGCCCTGTGGAAATGTGGTGGGGACAAATCGCAGAGAGAGCAGGGGGGGCAAGGCTGGAGAGGAGTCGGTAGAAGACAGAAAGACCACCGACCAACCTACGGTGATTGAGTGAGAGGCCCAAAGACTCAGCTTCATTGCGGGAGATGCCGATGATCTTAAATGCCCTGGTTTCGACAGCGTGAAGCCGAGAAAGGTGGGAGGCAGGAGCACCAGCCCAGAGGGGAGAGCAGTACTCCATCAGGCTACGGACAAAAGCTTTGTAAGTGGTCAGGAGCTCAAGAGGGCCGAGGAAGGACTTAGCACGACGGAGGATTCCCAGTCGGCGACTGGCTTTTGAGGCGAGGTTGGAAATGTGACTTTCCCAGGAAAGGTCATGGCAGATAGTGAGACCTAGAAGCTTGAAAGAAAAGACTTCTTCCAGAGGATTGTTGAGAAAGTGGATGCAGCGGTTTTGTAAACGGTCCTTTCGAAGAGACATAGTGAGAGTGTGAGATTTGTCTGGATTGAAAGACATGTTCCACGTGTTGGACCAGTTTGTGATTTTATCCAGATCTGCAGTGAGTGAAGAAGCTGCTGCTTGCCGGTCTGAGGGATGACAGATGGTACGGCAGAGGGTGGAGTCGTCGGCAAAGAGAAATAGAGGATTTTCCAGAGAGTCCGAGAGATCATTGATGAAAACCAGAAAAAAGAACAGGGCCCAGAACGCTACCTTGAGGAACTCCAGCCTGCACAGGAAGAGGGGATGAAAGAACTCCATTTAGGGCCACACGTTGACTGCGACAGGAGAGGAAGTCTGCGAGCCATGAGTGGAGATGGCCTTGAATACCATGGGAAGAGAGTTTGGTGAGTAGGGCAGGGTGCCAGACTGTGTCAAAAGCACGTGATATGTCCAGGGATACGGTTCGGATTTTCTGTCTGGCATTGAGGACCTCCATCCATTGATGGGAGAGCAGAAGCAGCATATCCAGGGTCGAGTGACCTGGTCTGAAACCAAATTGATGATTGGAAATCAAGCCATTGGAGAAGAGGAAGGATTTCATATCTGAGGCGATGATGGATTCCATCACCTTGCTGATGATTGGGAGAAGGCTGATTGGTCTCTAGTTATAGGGATCTGTGTTTTGCACCTTTTTTATGCAGGGCAGTGATGTTAGCAGATTTCCAAGCAGATGGCAGATGACCTTGGGCAAATGAGAGGGTGAATAGAACAGAGAGAGGGTGAGCAAGAGCAGAAGAGCAGGCTTTGAGGACACGTGGGCTGATGCCGTCTGGACCGGTTGCAGAATCTGACTCGAGGTTTGAAAGCAAGCTCTCCACCTTGTCAGGAGAAAAGGATACAGAGTCCAGGGACAGTTGGGTGCGACTGGGTAAAGTGGGTAGAGATAGTGATGGGTTTAGGACACAAGATTTAGCTGCAAACACCGAGTTTAGTCATTCAGCTTTATCACGTGTGGAATCAGCAGTGCGGCCATTTGAGGTAAGGGAGGGGATGGAGGGGGAACATACACCAGAAACAGATTTGATTAAACGCCACCAGGATTTTGAGGAGGGAGAGAGGTTTGAGAGTTCAGACTTGAGATGAGAAAGATGTTGTTTTCTGGCTCTCCTGAGGGTAGATACACACTTGTTCCGAGCTTTGTGGAAAGAACTGAGATTGCCCTCAGTTGGGTTTGCTTTCCATGAGGCAAAGGCAAGTTGTTTCAGGACAACTGCCTCGCCACAAGCTTCAGTAAACCAAGGGCGGGAGGAAGGGTAAGACAACTGAACACGAGAGGGGATAAATCTGTGCATGAGGGAGAGCAAGTTTCTTTGAAAGAATTCCCAGGATGAGTTGATGTTTGAGAAAGTAGTGATAGGAGACCAGTCTGTCAGTTTGATGGCTGCTCGGAGACCCTGCCAGTCGGCTTGAGTGAAATGCCAGACTCGATGGCGGTGAGGTGGTTCTCTGATAACAGCCAGAGAGATGTCCACTTTGACAAGGACGTGGTCAGAAGAACCAATTGGAGCGAAGGAAGAGCAGCAGATATTGTCAGGGAAATTTGTCAAAATCAGATCCAGAAGAGATGGAGTACCATTGGTTGAGATCCGGGTCGGGAAATTGACCGATTGAGTCAGTCCCAATGAGTCGCAGAAAGCTTTTGCTGAGGTGCCATGGCAGGTGAGAGAGGTACCCACACTGAGCCAACTGGCGTGATGACAATTGAAGTCACCACATAAGAGGAAGAGAGAGTTTGGATGAGAAGATAGAAGATGGTCCATGTTTTCGGATAGTGAGGTGTAGATGGAGTCATCACTGTTCGGTGGACGGTACAGTACACATATAAACATGAGGTGGGAGTGGAGGGGAAGCCGAAGCCAGAGGTATTCCTGGGGGTGTGGGGGAGTGAGAACAGTGCATGGAGAGTGAGGAATAGAGTCTTTGATGAAGAGAGCAACACCTCCACCAGGACGAGGCTCAGGTCTGTCATACCGTAAGAGGGAGTAGCCAGGGAGAGATACTTGGGAGTCATACACGTCTTGGGAGAGGAAAGTTTCTGTTAGGCAGATAATGTCTGGTTTGTCAGTGGCAACCTGTATGGAAAGATCTGAAAGGTTTGAGCGAAGGCCCCGGATATTTGAGGTCCACACTTTTAATGAAGAGGAAGGGGAGGAGGCTTTGGGTGCAGGAGGTGGAGGGGAGGGGGAGGGTAGGACAAGGGACGAGGGGGCAGGTAAGGAGGGTTGCTGAAGGAGTGTGGGGTATTGCAGAACAGCGAGGGGAGGGGGCCGAATGAGGAGGAGAAAAGGCTCTGTGGTGCTGGGGGAGAGGGGGACAAGAGACAAGGAAGAAGGCAGTTGAGGATTTGAGGAGGTGGAGTGAAGAGATGGAGGTGAGAGGGCAGTGGAGGGAGGCAGGTTGGTGGATGAGAGGGGGGGCAACTTTGAGAAGGAAGAGTGAGGGGGAGGAAAGGTGGGAGAAAGGTGAAGGGGGATTTTTGAGAGAGGTGAGAGGGAGGCTTGGAGGGAGAAGAGTGGGATGGTTGCTTTGAGAGTGAGAGTGAGGGGTGAGGGGGTGAGTTGGCACTGAAGTTGGAAAAAAAGAATGTTTGATGGAAAGCGAGCATCCATGGCAAACTGTGGTTTTTAAAAGTTTTAGGTCAGAGATGCGATTTAACACAATTCTTGATGGATGCAATGAAGGCGAATTCAGAGCATGGAGAGAAGAAGCGCTGTAATAGTTGGATTTTTTAGGCAAGGAATGAAGGAGAGGTCTGTTAAAATAGTCTGTTAAAAAGCAGTCTGTTAAAATAGCAGAAGAGTAGTGCATTGTGAAACAGTAAAGAGTACCACATGTGTGAGAGAGGAAGATGAAGCATTATAAGATCGTTTTTGTAGTTAAAAATAATGTATGAGAGAGTTCAACAGATTAGGTCATGGAAGTGTAAAAAAAAAAAAAAAAAAAAAAAATCGAGGAAGAAGACGAGGAGGAAGTTCAGAGGAAGAAGAAGAAGCAGAATCGGGAGAAGGTGAGCGTGTTGTTGTTGTTGTTGTAGGGTATTTTTTTTTTTTTGAGATAAAGATTAGTTGGGAGAATGGGGGATGTTTGGAAAGTGGAGAGGATGAAAATTGAAGGTAATGGGGAGAAAAAAAAAAACCAAAAAAAAAACCGATCGAACACCGAGTGGAACTGGTCGGCCTCAAGCCTAGCCAACAGACCTTTGACAGATTTTGACCAAAATCTCATCAGCGCTAGCCATTACCCTCCTGAATCACGTGGTCAAATTTGACATTGGTAGCTTCTTCGGTTCTCGAGTTATAACTTTTTTTTGGATGTTTGACCTCACCGTGACCTTGACCTTTGACCGATTTTGACCAAAATCTAATCAGCGCCAGCCATCACCCTCCTGAATCACGTGGTGTAATTTGACATTGAGAACTTCTTCGCTTCTCGAGTTATCTGCACCAAACCATCAAAAATCGAATATTTGACTTCACTGTGACCTTGACCTTTGACCAATTTTGACCGAAATCTAATCAGCACTAGCCCTCACCCTCTGAATCACGTGGTGTAATTTGACATTGGTAGCTTCTTCCGTTCTCGAGTTATCGTGCCTACAAACAAACAAACAAACAAATAAGCAGTCATGGACTGGTACTTACGAAATCGTCAACTTGACCTCCGACCTTGTCCAATAAAAGCTGTCTCTCGAGAAGGTAGTGATGCAAACCAGAAGTTTCTACGATGATTCTGCACCAAACCTTCAAAAATCGAATGTTTTGGATGTTTGACCTCACTGTGACCTTGACCTTTGACCGATTTTGACCAAAATCTAATCAGCGCTCGCCACCACCCTCCTGAATCACGTGGTGTAATTTGACATTGGTAGCTTCTTCCGTTCTCGAGTTATCATTTTTTGGATGTTTGACCTCACTGTGACCTTGACCTTTGACCGATTTTGACCAAAATCTAATCAGCACCAGCCATCACCCTCCTGAATCGCGTGGTGCAATTTGACATTGGTAGCTTCTTCCGTTCTCGAGTTATCTGTTCCAAACCATCAAAAATCGAATATTTGACCTCACTGTGACCTTGACCTTTGACCGATTTTGACCAAAATCTAATCAGCACTAGCCATCACCCTCCTGAATCACATGGTGTAATTTGACATTGGTAGCTTCTTCCGTTCTTGAGTTATCGTGCCTCCAAACAAACAAACGGATGGCATCGATATACTTACGAAATCCTTAGATTTCGTAAGTAACAAACAGAAACGGAAGTCATCAATATACTTACGAAATCTTTAGATTTCGTAAGAAACAATCAAATAAACAAACAGAAACGGAAGGCATCAATATACTTACGAAATCTTTAGATTTCATAAGTAAAAAAACTGATTGTGATGAGCCAAGATATAATTCAAGTTTTATTTTTCATTCTGTTCTTGTATTTCTTGGAAACAACCACATGCAAAGGGATAATAATGCCTCTGCTCTTTTATTCTTTAAGTTAAATACCGTGAAACAATTTTGTCATATTGCCCTTACGAACCCCACTTTCCTGGAGACAGATTAAGGAAGCCAATTGACCTTATGCCGAGGTATCTTTTACTGTTCTCATCACCAAATACGGAGGTATTTCTAAGTGGAGAGTAACGCATTGTTAGTTTTGTAGCACGGGCTGTCAAAAAATGAAAGCAACTCAAACTTTGCTGTTAAATTTTGGTTTTGTTAATTGAACACTAAATGCTTTTATCTTCCAAATTTTTGGCAGTCATTGAAGATGAGCTACGCCATCAAATGTCTCACCGTTAATTGTAATCAGGTATTCCTTGAGAATGTTCTGAGCTCATCTGTGTCACTTGTTTTGGCAGAATAGGACTGTGGTACCGTATGTTAGAATGACAACTTGCTGGATAGAATGTGGCCACAATAAACAAGAGTGAGAATTGCTTTGCAATACGTGTCCCCTACCAGTCCCAATTAATGTTCTGGAGAAAAAAAATGTTTGTGTTTAACGCATGTTCAAGCCGATACCAGTACTAAAATGAAGAAGAAGAAACACTATGTTTGGGTATATTCGGAAAAATAAAAGGAATAAGCAATTTTCATTTCCTGATCTTTTGGAGACTAGAAACTATGATAAATCGAGATAAAAATGAGTTTGCTTTAATGCATGCTCGATCCGATGCATGAACCAAAATGAAGAAGAACCTCTTACCCACCGTGTTTTGTTTGTTTATACTTCTTGGCTTTGCCTATTTCATATTAAAGTCGAGAAGGGCACTCGGTCGAGCGCATACCTCCACCACGCAATGCCTGATCCACGTGAACATATCGGGCCCAATACATTTTTGAAATATTGGTTCACGAGTCAGAAAGTGACCACTATATTCATTATTGGTGTGTGTCTGTCTGTCTGTCTGTTGGGTAGTCAATCTATCTACCCTTATTATCAGTATTTCTGTCGATATGTTTGTCTGTCTGTCTGTCTGTCTGTCTATGTATGTCTGTTCGGTCCAGTGCTCCGTTAATACAATGGCGATTTCGATGAAACTTGGTTGGTAGGTTCATACCATGACCTAGTTGTGTGCAAATGAGAACCGTTGCTATGGACCCATGCAAGGGACATTTTAAATTTTCAAAAAAATCTCAAAAATTAATTTTTTTGAAATTCAAAAATCGGGCCACGAGCGACTGTGGGCAGTACATTCAGCCATATTTTCAAAAATTCCCAGCCGGATCCTATGAAACTGTCGGAGAAGATAGACTTTGAAGGAACCCTGGTCAAAAACAATAACAAAAACGAAGTTCGTTATATCTCAGAGATTATGAGTCGGATATACATGAAACTGATATGGTAGGTTCATGGTATGTCCTAGTTATGTGTGAGAAAGAACCGTTGCTATGGACGCTTTTGTTGGCTAGTAACGGCTGAAAAACGACTAAATTCGACTTGATCGACTACCCATGTCCGCCTCGCGGCTTGTCTGTCTGTCTGTCCCGAGCATAGCTCCGTGGGTTTTGATCCGATCCTGATAAAATTTTGGTGGGAGGTTTATATCATGATCTAGTTGTGTTTTCCTGAGAATGGGCGTGGTGCGCCCATTATGGGCAGAGCCACACCCCAAAAACGTGTTTTTAGGGGGTAGCCGATTTCAATTTACATCTTCTCCGAGGGGGTTTGTCGAATCTGGCAGGGGTTTCGGTATTTGGTTAGCCCAATGGCA
>NC_140970.1:67394882-67419882 GCF_056783735.1 Eptatretus burgeri | reverse complement strand
TTGCACATTGCATGACTGCCTTGCTTGTGATGTGTGTGTAAATAATATATGTCCTTGTGTGCAATGTACCCCGTTCGTCGTGTCCTATTTCCCTTTTGAAAAGCCATCTTGCATCGTTGAATGAGTAGTGGGTTTTGAACGCCCGGTAAAGAGAATCCGATCCGTCGAGGTCGGCGATAACACCGCTCTGTTATCACTGTAGTACGGAACGGGCCGCTTCAATGGTTCGTGTCCCAGGCCGACCTGTGGCGCGGTGCAGCCCCTCGGTAGGTTACCTGCGCAGGTACTTAGGTATATCGACATTCGGCGATTCATCCTATTTCGCGCGGGTAGAATGCGAACTGGGCTGTGGTGAGGTTAAACCCCCACCCGTGACTGGTTCCTGGCGGTAGTTCCAGGAGGGTCACGACTGAATTGTCCGTCCGGTGGGCGACGCGGTTGTGATTGGAGTTACGCGGCGGATCGCACGCCGGCGGGCGCAAATTTGTGACACTGGTGTCAGGAGTGTGGGATTCAAATCCATCCCGCCGACAACTAAATTCATGGGAATCGGACCAAGGGTGTGTGGAGCGACCCTCAATTCCCATTAAATTTCGAGCGATTTAAAAATTAATTCCATGAAATAAGATGGCTTTTCAAGGCGAACGGGTGCCGGGTGGATTAGAAATGTGTCATAACGTAGGATCCATGGCCCGGGATGGATCTTCTGTGTATCGACTCGCCGCTGATGTTAATCCATGGGAGAGCTCAACCCCATATACTGAGCAGGGACTTTGCCGACAAACGAACTCAGAGTCGCACAATAGCGGCGCGATCGCACCTCAGCGCAACACGGAGCAGGCGGCTATTATTAGCGCAACGAACGCACGCCACGAGGCGTGGGCTCCCAATCAACAATTCACACCACATGGCTATGCCAGGCGAGGCAGGCGGACATTGGCAAACTTCGGGCACAACTGGGGATGTTGGGGCAAAGGTGGAGCGGTACGAGGATTATATCGAGAAGGTGCAAATTGGACTGGACGAGGCACAGCGGCGTGGACGAGCTTCAGAAAAAGTATGTGCGCTTGGAGTCACAACAATTGACCAATGCAAAGAAACTAATTCAGGAGCTGGAAGAGAAAAAATGTGAACGCGATTTGGAAGTAAAGCAACGAAAGGAAGAGATAGGATCAGGCAATCAGGACAGAGAAAGCCTAGAACGGAAGATAGAAATAGGAAAGGAATGGTAGGAAGGCCGAGAGAGATACGATGACAAAATGGACGAATTGAGGGAGGAAGCATTGGAAAGTGGTGCGGAAATGAGGGAGGAAGCATGCAAATTAAGAGAGGAATTATGGGAAAAAGCTTCTGAGTTACAAAAACACCGAAGCAAAGAGAGGAAATAAAACTACAAAATGAGCTGAGGATGTTAAGAGAGGAAAGAACGAGAGCGGAGAATGAAACGTTCAGGAACCACACTGTACAGATGAACAGCTGGAAGCGAAGGCCGGATTAAAGAATGAGGAACAAGAAAGAGTAATGAAGGAAGAACAAATGAGAGGAGAAAGAAATCAGCCAACTGAAGGAAACCACGAGATTGCAGAATGAGGAACAAGGAAGACAGTGGAATAGAAAACAAAAAGAGTATGAATTTGAAACTGAACGACAAAAGGAAAAAAATAGGTTGGAATACGAGGAGAAAGTGAAGGAGCAAGGAATGAAGGAGAAAGTCAATTGAAGGAGACGAGATTGGAGAAGAAAGAACGAGAGGAACAGTGGGATAGAAAACAAAAAGAACAACATGAATTTGAGGTTGACCAATTGAAAGAAAAGGCAAGGTTGGAGTACGAGGAGATAGAGAAAGAACAACGAACGAAACAGGAACAAGAACTAAGCCAGTTGAAAAACGATGAGATTGGAGGTTGAAAAGCATGAGGAGCAGTGGGAGAGAAAACAAAAACTATACGAGTTTGAAATTAACCAGCTCGAGGGGAGAGCAAAATTTGAGTCCACAGAGATGGAAAAACTCCGGAAAGAGAACAAACAACTCAAAAAGCTCCGAGAGGATGAACGACTCAAAAGGAGCCAGGAAGTAGAACAGCACAATGAGGTGGGATGTGTGACAGCACCACAGGGAATAATGTTAGTGGTGCAGGACTTGATTGATATCACTCGTTTGATGAAACAACAATTAGGGCAAACCCTGAAAATTGAGACAAGGGAGGTAATGGGTGATGAGGTGACTGAGTTTGCAGAGACACGGGAGATAGAGGGTGGATTAAAAGGACCTAAGGACGAACACACACACACATGGAGGTAGCGAGGCTTAATGGGGGCGAGCTGGCAGAACGTGTTGTGACCCGGTGCAAGCTGCTGGATGGCCTCCTTTGGGAACGTAGGGGACGCTATGCTCCCTTGAAGCTGATCGCGACCAGGTGGGTTCTGTCGTGTCAAGCGAGTTAGAGGGGGCTCGTGCTGTGGACAGGTGCACGTGCAGCTTGGGGGGTATGGAGACCCTGGGACCCCTAGTGGTGGTGCGAATCTCCAGTGTGGTTGTGCAGGTGTGTGTGTTTGCGAGTGTGCGGAGATGCGTGCTTTCCAGCACACATGGTGTGAGTGAGACCCCCTGTGCAAGTGAAATGTTGTGTGTGAGGTCGCTGTATGTGAGGGAGATGACTGTGGGCATGCGGGAGAACGCAGCCGCGTCTCCGAGTGTGAATGTAATGGTGAGGTATGTGAGCGTCGTGACACGCAGGTGTGCGTGGGTCGAATGGAGACGGTGACATATGGACAAAGGCCGAGTAGCGGCCGTAGCTGGATTGGGGACCGCGCCGGGTTTACCCAGCGGCGAGCACGAGGTTCGTGCCATGCTACGCATGAGACCGCCGCGTGCGCTGCTGCTGGAGTGAAACCCGGTCCGTAAACGCCAGCGGTGGATGATAGCCGATCCCGCGGACGGACAGAAGGTAGGCTGGATATGGATTTGGACCGGACGGGTTCTCCACACGGGCGTGTGTGTGTGAAGCTCTGTGTGGCCTGCGCAGTGTGTTCTGTTCGCAGAGCGCACGATGCAGGTCATGGACGGGCAGAGCACATGTGTTCGCGTGGGGAACCCCTCGAAATGCGAGGTTTGCTTTGAATGCGCAGAGTGACATCATGGCTGCACGCGTGGTTGGAATCTGGCAGGAGGGTGAATCCGTGCTGGATGGTTACGTCCAGGAGGGATGAGGTACAAGGTGCGCGAACAGCTGCCATGACGTCACGCGGACGGTGAGTTGCTGCGCTGGTGTGCGCATAAGAGAGGAAAAAAAAAATAGCAAGCCTCGCTTCGGGTGAACAGGATTCCCGGGCAAGGGGTGGAAGACCCCCTTGGCCTGGGCACAGGATACCACTAGTTAGGGGGAAGGGTTAGCTTAGCTGGACTGGCTCCATGGGGCAGGGATAAGTCCTCATGGGGCCCTTGGAATGGATTAGTTTGAGGGATTCAGCTTAAACTTAGGATGGAAATGGGATTTTTTTTTTTGGATTTTGAGGACAGAGACCGACTTTGAGTATGTAGAGGGGACGTAGCTTAGCTAGGTAGATTTAAAGAATGTGCTATAATGTAAGGGATGACGAGGGAGCACGAGGTAGTTAGGGGATGTTGTCAGAAGGATGGCCGAGTTCAGTGATGAAGAGTGAAGTGGAAACATGTTGATTGAGTGAGTCCAGCGGGTCTGTGTGTATGGAGTGAATGTGGTATGCATGGTGCGCTGAGTGATTGGGGGGAGGAGTGATTCCCACGCAAGGGACCCCGGGGTCAGAGTAATGCGAGTTAGTGGGTTAGTCAAATTGGCAAAATGGAGGTCGTTTTGCTGTTGGTGGGGAAGTAGGCTCGGAACCTGTTTGGAGGGGTGCAGGAGCCCTGTTGACGGGCTGGGAGTGTGGCTGCGAACGGTGAGTATCGCTGAATGGGTACCCCGGGCACCGGGCTAGTCGGCCGCGGTAGGCCAAGGGTCCATGGGGGGCGGGGATAGCGTAGTGGGCACGGGTGACCCGCATGATGTGGGGCCCGGGGCGCCATATGCCACGGGGGCAGTGTACTCGGAACGGGTGACCCTCGGAAAGGGACCCGGGGCGCCAACACGCCACGTGGGCATCGAGGGAGAGTCGCCAGAGAGGGCACTCCCCAGTTTTAGGTAGCTGGTAGGCTCGGAGGCAGTGTAGTGCCTGGGGGTGCCATTGTTGGAGAATCGGCAGAGTGTAGTTCCTGCCAAGGGAGTCACGTGTCCCAGCCATGAGACCGTGTGAGGGCACTGAGGAGAAAATTGGAGGGCATGACCCGAAATTGTGAGGACACCAACACAGGCGACGGGAATTTTGGTTGTTAGAACCGATAGTTTAAGCGAGAGGCGCTTGTTGAAAGCCCGGGGTAGTTTGGTTAATAATTGTTAGGGTAGATAGGAAGTGTACCCCTCCGCCCCATCCATCCCTTAGCTCTCGTTGTGGGCCGCTGGACCCACTTTGGGTAAAGAAGATCGCTGAAATCTGAGGAGGCCATTCTGAGGCTTTATTGGGCCTCGACACAGGACGCTAGCTCTCCCTTATTCCCCTCCAGGAAGGGAATGTAGGGGATGGGAGTAGGCAAGGGCATGATAGGTTAGCCGAACAAGGACGATAAAGGGGGTGAGGAGACGAGTTATAGAGGGGGAAGTAAAAATAAAAATAAAAACAAAAAAATAAGTTGGGGCTAAATTGATTTTTGACAAATTAAGGGGGTGGGTATGAACAGAGACAGGCAAAGGCGATAGGTTGGGAGGGAGACAGAAGGGTAGGTCCGAGCCCGCCTTCCGAGTGGCCACCACCGCACTCCCTCCACCAACCTCCATTTCAAGGCAAAAGGCTGGCCAACTTCATCTGCTGGCTGTTTTTGCTGCGAGGCCTGTGCTGGCCACGTCATCTGCTGGCTGTTGCTGCAAGGCCTGCACCGGTCGGATCGCCTGCTGGCTGTTACTTCAAGGCCTGTGCCGGTCAGCTACACCACCGGCTGTTTTTGTTACAACGGCCTTGTTTCGCCATGCCATGCCTTGCCTGCCCACCTTTGCCTTGGCCCATGCCCACCAGCCCCTGTTCTGTTTTGCATTCCCCCCCCTGTTCATTACCATGTGTGCCAGGATCATCGTGCAAATTGCAGGGACTGCCCTGATGGCAGCTGCAACACGGGACTGCACCGGAGGCCCGTGCACCGTTGTTTGTTTGCATCCATCCATCCATCCATCCATCCACCGTTCATTGCTGTGTTGCTTGAGCCAACACCATCCGCGTGCCGCAGGGACTGCCCTGTAGGCAGCCGCACCCTGAGACTGCATTTGTGCAGCCCGTGCACCGTTTGTTGTTCGCTGCGTTCATTTCAAAAGGGGAGGCCTTGGACTGCGTGTGAGTAGCCGGCCACATCCCCTGTCACCTGCATTGTTCATGAGCCAGAGACTGCGTGTGAGCAGCCTGGCTCCCTGCTTTTTCCCACAGAGTCCATAGATCCTGGGCCATGGTTTAGTGTAAAATTTGTAAGGAAAAGATGTAATTGTAAATGTGTTTTGCGCCCCTGGCATGTGAGTCTTAGCGCCGGTAATTTATTTAAGTCATCTGTATGAGTGGGTTTGTTTAGTTAGTTTCTCAGCCCGTGGGTTATTTATTTTGGGGACACGAATACACTGAATGTTGCACTCAGGGATCCAAAGGTAAATCGTACTTGGGGAAAACTTACACATGATGGCACACGGAAATTCGACGACTCGGGACGAGTCTGTAAAAAGGGGAGGGGGTGGTGTTACGGCTGTGGAAATTTGCAATACATCATGAAGGTTCCTTCGATCAGTTATCCCGGTAAGTTTATGTGCAGATAGGTTTCCCCACCGTTGTTTAGAGGCATTTGTTCATGTTCACCGGGCTGCGACTCTTTGAGATGGACATTTTTCTTTATCTATCATTATTTTGAACCACGCAAACAACAACCGCCACCAAGTACGCCACAATGCCAAGCACGCAACAAACCTCCACACAAACAACCACCACCATCTTCACCACTACGTCCGCTTCCGAACGCCATCCTTCACGGACCACACTACGACGGTTTCCGCGTCGGAAACCGTCCGAGAACGTCAAACAAAGGCGCCAAGGAAGGAACTGCGATGACGCGTGGGTTTTCCTGCCTATTTTCCCCGCGCTTGGTGTGAAGGGAAGGGGGCAGGGCAGCTCGCTTCTGATTGGTGGATGCACGGCGTGAGGCGGTCAGAGTGAGGGCACGCCCCTTTTCGAGAAGCTTCTCGAAGGAAGGTGGAGCCAGAAGCGGGGCGGGGCGAAGGGCGGAGCCCCGTGCTATAAAGGGCGGACCGCTCGCGAGGCTAGAGAGCTCTTCTTTGTCCATGGTTTCTTCTTTTTCCTCTCGTTTGCGCTGGTCTCCCTTCCTCGCTGGATTCCTGCGCTCGGGGTCCTGTGAGCGGCCTGTTGGCGGGAGACGCGGACGGAAGGCGCAGCAGTGCCGGTTGTGTGGTGGACCTGCGCGTCTGGACGAGGAGCGCCGGAGAGAGCTTGCCGGCCACGTGGGAGGCCCGGAACCAGGCGCGACCACGCTGACGGTCGTGGGAGCGGGACGTCGCGACTCGCCGACCACCGAGAGGGGCAGGTAACCTGCCACGGTCTCGCGGGACCCGTTCGGTCCTCCAGGTCCCGCGTTATAAAGGTCCGCGGACCTCGTCTGCCACCCTCGTCTTTGGGGGTGGCCATTTATTGCTTTTGAACGAATGTTGGTGGCACCGTGTCCTGTGAAGTAGACCTGCCTAAGTGGCGGTGCATGTACATTATTGCTCGTAGTCGGTGGTATTGCTTTTGTTTCTTGCTTGCACATTGCATGACTGCCTTGCTTGTGATGTGTATGTAAATAATAAATGTTCTTGTGTGCAATGTACCCCGCTCGTCATGTCCTATTTCCCTTTTTTGAAAAGCCATCTTGCATCGTTGAATGAGTAGTGGGTTTTGAACACTCGGTAAAGAGAATCGGATCCGTCGAGGTCGGCGATAACACCGCTCGGTTATCACTGTAGTATGGAACGGACCGCTTAAGCGGTTCGTGTCCCAGGCCGACCTGCGCCGCGGTGCAGCCCCTCGGTAGGTTACCCGCGCAGCTACTTAGGTATATCGACATTCGGCGATTCACCCTATTTCGCGCGGGTAGAATGCGGACTGGGCTGTGGTGAGGTTAAACCCCCACCCGTGACTGGTTCCTGGCGGTAGTTCCAGGAGGGTCATGACTGAATTGTCAGTCCGGTGGGTGACGCGGTTGCGATCAGAGTTACGCGGCCGATCGCACGCCGGCGTGCGCGAATTCGTAACTATATATATATATATATATATATATATATATATATATATATATATATATATATATATATATATATATATATATATATATATATATATATATATGTATATGTTGTTGTGAATCTGGAAGCCATGAGCACACAGACATTCAGGTTCCTATAGATTAGTTATCTCGGTAAGTACGTGTTTAATAGATGGCCCTTTCCCTAGTCTAACGGGTCATTAAATGTTCCTGCGCTGTGATTTATTATAATAGTCAGGTTTTCTTTTCGTTCATTTTTACACCACTGACATTGCCGCCGACCACACCGCATCGCCCTCGCCTGCATTCGCTTCCTCCACCTGGCCAATCGTGGGGTTTGCTACCCGTTTTGGCAAATGAGAGGAACCCGAGGGTGCATGCGCAGAAGGTCGTCTGGTGTGAAGAAGGCGGAGCTCGGGGAGTGGCCACGCGGTGGCCCTCGACCAATCGAGGTGAAGCGGTAGGCGGAGCCACGAAACTCCCCTGCTGGAGACTCCGCCCAGAGGGATGGGAGCGCCCCGCCCACCGCGCGCCTGTCCAATGGCGAGCGGACAAGGAGTCGAACGATGTTTCCTGTCCAATGGGAGAGCGATTGGGGAGGAGACAAGCTTTCGACTGAGCGGGAGGGGGGCGGATATAAGGGTCCTGAGAAGATTATCAGGGTCGGCTCTCTTGAAGTTGCTCTGGTACAGTTCTGTCCTCTCCTCCCGCTTCTTCGCTTCCCGGCTCATCACTTTGGCCTCTCGGGCAACCGGCCTCATCCCAGCTCTGGAGCCTACGTCTCGTCCCTTTGCGCCTGGCCAGTGCGGCAACATCAGCCCCAAAAGAAGGGGACGTCCAGCCGTGCTACGCGGCCAGGTAGCCTGCCGCCCCCTGGCTCTCTCAGCCGGACTGTCCTCCTCGGCTGGAGAGCCACAATAAAGACCCGAGAGGGTGTGTGTGTGTGTGTGTGTGTGTGTGTGTGTGTGTGTGTGTGTGTGTGTGTGTGTGTGTGTGTGTGTGTGTGTGTGTGTGTGTGTGTGTGTGTGTGTGTGTGTGTGTCCGTCTGATAAGTAGTGAACTGTTAAGTGCTTTTGCCTGTATATTATTTGCCTTGCTTGATATTCGGTATAGCTCTCCTCTTGCATGCTCCCCTCTTCCCCCTTCATTGGTAAATAAATATACCCAATTGTTTAAATGTACTCAGCTCGTCTTGTCATTTCTCCATTGACTGGGTGTGTCGTGTGTGTGTGGGAAAGTGAGCAGTAATTGCCGCTACAACGGAGTAACAGGATAATTGGGCCGGCGGAATTCGGCGATTATAAAACCGCTCGGCATCACACACGGAACGGGCTCGCTTCCGTACGAGTTCCGTCGAGGGTGAAATACCCCGGTAGCTGGATCATGTGGGTACTTAGGTAAATTGAAGTTGGCAGTCGACTCTACCCCACGTGGTCTACCCATTGGCGTATTTCGGTCCAAAATAACCAGGACCCGCCGACCTCGGACTTCTCCGGGCCGGCAATCTGTAATTACGGGCGATCGAGCCGAGGCGGCCCCACTGCTCCATCGAGGGTCGTGCTCGTGGCGACTCGCTGGCCAAACCACAACAATATAATGGGAGTAAGCCTGGAACTTCTGACACTTTTCTCCGAACATATTTTGTTCATACTTCCGAAATCTTCACATTATGTGTTCCATGTATTTACGCAGGTGATAGCGGATTCAAAAAATCGAATATAGGTTGAATTTTCAAAGAGGGAATCGATGACATCACAATCAGCAGCGTTTGGTGGCAAACCGACGGCCGGGCCCCAGACGATGTGCTTTATTTAACTAAGTCCATGAGTTCAGGACGTTTGTTCAACTCAGCATTTACGACTTTTATCCTGCCATGTTGTTAATCTGTTGATTGAGGTTATATAGAAACGATGAATATGTCAAATCGTTCATGTTACTCATCCGGCACTTTGTGTCAAGGCCAACAATCCAAAGCGACCGGTCTCAAACGCAACCATTGGCACCTAGACACACCACCAATATGAACTGAGCTGTTGAATGTGGTGAAAAACATCCAAAGAAACTACCGTAACCGAGTATTGTGACCCTGTCTCCCATACCCGTTGTAGACGGGCATCTACTAGTTATACCAACAAGGAAAAAAAAATCTCTTGTATGTCTTCATTTAGATGCTTTTTTTTTTAAACATCTTTGCCATCAAAATATCGCGGATCACTGCTATTTCTGAAAGTGGCCACCAACAAATGTCCATCTACAAAACAAACGTGGATGTATGAATCAAATGTGAATGATCTGTCTGTTTATAAATATGAGGGGTACCTGGTGAAAAATTAACTTGCACCCTTTCAAAATCGAGCGAATAAATTATTGAAATGTCGGCTGCTTTTTTTTTTTTCTTATCCTTTCCTCACCTGTGTTGCAAAGAAAGGAAAGGCGGTGTATAATCAGAAATGCTGTTTGATCAGGTGATTCTATTGGTTATCTATCTACAATTCCAGCAATCTCTGTGTCTGTCTGTGACCGCTGTTTCTCGACAACCACTGGTCTGATCTAATTGCAACTTGCCAGCTATATTTCTGGGGACCTGAGTATGTGCCTTTTCAAGGTTTGATATTGTTGCGGATTCGCGCCCGCCGGGTGCGAGTGGCCACGTAACTCGAATCGCGGCACGTCGCCCACCGGACGGACAATCCCGTCGCGACCCTCTCGGACTAACGCCGGGAACTAGTTTTGGGTGGGCCTTTCGGCCTCACCACGATCGTGCCAATCGGCCCCCCCGCGTGGGATAGGGTTGCTCGCCAAATTCGACCTACCTAAGTACCCACACGGAGGGTAGACTGGGCGATCGCACCTCGCCGCAGGTCGACTTCGGACACGGGCCACTTTAAGCGACCCGTTCCGTACTATCGGGATAACAGAGCGGTGTTATCGTCAACCTCGACGGTTCGATTAATTATTGGGCGTATTTAGCCCACGACCAACCCTTTACGTGAAGTAAGATGGAGATTCAATAAAAGAAAAGACGAAGTGAAACGGGAAAAACAGTTCAACATAAAGCACATTTATTCCGCGGCAAACGGAAAGCACACATATATAATTATACACCAAAAGCAAATGTAAAAGTAGAAGAAACACAACAATTCTGCACAAAAAGCAAATGCAACAATGCAGATCTACTACCGACTACCGAGCACACGGCAACACTTATACAGTTTTACTTCACAGATGGCGCCGACAACACATATACTCAAAGCAAAAGAAAAAGGGACCACCCTCAACTACAAGGGGGCAGACGGGCCTGGGGCCGAGACCGCGTCGAGCCTACCCGTCTGGTGATGAGCCGCAAAATGGCGGCGGCGCCCCGACTCCGCGGGCCTCACTGGCACTGCCTGGAATGGGGTGGGAACGGGGCCCCCTTCTCACACTATCTCAGCGCGGGGGGAAACAGGAGGGGGTTGTTGATGCTCGGGGGGGGGGGGGGGGAAGAGGATATCTGGATGGCTTGGGTCCCGCGACGAGCGACTCCACTGCGACCTCGATCGCGTTACCGGCCTCCCCTCTCCGCAGCTCCCCGACTCTGACACGAGCGCCAACCTCCACAAAGATCCTTGGCTTCTCCAGCCTCCCCGGACCCCGACAGACACTCTCTCGACTGCCTTCGCCGCCGCCACAACTCTCCAACTCTCCCACTCTCCACTCTTCTCAACTCCGTCCAACTGCCTCGATTCGCTCCGCGCTCGGTGCTTTATAGTCCGACAGGAGAAATCATATGCAGATTTTTGGATCAGGAATCGCTCGGCGGCGGAGCCACGCTCCCCATTGGACAGAGGAAAAGTGGGCGTGAATGATTCTTGATCCGCGAATCTGCATATAGCGATTATACTCCGACGCACCTGGAGGCGGGGCCAAATCGCCCCATGCTCGCTGATAGGACAGAACGGAAGTGGGCGTGAATCGTTCTTGATCCGATTTCTCGGAAAGGCTGGTGTTTTTGCACCCGCTGCTCCGTGCGCGCCCTGTACGAGTCCAGTATCGGTGCCCACAAGCGGCGCGGGAATGGCGGTGATGCGATGGTTGCGAGGGCGAGATGTGACGGTAAAGGTCGTGGCTGTTGGCGTTGTTGTTGTTGTGAAGCGGCGTTGCGGTTGGTGCTTGTTGTGTGATGCTGTTGAGACGTGGTTGGTGGTGGTTGTGGTGGTAGTAATGGCGGCTGGTCCAAAATAAAGATAGTAAAAGAAAAACGGCTATCTAAAAGGGTCGCAGCCCGAATGAATGACATTTATTCCCTCTAAACAACGGGTTTGGACTAACTACACATCTACTTACAGAGATATCTCACCTAAGGGACCTGAATGGTGGTTTGCGAATTTCGTCAACCACAACAATATTAATCGGACAATTGGTTCTCAAGTTATGGCCATTTATTCACCAAACCAATGACAGGACACGTTGCTGCGGAGGCGTGGCCGATGGGGAAAGGGCGCCATTTAGTTACCAATGACAGGACATGTTGCTGTGTAGGCGTGGCCGTTGGGGAAGAGATCCTTAGCCGCGTTCCCCATTATGGGTTACAACGTACGGACTTCCGGATAGTGATGACTTTCTGTATTCTAATAATTTCTCGATTTCTTATGCACATTTCACAATGGCCCAATCCAGTCGTAGTTTACGAGAGCGAAGGAACGGCTATCTAAAACGATAAAAGAAAAACGGCTATCTAAAAGGGTCGCAGCCCGAATGAATGACATTTATTCCCTCTAAACAACGGGTTTGGACTAACTACACATATACTTACAGAGATATCTCACCTCATGGACCTGAATGGTGGTTTGCGAATTTCGTCAACCACAACACTACCCCCTCCCCTTTTTTACAGACTCGTCCCGAGTCATCAAATTTTCGTGTGCCATCATGTGTAGTTTTCCCCTAGTACATTTTACCTACGGATCCCTGAGTGCGACATTCATGGTATTCGTGTCCCCAAAATAAATAACCTGAGGGCTGAGTAAATAACTAAACAAACCCACTCACACGGACGACTTAAATAAAATTGCCGGCGCTAAGACAGACATGCCGGGGGCGCACTCATATTTACAGTACATCTTAACCTTAGCTTACAAATATTACACGAAACCATGGCCCAGGATCAATGAACTCTGCAAAAAGAAAGCAGTTAGCAGGGAGCCAGGCTGCTCGCACGCAGTCTCTGGCTCAAACAATGCAGGTGACAGGGAACGTGGCTGGCTGCTCACACGCATTCCAAGGCCTTCCCTTTTGAAAATGAACCCAGTGAACCACAACGGTGCATGGGCTGCACAAACGCAGTCTCCTTGCCAGCTCAAGTGGCACACGCAATGAGCTCAACGGATGGATGGATGGATGAACGCAAACACTGTGCACGGGCCGCCACTGCAGGCCCGTGTTGTAGCTGCCAACAGGGCAGTTCTTGCAGCTTGCAAACTGTTGCCTTGCGGATCCTGGCGCACATGGAAATGAACAGGGGGGGGGGGGCAAAGCAAAAATTGAACGGGGCTGGTGAACAGGGGCAGTGGGCATGGCATGGCAAAGGCAGCAGGCAAACACAGCCCGCAGAAGAAGGCCGCTGCAGGCAAACACAGCCGGCAGACGAACTGGCCGGCACAGGCCTTGCAGAAAACAGATGCAGACGATCCGGCCGGTACAGGCCTTGCAGCACAGCAGCTGCAGCCGATCCAGCCGGCACAGGCCTTGCAGCAAAACAACAGCTGCCGATGAAGTGGGCCGGCCTTTGCCTTGCAGCAACGCAGCCAGCAGATGAAGCTGGCCAGCCTTTGCCGTTCAGTGGAGGTTGGTGGAGGGAGTGCGGTGGTGCTGGCCACTCGGAAGGCGGGCTCGGACCTACCCTACGGTCTCCCTCCCAACCTATCGCCTTTGCCTGTCACTGTCTATACCCACTCCCTTAATTTGTCAAACCCCAATTTAGCCCCAACTTATTTTTACTTCCCCACTATAAATCGTCCCCTAACCCCCTTTATCGTCCTTGTTCGGCTAACCTATCCTGTCACCTGGCCTACTCCCAACCCCTACGTTCCCTTCCCGGAGGGGAATAAGGGAGAGCTAGCGTCCTGTGTCGAGGCCCAATCCAAGCCTCAGGATGGCCTCCCCCAGAGTTCAGCGATCTATAACCAAAGTGGGTCCAGCGGCCCACAACGAAAGCGAGGGGATGGATGGTGCGGAGGGGTACACTTCCTAATCTACCCTATCCATTTAACTGTTAAACTACCCCGGGGCTTTCAACAAGCGCCTCTCGCTTAAACTATTGGTTCTAACAACCCAGATTCCCGTCGCCTGTGTTGGTGTCCTCACAATTTCGGGCCTCGCCCCCCAATTTTCTCTCTGTGCCCTCACACGGTCTCATGGCTGGGACGCGTGGCTCCCCTTGGCAGGCACGACCCTCTGCCGAATCTCCAGCTATGGCACCCCCGGGCACTACACTGCCTCCGAGCCTACCAGCTCCCTAACACCGGGGAGTGCCCCCCATGGCACCTCCCCTGAAACGCACACGTGGCAGGCTGGCTTCCCAGGCCCCTTTCCGAGGGTCACCCGTGCCCACAACACTGCCCACGCGGCTATTGGCGCCCCGGGCCCCCGCACCAAGCAGGCGCACCCGTGCCCACTACGCTATCCCGGCCCCCCATGGGCCCTTGGCCTACCACGGCCGACTAGCCTGGTGCCCGGGGTACCCACTCAGCGATACTCACCTTTCGCAGCCACGCTCCCAGCCCATCAACAGGGCTCCTGCACCCCTTCAAACAGGTTTCGAGCCTACATTCACACCAACAACAAAACGACCTCCATTTTGTAAATTTGACTAACCCAGCTAACTCACTCTACACTGACCCCGGGGTCCCTTGGGCGGGAGTCACTCCTCCCCCCAATCACTCATCGCACCATGCATTCCCCATTCGCTCCATACACACAGACCCGCTGGCCTCACTCACTCACCAAGCACATGTTTCCACTTCACTCACCAACAACTCTTCAACACACTCACCACTGAATTCTGCCATCCTTCTAACTACATCCCCTAACTAACTCGTGCTCCCACGTTGTCCCTTAAACTACAGCACGTTCCATTTAACACTACGTAGCTAAGCTACGTCCCCGCTACACATCCACAAGTCTGTCACTGTCTCCAAATAATCCCATTAATCAATTTCCCAACCTAAATCTCGCTACAATCCCTCTAACTCATCCATTCCACGGACTCCATGAGGACTTACCCCTGCCCCATGAAGTCGGTCTAGCTAAGCTAACCCTTCCCCCTAACTAGTTTCCATCCTGTGCCCTGGTAAGGGGGTCTTCCACCCCTTGCCCGGGAATCCTGTGCACCCGAAAGTGAGGCTTTTTTTTTTTTTTTTTTACATGCGCATCACCAGCGCGGCAACTCACAGCTCGCGCACTTTGCACCTGCCCGTGACGTCATGCAGCTGCACGTGTACCTCGTCCCTCCTTGGACGGTACCATCCGGCAGGGATACCCCTCCTGCCGGATTCCAACCCCGCGTGCAGCCATGACGTCACCGTGCACATAAAAAAAAAAAGCCCCACGTCTCGAGGGGTTCCCCACGCGAACACGTGCTCTGCCCGTTGGAGCGCAACACACACGCCCGCGTGGAGAACCCGTTCGGTCCAAATCCGTTTACCTGCCTAAACTTTGTCCGTCCGCGGGATCGGCAAATCCACCGCGTGCGTTTCCGGACCGGGACTTCACTTTCGCAAGCGAGCACGTGGGGGTCTCGTGCGTTGCACAGCACGGACCGCACGCTCGCTGCTGGGCGAACCCGGCACGGTTCCCGAAACAGCTACAGCCGCTACTCGGCTTTCTTTCCTCTGTCGCAGTCTCCGTCGCCATTCAACACACGCACTCCCGCGTGTTACGACGCTAACACACCTCACCATTAAACTCACACCGGGAGACGCGGCTGCATGTTCACACATGCCGATCGACATCTCCCTTACACACAGCGATCTTGCACACGCTGTCTCTCTCACACTCGGCCTCTCACTCACGCATGCCATTAACCTCGCACACGTGGCTCCACTCACTCGCGGCCTTTCACTCACTCGTGCCATTTCCCTCACACAAACCATACTACTCACACACGCGGGGGCACTCATCCGCGGTGCCTCACTCATACACCGTGCCTCACTCACACACGCGGGGGCACTCAACCGCGGTGTTTCACTCACACACGGCGCGCTGGGAAGCACGCCCTTCTGCACACTTACCACCACACCACTCACACACGGGGTCTTTGTCACCCACCCGGTCGCTCTCACACACGCCCTTGCACCCACACTATGCGTGCGTTGCAGCACGCATTTCGCCACACTCATGAACACACACCTCGACACCACACACACCGGGACAACCACACTGGGGATTAGTGTCCCCACAAGGGTCTCCGGGGCCTCTATACCCCCCAAGCTTTCCGTGCACACGTTCGCAGCACTCCTCCCCCCGAACTCGCTCGACACGACCGAACCCACCTGGTCGTGACTCGCTTCAAGGGGGCATACTCCCTCCCCTCGTTCCTGGAGGAGGCCATCCAACTGCTCGCACCGGGTCTCTACCCAGTCCGCGAGCTCACCCTCATTATCCTCCACTACCTACGTGTGTGTGTGTGCGTCACTTACCCCGTCTTCATCGTGTAGTCTTCCCTCTATCGTTCCCATCTCCCGTGTCTCTGCCAACTCAGTCACCTCTTCCCTTTTACTATCTCTTGTCTCAACTATTATTTCCGTCTCTTCCCTTGTTATCTCCCTCGTGCACGTCTCCGTCACCCCAATTAGTTTTTCCCTCTCGTTCACCGTCACTTTTTCCGTCACGACCCTCGCCCAACACGTCTCACGAATTACTTTGTCACCCGCCTCCACCGCGGGCCTGACAGCCGTTGCCCTCCCTCCCAGCTCGTTCGCTCCCACACGTGGAGTCGCCATTTTAAGCTCCACGGTTACTGCCTTCATGCCCGCCTGCAGGCTCCGGCCCATGTTCTGCGTCTCACCCCGCAGCTCTTTCATTTCTTCCTTCATGTTTGTTTCCATTTCATTCATTTGCTTGTTCATGCCTTTTTATTTCGTTTGTGTTTGTATCCATTTTTGTTTTCATTTCGTGCATGTCCCCACTGATTCCTGCCAGCATGGCGTATAGCTGGGCCATGTCGGGTGCACTCAGCTGAGCCGATTCGGCAAGGATCGGGGGGTTTTGGTGGAGAGGGGGAGGGGAGGTGTCATACACCGCGGCCGCCGCCGCACCTATTTCGGGCTCTGGGTTCAGTTGGGGGAGTTCGTTTTCCTGCACAACCAACATTTCCTGCACGGGGTTTTCATCCTGGACCATGGATTCTACACATTCTAAATCCATTTCTAATACCCCCGGCTCCCGCTCGCCTTGAGACGCCATCTTATTTCTCGTAAAAGGTTAATTTGAATCGCTCGTAATTTGGAGGGAATCGGGGGTCGCTCCTCTCACCCCTGGACCGATTCCCGTGAATTTAGCTGGAGACAGGAGAGCCCGTTTTCCCGCTCTCCGACACCAGTGCCGCGAGGAGGGGGATGGGTTTGTATCCCACTCCTGACACCAAATGTTGCGGATTCGCGCCCGCCGGCGTGCGAGCGGCCACGTAACTCGAATCGCGGCACGTCGCCCACTGGACGGACAATCCCGTCGCGACCCTCTCGGACTAACGCCGGGAACTAGTCACGGGTGGGCCTTTCGGCCTCACCACGATCGTGCCAATCGGCCCCCCCGCGTGGGATAGGGTTGCTCGCCAAATTCGACCTACCTAAGTACCCACACGGAGGGTAGACCGGGCGATCGCACCTCGCCGCAGGTCGACTTCGGACACGGGCCACTTTAAGCGACCCGTTCCGTACTATCGGGATAACCGAGCGGTGTTATCGTCAACCTCGACGGTTCGATTAATTATTGGGCATATTTAGCCCACGACCAACCCTTTACGTGAGCTAAGATGGAGATTCAATAAAAGAAAAGATGAAGCGAAACGGGAAAAACAGTTCAACATAAAGCACATTTATTCCGCGGCAAACGGAAAGCACACATATACAATTATACACCAAAAGCAAATGTAAAAGTAGAAGAAACACAACAATTCTGCACAAAAAGCAAATGCAACAATGCAGATCTACTACCGACTACCGAGCACACGGCAACACTTATACAGTTTTACTTCACAGACGGCGCCGACAACACATATACTCAAAGCAAAAGAAAAAGGGACCACCCTCAACTACAAGGGGGCAGACGGGCCTGGGGCCGAGACCACGTCGAGCCTACCCGTCTGGTGATGAGCCGCAAGATGGCGGCGGCGCCCTGACTCCGCGGGCCTCGCTGGCACTGCCTGGAATGGGGTGGGAACGGGGCCCCCTTCTCACACTATCTCAGCGCGGGGGGAAACAGGAGGGGGTTGTTGATGCTCGGGGGGGGGGGGGAAGAGGATATCTGGATGGCTTGGGTCCCGCGACGAGCGACTCCACTGCGACCTCGATCGCGTTACCGGCCTCCCCTCTCCGCAGCTCCCCGACTCTGACACGAGCGCCGACCTCCACAAAGATCCTTGGCTTCTCCAGCCTCCCCGGACCCCGACAGACACTCTCTCGACTGCCTTCGCCGCCGCCACAACTCTCCAACTCTCCCACTCTCCACTCTTCTCAACTCCGTCCAACTGCCTCGATTCGCTCCGCGCTCGGTGCTTTATAGTCCGACAGGAGAAATCATATGCAGATTTTTGGATCAGGAATCGCTCGGGGGCGGAGCCACGCTCCCCATTGGACAGAGGAAAAGTGGGCGTGAATGATTCTTGATCCGCGAATCTGCATATAGCGATTATACTCCGACGCACCTGGAGGCGGGGCCAAATCGCCCCATGCTCGCTGATAGGACGGAACATAAGTGGGCGTGAATCGTTCTTGATCCGATTTCTCGGAAAGGCTGGTGTTTTTGCACCCGCTGCTCGGTGCGCGCCCTGTACGAGTCCAGTATCGGTGCCCACAAGCGGCGCGGGAATGGCGGTGATGCGATGGTTGCGAGGGCGAGATGTGACGGTAAAGGTCGTGGCTGTTGGCGTTGTTGTTGTTGTGAAGCGGCGTTGCGGTTGGTGGTTGTTGTGTGATGCTGTTGAGACGTGGTTGGTGGTGGTTGTGGTGGTAGTAATGGCGGCTGGTCCAAAATAAAGATAGTAAAAGAAAAACGGCTATCTAAAAGGGTCGCAGCCCGAATGAATGACATTTATTCCCTCTAAACAACGGGTTTGGACTAACTACACATATACTTACAGAGATATCTCACCTAAGGGACCTGAATGGTGGTTTGCGAATTTCGTCAACCACAACAATATTAATCGGACAATTGGTTCTCAAGTTATGGCCATTTATTCACCAAACCAATGACAGGACACGTTGCTGCGGAGGCGTGGCCGATGGGGAAAGGGCGCCATTTAGTTACCAATGACAGGACATGTTGCTGTGTAGGCGTGGCCGTTGGGGAAGAGATCCTTAGCCGCGTTCCCCATTATGGGTTACAACGTACGGACTTCCGGATAGTGATGACTTTCTGTATTCTAATAATTTCTCGATTTCTTATGCACATTTCACAATGGCCCAATCCAGTCGTAGTTTACGAGAGCGAAGGAACGGCCTGTGTGTTTGTTTGAAAGTAAAAAAAAAATTTTTTGTACGTACGGGCATGCGAGAGCGAAGGAACGGCCTGTGTAGTTGTTGTTTCTGGCACTCGGTTTGAGTTTTTTTTTTGCACGTACGGCCACACACGTACGTGCACGCACAAGCATGAATAAAATGGAAATGTTGAAAAAAAAAAAAGTATTGAAAATAGATGGCATAAAAAAAAATCTGAATGATATGACAAACGGGATCGAATGAGACTCACCATTATTAGTCAGTTCCGAAGGAAGTGACATGAAATGGGGTCCATGTCCGTCCGTCTGTCCACAATCAATCTTTCGATCATTATTCTGCAACCTGTGGTCAGAATGACTTGAAACTCAGAGGGATGATACTTGGGGAGATGCCCCAGAACCCCCCTGCAATAAAATTTCAAATTTGTCACCAATTGACTTAGTTAATTAGTCTAATCAATTAATTGTCAAAGTCTTAAAACTCGTACACTATTCATAGTTTTTGCTTCTGGTTTGGTATAATGGTGTTATGGAACAATGTCTACAACTTGTCTGAGTGGTTTTTTTTTCCAGAATTTCTGTCCAGGAGGAAAGATAATGAGTATGAAGTTCATTAGGGCCAATTAATCTTCAAAGTCCTAAAACTCCAAGAGTATTCATAGTTTTTGCTTTTTGTATGGTATAATGCTTCTATGGAACAATGTCTACACCTTATCGCAGCGTTTTTTTTTTTTTATCCCGCTCCGGCACCCTTGGTGCGGAGGCATTATGTTTCCGGGTTGTCCATCCGGATTTTCGTTTACGCGATAACTCAAGAAGCAAATTGTAGAATTTCATCAAAATTGGTAAAAAGGTAAAGTAAGACAGGGCAATTAAGTGATTAGATTTTGGGCCAGATGTGATAAAGGTCACAGGTCAAAGGTCAAGGTCAAACTCTGAAATTTTACTGTTTTATGCCTAACTCAAATATTGGACAGAATTTCATGAAACTTGGTACAAAGGTGAAGTTAGACAGGGCAATTAACTGATTAGATTTTGTGCCAGATATGATAAAGGTCAAGGGTCAAATATGTCAATACTCAAGTGTATGTGCGGGAGAGTGGAGGCATATCCGTCGACTGCGCGCAGTCGAATTACTCTACTTTTTTTTTCTTCTGAATTTTTGCCCAGGAAGAAAGATAATGAGTCTTAATGAGTATGAAGTTCATTAGGGCTAGAATAAAAACAATGAATGTTAATGAATATATCCAATATCGATGAAGTCGGAACTGACCAGGGCCCACGGGCCGCTTTATTTTAAGTGAAGAAGAAGATGAAGGAAGTTATTGTAAACTTGTGCACTCGTGTACTGTACTGCCTTGTCCTGCGTATGACAAAAGCAGCTCACATTTGAAGTGTATTGATGGTGTGCACAAAACTTTGAGTTTCTGTATCACATAAACCAAAGGGTATCCTTGGTATCGTTTATGATTCTAAATATATTAACAACCAAAGTTGTGCGGGTCTCTTTGGAACACCCTGTATCGATCAGGAGGGATTTGGGGATAATTTCCTCCAAATCTTGTTTCTTTTGCAATTTCTTCCAGGTTCAGCAATTTTTTTCTTTATTTTTTGCGAGATTGATTGGACAATACCTGAATGTAGAATCTGGAAAGCCAAATGTAACATAAACTGGCTAATTTTTGTTTACAGATGGTTTGTCACTTCATTATCAAAGCCATTGTTTTTCTAAGCATGGCTTCATAGTTATTTTTTTTATACCTTTTTTTGATTAGGTGTTGGTGGCCAGATACATTGCTGTTCTCAGTAAATGGATGAACAAGGAATATTTGTTTTATTTTCAAAGTGAATGTTTAGGTAGAGGGGAGGTGGGTGATTAAGGTCATGTGGGACGCAGTTTTTGCACAAACTAAAGGGAAACGAAGATAAGTATTTTGCTGTATTCTTATATTTTCCTTTCACTCAACAAATTCCAGTGATTATGCACGAAATACCTGGATGGAGTCGATGAGGGTTAGGGAAGGTATGGTGGTGGGGGTGAGGAATGTTCACAGGCACTTAGCTTTTCAAGTGTGCAGAGCTTATAGGACAAGGGAACAATTGTAGGAAGTGAAAGTTAGAAACACTAAACCTAAAAGTGGTCTCGACGTCTAAGATGATATTTGTCACGTGAATGTCGTAGATGGTGTTACTGATTTCTTCGGAAGTTATAAATGTCAACGCTCAAATATGATTATATACACATACCCATTTGAATGCAATCTTTTAAAATATGTGCAAATTTGAATAGTATGAAGAATTTTGGGTGTGCATATAGATTATTCGTTTTTTTTCTTTCCCCTTCTGTTTGACTCTGTAGGCTCCGTACGCTCTCGAGTGGTGGCAGTGTTGCCTCCCCTCCCCCATCCCCTGCGTTGCCAAAATACAAACTTGCTGACCATCGGTATGGTCGGGAAGAAATGCTTGCACTTTATATTAAGGACCACAAGGTGAGTGTTTTGTAGAAGTTTTTCTTTTATCATCGTTTGTTTGTCTTTCTTTCTTTATTTTTTCAGCCTGATGTTGGCTTAATGATTAGGGTGGTGGGCTTGGGATCTAAGGGTCCTGAGTTCAAATCCCGCTTTGCCGTTGAATCGATACCAGGTGGGGTTGACTCAGCCTGTCATCCTTCCAAGGTCGGCAAAATGAGTACCAGCTTGCTGGGATGTCCCAGTGTGTGCCCCGGTTTGGAATAGGTACACCGTATCCCTGCGTGCCGTGAGAGAGGACTTAAAGGGTTGGCATCAGGAAGGGCATCTGGCCATAAAAAAAAACAAAAAAACAGTGCCTCACAAAGGGAGCGATGTTGAAATATTGTCATGGGACCTGCAAGGCTAACCCCCGATCTCGCAGGGAAAAGTGTCCCTAAAAGTGTGTGTGTGTGTGTGTGTGTGTGTGTGTGTGTGTGTGTGTGTGTGTGTGTGTGTGTGTGTGTGTGTGTGTGTGTGTGTGTGTGTGTGTGTGTGTGTGTATTTCTTTTTCTTTCTTTCTCTTTTTTTTCTCTTTCTCTTTCTCTCTTTCTCTCTCTCTTTCTCTTTCTCTTTCTCTCTTTCTCTTTCTCTCTTTCTCTTTCTTTCTTTTTTTTTTTTTCTTTCTTAACTTGAGATGAGCATTGATTCTTCAACCACATAATGTTTTTGTGCTGAATGAACATCTCATTGAAGTTTGACATTTGATTGTTTGTTTATTTTTTCAATTTGTATTATATCCAAATATCACCTCTTCACTGTTATGGAGCCAACAACTCCTGTGCTACACATTTACATTTGTTGCAAACGTCCTAACCAACAGGGGGCATCTGTCACGCACCCACCCTGTTTGAGCCTTCATTATACAATACAAACTGTGGCATGCTGCTTATCCTTTTTGATTGCTGTCCACAAATGTGACCATGTCTCTTGTTGTCAAGTGCCTTAAGAAACTGTGTGCTCGATAGTGTCCTGCCTTCCTGACTCCATTCGCTTTGGTTTTTTTTTTTCTGTACAATGGGCCACATTCAGAGCTGTGTGGAAGAGGCGATGGTTGCCGTAGGCACAGTAACATCGTACCTTGGAAAAGCTGTGTATCTCCATGTTGTTCTGGATGACATTGCCCACCTCCCTGGAGGTGGTTCCTTAATTTCAGTGATGGCAAGCATCCGAGACTTCTATGCAAATCAAACGAGGTTCTTGGATGTTTTGTCTGCTGTGACCACAAATAAAGTCCCATTGAGATTTCTGTGTTATCCACCGTGGTACTCCATTATGGCCACATGAATTGTCTCCATCCACGAGGGGCCACTAGTCTGAGATGCCTGACATGTCACCTCATTGACTGATGTGCAACACGACTTGGGAAAGCCTAGATAGTTGAGCAGATGAGGCAAGGCATAACATTACCACATCACGCAGGCCTAATGCCCAATGGAGCCCAAAAATGAACAGTATGGCATATGTAGTAACTCCAGTCCAGGCAGAATCATCCTGCAGCAATATTCAGCACTTCCTGGCTTGACCTGTAGGCAATTTTCATCCCTTCTATACCTTAAGGAGTGAGAACCTTGATCTGCGTGCTGTCATCTTTAACCCTTTGTAGATCTTTAACGGTCCACAGAATCAGAAAAAAATAAATAATTACCTTTGATGTGATTCTATTGATTTTTAAGTTATTTTTAAAAATTGATTTAAGTGATTTATAGATCCCATGACACTCAAAACTTTATGGTTATTTATATATTAACTTGACCTTCCTAGTGAAGAAATCACCCATGTTTCTTTTATAAAATCAAAAATGGGATAATTAGACCAATATTTCGAACATTTTTGGTGCTTTTCACAACTTGCTATGCCCCACCCCTTAAAAAAGTTGACTTCAGCGAACCGCAGCCTTCACGTCATATGCAGAACGCGACTCGCACAGAGTGGATTGACTCGATGTCATGCGCCGTATAAGTCCATTGAGTCCATTGTGACCATACTCTGTACAGAGCGTTGGTGCTGCCGAAGCAGTCTCCTTGGCTATTGGGCACAATCCTGGACAGGTCGCCACTCTGACGCAGGGTACTTGAATGACTCGGTCATCCCAGCAAGCTGGTACTCATTTTGCCGACCTCGGAAGGATGGCAGGCTGAGTCAACCCCCTGGTGAATTAATTCAGCGAGCAACGAGGCTTGAACTCAGGACCCTCGGATCCCAAGCCGCCACCCTAACCACTGAGCCAACACTAGGCTACATGCGCCGTATAAAGTACGTACAAATGCATTGTGCACATGTGTTTGCTATCTCACTGATCGTCTTAATTCCTGTGATTGTTTCGCGGAAAAGAAATTCTGCTTCTGAGCCGTGTATGCACAACAATCACGAGGCAATTATTTATCCCTTTACTACCTTATCGTAGTCGTGTACAAATCCAATACATGTACGCACAATAATGGGCTATACCATGTCCACAAAATATAAAATGTGACTGTTGAACCTTTCCATTAAAAAAGAAACTTACAGGGACATACAAGTAAAATACTAAAGATTAATATTGCATCATTTCAAGGCGCAAGGAGATAATTTTAAAATGAAACAATGTGAAAAACCACACCCACATTTTGCAGCTTATTGAATTGTTCGTTGAAACCAGCCTGCTGGGATAGGTACGATTCCACATACATGCAAGCCAGGTATGGCTGCACTCGACATACATGGGTTTATTCTAAAGTGAAGGTACTGCTTCCATTGGCTTGCTATTCATTAACATTTAGCCAAAATGCTGTAATAAATGAACAGGGAAAAATATGTTGGCACAACTATGAAAGACAAATTTATCTGTCCTATTACACGACCTCAGAGCCTCGGGACTCTTACTCATTGACTTGTACATTGTGTGCATGCTAATACAAGTTACTTGTCAACTCTAGAGTCTAGAATAGTCTGATAAATCCGTCGTCCGTCCCACTAGTCCGATAAATCTGACGTGCTGTAGCTTTCTTTTATTATTCTCTTTTCTTCATTGTTTCCTACTGGCGCTACATGACGACAGTTGGAATAAAATAAATAAAAATGCAACAGAACGTCACATTTATCGGACTACTCTAGACAATTGTGTCGCAAGGTGTGTTCTGCACACAAGTTTTCATCGTATCCGGACAGCGAGATTGCTTCGTTTTATGCGTGGAGAGACACGGCCGATGACATGGACTGGCCTTGCTTGTAATTCATTCGCCGCGGAGAAACGTCCGCTGCGCTGGTCACGTCACTAAAATAATTCTGATATCGAGCAGTATGCAAGTAGAATTTACATTATTGAATTATGAATAGGATTTAGTCTAACCAGTTATTGCCAAGTCTTCCTTCGATGTCCTCCCGATCATCATGAACTCTGGGAATTTCATCGCCAGTTTCCTCTGCTTGTCCTGCTTCGGGCGCGAACTGGTAAGA
>NC_140970.1:67374882-67389882 GCF_056783735.1 Eptatretus burgeri | reverse complement strand
ACCTTTGGCTCTTGTACCATTCACTGAGGAGGAGCAGGTAATGGTGCAATTCTAGCTTCATCACCTTGTATGCTTTGTGATGGTTATCGTTTGCTTGGTCATGCAGTCCAATAATACTGTGAAGACGTAGAGCGCCTCTGCCTTTCAACTATCTCGTCTGGATTCAATTCTCGGCTTTTCTATAAAACTTTTGGATTGGTGATTCACAGGTAGGGTATTGCATCACAAAGTGTGCTGTCCCTTAGATGGATGTTAAGCTGGGTCTTCTGTCTGCTAGCATTAGTTGGTGGACGTAAAATATCCAACGATATCTTTTGCAAAGAGTAGGCGAGTTATTTGCAGCACCAAGAGTAGGCGAGTTATCAGAAGCATCCTGAACAAATTCCAAATTCCTGTCCAAATTGGTTCTTCTTGGCCATTGTGTTTGACCAGTTGGTTCGTGAGAAAAATTGGGCCAAAACCTCTCCCATGGCCGACACTACAATCGGGTGGGATTCAGTTCCGCTTAAAGAAGAAGAAGAAGCTTTAGTTGGCATTGTAGTTTGTGCCTCATATTGTATTTGATGTTTTCCTGTTTTGTCTTTAAATCGATATCGTGATCAATAAATTTAAATATACTGCATCCCTCTGTTCTATTTTGTGATTAATTTGAGTGTTGTGTACTCATTTGTTTTTGGAGATACCTGCATTAAGTTCGCATTTGGCAGTTGTGACATTTACACATGATATGCTTGGCTCTATTTGACATGAATGACGAACAAGGAGAGCTGGGGTAGACCAAACATACAGTTGATTGTCCTCGCTTTGAAGAGAGTTCCCAGGCTCTGAAACTGTTGAAAATTTGAATTTATATTTATTAATTTGTTTGTTCCATTTATTTATGTACGAGCAAATACCACCTGTTGCTTCACTGACTGGAATACTGTCACCATTTAGAATAAAAAGGGGGGGTGGAGAAAAAGAGGGGGGAAGAGAGAGACACCCAGAGAGGAAAGGAGAAAGAAGAGGTGGGGAAGGGAAGACAGTGTGAGGTGTGAGAAAGAGAAGGCAGATGTGCGGTGGAGCATTAATTAAGATTCATACCGTCTCATCAAAATGATTCTGCATGGAATAACAATGAAGATGGAAACAAAATAATGTCTGAAATCCATTTTCTACCGGTCATACGATAAACACCGCCTGGACGCATCCGGAGCCAGGTCATCCAGACGCAAACACTGCTTCGGACACGTCCGGAGGCGAACCCCGTCTGGACGCACCCGGAGGGACAGGTGTGGGAAGAGGGTGCTGTACTGTATTGGGAGGGGGTAGAGTAAGGACGGGACAGAGAAGATGGGTGGGAATTGGGGGGTTAGCAGAGAGAATATGTTATGCTTTATGAAAAACACACACACACACACACACACACACACACACACACACACACACACACACACACACACACACACACACACACACACACACACACACACACACACACACACACACACACACACACACACACACACACACACACACACACACACACACACACGTGCTTGGCCTATATCTCCAATTCTTTGGGAATCAGCATGCTGGAGTCAGTGTGATGACCGACTACAGTGCGTGCTGTATTTGACCCAAAAACCTTGAGTAGCTTTCACCGAAAAACAACGTTGCGTTTACATAGACGTTTCAGGTATCTGCTCAGAAACATTAATCTTTATCAACAGCTGCGTTTGATGGGTGTAAAAAAAAAAAAAAAAAAAAAAAATTTCGCTCGGTAATTTAGAAAACACTGCTCGAAAGTCAGGTGTTATTGCACAGCCCACTCGCTCAGGATGACGGCACGGACCACTCGCTCAGGATGACGAACGGACCACTCGCTCAGGATGACTGGGCACGGACCACTCGCTCAGGGTGAAGGGGCACGGACCACTCGCTCAGGGTGACGGGGCACGGACCACTCGCTCAGGGTGACGGGGCATGGACCACTCGCTCAGGGTGACGGGGCACGGACCACTCGCTCAGGATGACGGGGCACGGACCACTCGCTCAGGATGACGGGGCACGGACCACTCGCTCAGGATGACGGGGCACGGACCACTCGCTCAGGATGACGGGGCACGGACCACTCGCTCAGGATGACGGGGCACGGACCACTCGCTCAGGATGACGGGGCACGGACCACTCGCTCAGGATGACGGGGCACGGACCACTCGCTCAGGATGACGGGGCACGGACCACTCGCTCAGGATGACGGGGCACGGACCACTCGCTCAGGATGACGGGGCACGGACCACTCGCTCAGGATGACGGGGCACGGACCACTCGCTCAGGGTGACGGGGCACGGACCACTCGCTCAGGATGACGGGGCACGGACCACTCGCTCAGGATGACGGGGCACGGACCACTCGCTCAGGATGACGGGGCACGGACCACTCGTTCAGGATGACGGGGCACGGACCACTCGTTCAGGATGACGGGGCACGGACCACTCGTTCAGGATGACGGGGCACGGACCACTCGTTCAGGATGACGGGGCACGGACCACTCGTTCAGGATGACGGGGCACGGACCACTCGTTCAGGATGACGGGGCACGGACCACTCGTTCAGGATGACGGGGCACGGACCACTCGTTCAGGATGACGGGGCACGGACCACTCGTTCAGGATGACGGGGCACGGACCACTCGTTCAGGATGACGGGGCACGGACCACTCGCTCAGGATGACGTGGCATGGCAAATGCGTCCTCAGTGAGTGAACGATTCACTCAGAATGATGTAGCACGGTGCCACTATCGACTGAGCGGTGCTCAGCAAGTGGCTTAAGCACTTAAGCAAGCGCTCTAATTCAATGGTTGAGGAACGGCTGGCCAGGCTGTGGCTGCGTACCATATAGAAGTCTTTTAAATTTAAAGCTGGTCTTCACCGCATCCGCAGCAGTTAAATAAATTAAATGAATTCGTTCAAATAATGACTTTATCCACAAAAGAGTTGCTCTTCCACGTAGAATAACCGTGGAGACATCTCAAAGCTTAATCGCCAGCGAAATAAACATTGCAGATAATTATCCACCACATTGCCTGCTTGTCTGTGCACGCGTCATGTGGTACATCGGTTTGCGACCCGCGCAAATGTTTTAACTTTATTTTAAAACGTCCTTTTTTCACCAGATTTGCTTTGATTCCCTGTGGAGCACCTCGCAAAACCTCTGAAAATATAGATACAGACCTGGTAGATGCTTTGGATAAGCAGTCACTCTGAGGAACTGGGCGCGATGTCAAGCAGTGAATGCATTAAATCTGTGAACAATTCTCAATGCAGCAAGTTGATTTTGGCACATTCCTTGATGTTCACTCAATATAATTATCCAAACAATAGAAAAAGATAAGTTTCATGCTTTGGAAATTTCACATTTTCTTGGGTATACATCAGTGGTCCCCAACCTTTTGATCCCACGAGTCACATTCACTACTCCCAAGGATGTTGGGAGCCAGAAAAAAAATTGATGCATTTTATTGAGTTTTATTGATGCAAATTGATTTGATTCCTCCCGGCGGTAAGCGGCAGTGGCCAGCAGCGGCATTGTGTAAGGCTTTTCAGGTCACGGCGCCGGCCTGCAGTGGCATTGTGTAAACCCCTTTAAAATTGCTACATGGAAATGTGTTTTGATTGGAAAGGCCTCGCGGGCCGCAGTATAGGGCTCCGCGGGCCGCAGGTTGGGGATCAATGGTATACATGGAGAAGGAGGCAACATAGCCATGCTTGCTTAAACCAAATTGGTATATCTGCTTAGTTATAAGACTCGTTATTTCTTTAAATTATCAGATGTCACTCCAGATTTCGACATTTATTTTGTCCGGGTGATATCCGATCTTCAAAGCCGAAATAATATTTTGATGATATACTTATAATTATTCCATGAGATTAGATCGTGAAAAATTGCATCGTGTGATCAATGCATGAAATCACTCCAAGGTCCGAATTTGAACACGACAGCACTTACAAAAGCGATGTGCACAGCGATTCTAACTATCATGAAGAGGCATTCGATTATATAAGTAAGGAAAGTGGGAGGGGGGGGGATTTTTTTTATCATTTAGAAGTCGTTGTGGCCTGTTCCAAGTCGAGGCAAGGTTGAGGAGGTCAAAAAACATGGTGGCTTCAGACCCCATCGAGGTTACCCTGGAGACTCCTTAATACCCCAAAGAGCGAGGTGACTGAGGATGTGCCTGATAAAGGATATAATTAAATAAGGCCGTTATTTATTTTCAAAGTGGGTGTTATAATTAACCCAAACACCTAATTTTCACTCATGCACTTCCTTGTATTTCCCTTCGTATGCATGCTAGGTTTTATGGTTTTGGAGTTATGGAGGACACGCACACGCACACGCCAACAATGGAGCAGAGTGAAACTGGCAAAGATGAGGGACAGCGAAATTAGCAAGGAACATATAAGCAGAATAATAATTACGGAAAAATGGACAAGAGGACAAGAGAATAGGTGGATAAGGCTTAAAAAAGAAAAAGTAGGATTGTGGTTTTCCAACCAACCCAAAAGCATGCATGACCTGATTGTACGTGTATTTATAATATTTTATCATCTATAAAAATGATTAATTTGCCCAAGGAATCAACTATAGCTCCATCAATAAAAGCCTACCGACCTAATGATTATTGTTACCGTTGGCAGTGGGTCGACTCGAGGTCGAATCTTCCACTCGGTCGGTCACCAATTTAGCGACGGATTGCACTTCAAGGGGGTCATTTGCCAGGAAAGCCAAACAGATCATTACTTCCATTTGTGACAGACCGAAACTACGAGTCCTGTCGCCTGCAGCTGGTTTGTCCATCGAAAGGGATGAGGACTACGCGGTAACTTGAGATGAACCACTGCATTTTAAACCTCCTCATTGGAGCTTTTGAAGGTTTTAAAAAAATTAATTATTTTTTATGGTTTTTTTTGTTTTTTTTTTATCCCGGCAGCGGTCTTATTTGTTCCATTAATTACCATTTACACATCTGAACCGCACACTAGGCTGACGCGCAATTTGTGTAAAAACAGGATTTATGAAAGAAAAGGGTGGGAATGACGAGAAGCAGTACAGATTGAAGGGTCACAGGACAGAAAAGGCACCTTCAACCTATGCGATGTCTGTGAGGGGTTTGTAGTGGTGGTGTGATGGCAGTATGTTCTGAGAGAGACACAGATATATATGTGTGTGTATATATATATATATATATATATATATATATATATATATATATATATATATATATATATATATATATATATATATATATATATATATATATATATATATATATATATATATATATCTATTTATTGTTACGGCTGTGGAAATTCGCATTACACCATAAAGGGCCCGTCGGTGAGATATCTTGATAGGTGCATGTGTAGTTAGCCCAAACCCGTTGTTTCGAGGGAATTTATGTGATTCATCCGGGCTGCGACACTTCGAGTCGGTCGTTTTTCTTTTTCTATCTTTTATTTCAAACACACAACATTTCAACAACTACGCCATCCCCATCACAGCGCCAACCACACTGCAACCACACCACCTCCACCATCTACGCAACCACATCTTCGCCACTCACCATTCAACAGGCTCCGTGTGGTTACGATCTCCGCGGAGGGACAAACAAAAACCAACAAGGACGCTCGGTGGGCTTTTCCCACCTGTTTCTTCCGTTGACTTCCCCACGCTTGGAGTGGGAGGAGGGGCGATGCAGGTCAAAGGTCAGAGGTCATGTGAAGGTGGGGGCTCTCTTTGGGGGAATAATTCCCTGGCTCCGAGCCAAAAAACTGACTCCCTCGGCCCCCGGACAGAGCGGGGTGGAAGGAAAGCGTGAGGGCACGCCCCCTTCGAGAAGCTCGAAGGGAGGCGGGGCCGAAAATGGGGCGGGGCAGAAGGGCGGAGTCCCGCGCGATAAAAGACGGACACGGGCAGGCGCAAAGAAGCTCCCTGAAGAAGCTCCCTGGAAAAGCTCCCTGAGAGGCTCCCAGAAAGAAGGTTTCCTAAAAGGCTCCCTCTCACGCTTCTTCTTCCTCTTCATCTTGGCTGGTGGTTCGGTTGGTTGGTCATCAGGAAGAGGTCCTGCGCCCGCGCCCTGGCGAGCGGGCCTGTCACAAAGGCACGGACGGGAGACGCGGCAGCGCCTGTTGCAAGGTGGACCTGTGCGTCCGGACGGGGGGTGCCGGAGAGGGTTCGCCAGCCGTGAGAGAAGTCTGGGCCAGGCGCGACCACGCTGACGTTCGCGGGAGAGGGACTCACCAGAGGCAAAAGGGAAGTCGCGACTTTCTTTCTTTCTTTTATTTGGGGTTTTTGTATGGATCTTGTGGCGCCGTGTCTCGCAAAGTAGAACTGTTTAAGTGTTGCCGTGTGTACGCGTATTCGGTTGTAGCTCTGCATCGTTGCTTTTATTGTTCTGGTTACTATATGTGCATTTTGATTGTGTATTGCTGTAAATACGTGCCTTACGTGCTTGTGTGTGTGTGTGTGTGTGTGTGTGTGTGTGTGTGTGTGTGTGTGTGTGTGTGTGTGTGTGTGTGTGTGTGTGTGTGTGTGTGTGTGTGTGTGTGTGTGTGTGTGTGTGTGTGTGTGTGTGAATAAAATGCTTGCTTGTTGAACTGTGCCCGCTCTGCTTCGTCTCTTTTCCTCTTTTATTGACCCTCCATCCTGCTTCACGTAAAGGGTTCGTAGTGGGCTTAATACGCCCGGTAATTAATCGGAACCGTCGAGGCCGACGATAACACTGCTTGGTTATCACTGTAGCACGGAACGGACCGCTTAAGCGGATCGTGTCCGGAGTCGGCCTGTGGCGTGGTACGATCGCCCGGTCGACCATCCGCGCCAGTACTTAGGTAGATCAAATTTGGTGAGCAACCCTATCCTGTGCGGTGGGCAATTGGCACGGTCGTGGTGTGGTTAAACCCCCACCCGTGACTAGCTCCCGGCGTTGTTCCGAGAGGGTCACGACTGAATTGTCCGTCCGGTGGGCGACGCGGTCACGATTCGAGTGACGTGGCCGTGCGCACGCCGGCGGGCGCGAATTCGCAACACTGGTGTCAAGTCGTGGGACACGAACCCATCCCCCTCCTCGCAACACTGGTGTCAGGTCGTGGGACATGAACTCATCCCCCTCCTCGCAACACTGGTGTCAGCGAGCGGGAAATAAACCCTCCCGTCTCCAACTAAATTTACGGAACCGGATCAAGGGTGAGTGGAGCGACCCTCCATGTTCCATTAAATTACGAGCGTACTAAATTAAACCTCTTATGTGTAATAAGATGGCGTCTCAAGGCCAGCGGCAGCCGGGGGTAGAAATGTGTGTGTGTGTATTTGAATGCAGAATCCATGGTCCAGGACGAAAGCCCCGAGCAGGAAATGCTGAATGAGCAGGAACAATTTCCCCCCCAATCGAACCCAGAGCCCGAGATGGGCACGGCAGCGGCCGCGGTGTATGACACCTCCCCTCCCCCCTCTGCCAAACCCCCCCGATCCTGGCCGAATCGGCTCAGTCGAGTGCGCCCGACATGGCCCAGCTATGCGCCATGCTGGCGGGAATTAACGCAAATATGCAAGCAATGAATGCGAAAATGGATGGAAACGCACGCAAAATAGATGGAGTGAACAAGCAAATGGAAGAAATGCGGGGTGAGACGCAGAACATGGGCCGAAGCCTGCAGGCGGGCATGAAGGCAATAGCAGGGGAGCTCAAAATGGCGACGCCACGTGTGGGAGCGAACGAGCTGGGAGGGAGTGCAACGGTTGTCAGGCTGGCAATGGAAGCGGGTGAGGGCAAAATAATTCGGGGGACGTGTTGGGCGAGAAGCGTGACGGTGACACAGAGGGAAAAATTAAATGGGGCGACCGAAACGTGTGAGACGAGACACGAGGTGACGACAAAGGAAATAAAAATAATGGAGACAAGGGAGATAAGGGAAAAGACGGAAATAACAGAGACACGGGAGGTATAAACGGTAAAGGAGAGAATACACGATGAAGACTGGGTTAGTGACGAGCACACACACACACACAGAGTTGGTGGAGGACGATGAGGGGGAGCTGGCGGACTGGTTAGAGACCCGGTGCGGGCAGCTGGATGGCCTCCTCCAGGAACGAGGGGAGGGAGTATGCCCCCTTGAAGCGGTTTACGACCAGGTGGGTTCGGTCGTGCCAAGCAGAGTTGAGGGGAGGAGTGCTGCGAACGGGTGCGCGCCGAGATTGGGGGTATAGAGGCCCTGGAACCCCTTGTGGGGAAACAAATCCCCAGTGTGGTTGTCCCGGTGTGAGTGCGCCCCCGTGTGTGGAAGCGACTCCGTGTGTGTGTGGTGTGGTGGCAAGTGTGCCGAAGGGCGTGCTTCCCAGCACACCGTGTGTGGATGAGGCACCGCGTGTGAGTGTCACCGCGTGTGTGAGTGAAAGGGTCCGTGCAAGGGAGACCGTGTGTGTGAGAGAGCGGTATGTGAGGGAGATGACAGTCGGCATGCGTGAGCACGCAGCCGCGTCTCCCGGTGTGAATGTGATGGAGTGGAGTGTGAGCGTCGTAACACGCAGGTGTGCGTGGCTTGAATGGCGACGGAGACGGCGACAGAGAGACAAAGGCCGAATAGTGGCCGTAGCTGTAACGGGGACCGCGCCGGGTTCACTCAGCAGCGAGCGCGCGGTCCGTGCTGTGCAATGCACGAGGCCACCACGTGCTCGCTTGCGGGAGTGAAGCCCGGTCCGGAAACGCCAGCGGTGGATGTTGCCGATCCCGCGGACGGACAAAGTTTAGGCAGGTAAACGGATTTGGACCGGATGGGTTCTCCACGCGAGCTTGTGTTCAGCTCCAACGGGCAGAGCAAATTTGTTCGCGTGGGGAACCCCTCGAGACGTGAGGCTTGTGTTTTGTTTTTTTTTAATGCGGCAGGTGACGTCATGGCTGCATGTATGCTTGGAATCCGGCAGGAGGGTGAATCCCTGCCGGATGGTACCGTCCAAGAGGGACGAGGGATGTGAACAGCTGCCATGACGTCACGCCACAGGTGCGCGGCTGTGAATTGCCGCGCTGGTGCGCAGGTTGCGAGTTGCCGTGCTGGTGCTGCGCATGAAAAAAAAAAAAAAAAGAAGCAAGCCTCGCTTTCGGGTGAACAGGATTCCCGGGCAGGGGGTGGAAGACCCCCTGGCCTGGGCACAGGATGAACACTAGTTAGGGGGAAGGGTTAGCATAGCTCGACCGGCTCCATGGGGCAGGGGTAAGTCCTCATAGGGCCCGTGGAATGGATTAGTTTGAGGGATTGTCATCAGATTTAGGATGGGAGATGGGAAATGACATTTTTGGAGACAGTGGCAGACTGTGGATGTGTAGAGGGGACGTAGCTTAGCTACGTAGTGTTAAAAGGGACGTAGCTTAGCTACGTAGTGTTAAAAGGAACGTGCTGTAGTGATAGGGATGACGTGGGAGCACGAGGTAGTTAGGGGATTTAGTGAGCAGGATGGCAGAGTTCGGCGATGTGTGTGTGAGTTGAAGAGTTGTGACATGTTGAGTGAGTGAGGCCAGCGGGTCTGTGTGAATGGAGTGAATGTGGAATGCATGATGCGATGAGTGATTGGGGGGAGGAGTGACTCCCGCCCAAGGGACCCTGGGGTCAGTATAATGTGAGTTAGCTGCGTTAGTCAAATTGACAAAATGGAGGGCGTTTTACTTGTTGGTGGGAAAGCAGGCTCGAAACTCATCTGGAGGGGTGCAGGAGCCCTGTTGAAGGGCTGGGAGCGTGGCTGCGAAAGGTGAGTATCGCTGAGTGGGTACCCTGGGCACCGGGCTAGTCGGCCGTGGTAGGCCAAGTGCCCATGGGGGGCCGGGATAGCGTAGTCGACATGGGTGCGCCCGCATGGTGCGGGGGCCCGGGGCGCCTTTAGCCGCATGGGCAGTGTTGTGGGCACAGGTGAGCCTTGGAAAGGGGCCCGGGAAGCCAGCCTGCCACGTGAGCGTTTCAGGGGAGTCGCCATAGAGGGCATTCTCCGGTGTTTAGGGAGCTGGTAGGCTCGGAGGCAGTGTAGTGCCCGGGGGTGCCATCGTTGGAGAATCGGCAGAGGGTCGTGCCTGCCAAGGGAGCCACGCGTCCCAGCCATGAGACCGTGTGAGGGCACAGAAGGAAAATTTGGGGGCGAGTCCCGAAATTGTGAGGACACCAACACAGGGGACGGGAATCTGGGTTGATAGAACCAATCGTTTAAGCGAGAGGCACTTGTTGAAACCCCCGGGGTAGTTTAAAGGTTAATGGATCAGGTAGATAGGAAGTGTACCCCTCTGCACCATCCATCCCTTCGCTCTCGTTGTGGGCCGCTGGACCCACTTTGGGTTTTAGATCGCTGAAGTCTGGGGAGGCCATCTTGAGGCTTGAGTTAGGCCTCGACACGGGACGCTAACTCTCCCTTATTCCCCTCCGGGAAGGGAACGTCGGGGTTGGGAATAGGCGAGGTGACGAGATAGGTTAGCCGAACAAGGATGATAAAGGGGGTTGGGGGACGATTTATAGTGGGGAAGAGTAAAAAAACAAACAAAAAACATTTAATTGGGGCTAAATTGGGTTTGACAAATTAAGGGAGTGGGTATAGACAGTGACAGGCAAAGGCGATAGGTGGGAGGGAGACGGGTAGGTCGGTCCGAGCCCGCCTTCTGAGTGGCCAGCACCACCGCACTCCCTCCACCAACCTCCACTGAAAGGCAAAGGCTGGCCAACTTCATCGGCTGGCTGTTTTACTGCAAGGCCTTTGCTGGCCCACTTCGTCGGCTGGCTTTTTGTTGCAAGGCCTGTGCCGGTCGGATCGTCCGACGGCTGTGTTGCTTCAAGGCCTGTGCCGGCCAGATCATCTGCCGGCTGTTCGCTGCAGCGGCCTTGCCTGCCTTGCTTTGCCATGCCATGCCTACTGCCCTCGTCCATTTTGCCCCGTCCTGTTTTGATCCCTCCCCCCCCCCCCCGTTCATTTTCATGCTCGCCGGGATCATCGGAAAGCAACAGTTTGCAAGCTGAAAGAACTGCCCTGCTGGCAGCTACAACACGGGCCTGCACCAGCAGCGCGTGCACCGTTGGTTGTTTGCGTTCATCCATCCATCCATTCATCTGCACCACGGCACTGCATTGAGCAGCCCATGCACCGTTTTGTTGCTTGCGTCAGTGCCCGTTCAGTGTTCTGCAGGGACTGCCTTGCAGGCATCCGCACCAGGAGACTGCATTTGTGCAGCCCATGCACTGTTGTAGTTCACTGTGTTCATTTTAAAAGGGGGAGGCCTTGGACTGCGTGTGAGCAGCCGGCCACATTCCCTGTCACCTGCATTGCATGAGCCAGAGACTGCATGCAAGCAGCCTGGCTCCCTGCTAACTGCTTTTCTCCATTTATCAGAGTCCATTGATCCTGGGCCATGGAGTAGTGTAAATAGTAAGGTTGAGTTGTTTTGTGGTTTGTGGTTTGTGTTTATTATTTTAAAATTATAAGGTTTGTGTTTTGTATATGAGTGCACCCCCGGCATGTCTGTCTCGCGCCGGCAATTTTATTTAAGTCGTCTGTATGAGTGGGTTTGTTTAGTTAGTTACTCAGCCCTCAGGTTATTTATTTTGGGGACACGAATACCATGAATGTCGCACTTGGGGATCCGTAGGTTAAAACGTACTAGGGGAGGACTACACATGATGGCACACGAGAATTTGACGACTCGGGACGAGTCTGTAAAAAAGGGAGGGGGTAGTGTTACGGCTGTGGAAATTCACATTACACCATAAAGGGCCCGTCAGTGAGATATCTTGATAGGTGCATGTGTACTTAGCCCTAACCCGTTGTCGAGAGGGAATTTATGTGATTCATCCAGGCTGCGATACTTTGAGTCAGTCGTTTTTCTTTTTCTATCTTTTATTTCAAACACACAACATTTCAACAACCACGCCATCTCCATTACAGCGCCAACCACACTGCAACCACGCCACCTCCACCATCTACGCTACCACATCTTCGCCACTCGCCATTCAACAGGCTCCGTACGGTTACGATCTCCGCGGAGGGACAAACAAAAACCAACAAGGACGCTCGGTCGGCTTTTCCCGCCTGTTTCTTCCGTTGACTTCTCCGCGCTTGGAGTGGGAGGAGGGGTGATGCAGGTCAAAGGTCAGAGGTCATGTGAAGGTGGGGCCTCTTTTTGGGGGAATAATTCCCTGGCTCCGAGCCAAAAAACTGACTCCCTCAGTCCCCGGACGGAGCGGGGTGGAAGGAAAGCGTGAGGGCACGCCCCCTTCGAGAATCTTCTCCAAGAAGCTCGAAGGGAGGCGGGGCCGAAAACGGGGCGGAGCGGAAGGGCGGAGTCCCACGCGATAAAAGACGGACACGGGCGGGCGCAAAAAAGCTCCCTGAAAAAGCTCCCTGAAAAATGCTCCCTGAGAAATGCTCCCTGAGAGGCTCCCAAAAAAACGGTTTCCTAAAAGGCTTCCTCTCACGCTTCTTCTTCCTCTTCATCTTGGCTGGTGGTTCGGTTGGTTGGTCATCAGGAAGAGGTCCTGCGCCCTGGCGAGCGGGCCTGTCACAAAGGCACGGACGGGAGACGCGGCAGCGCCCATTGCGAGGTGGACCTGTGCGTCTGGACGTGGAGTGCCGGAGAGGGTTCGCCGGCCGCGAGAGAGGTCGGGGCCAGGCACGACCACACTGACGCTCGCGGGAGAGGGACTCACTAGAGACAAAAGGGAAGTCGCGACTTTCTTTCTTTCTTTTCTTTGGGGTTTTTGTATGGATCTTGTAGTGCTGTGCCTCGCAAAGTAGAACTGTTTAAGTGTTGCCGTGTGTACGCGTATTCGGTTGTAGCTCTGCATCGTTGCTTTTATTGTTCTGGTTACTATATGTGCATTTTGATTGTGTATTGCTGTAAATACGTGCCTTGCGTGCGTGTGCGTGCGTGTGCGTGCGTGTGCGTGCGTGTGCGTGCGTGTGTGTGTGTGTGTGTGTGTGTGTGTGTGTGTGTGTGTGTGTGTGTGTGTGTGTGTGTGTGTGTGTGTGTGTGTGAATAAAATGCTTGCTTGTTGAACTGTGCCCGCTCTGCTTCGTCTCTTTTCCTCTTTTATTGACCCTCCATCCTGCTTCACGTAAAGGGTTCATAGTGGGCTTAATATGACCGTTAATTAATCGGAACCGTCGCCGCCGACGATAACACCGCTCGGTTATCACTGTAGCACGGAATGGACCGCTTAAGCGGATCGTGTCTGGAGTCGGCCTTTGGCCTGGTACGATCGCCCGGTCGACCATCCGTGCCGGTACTTAGGTATATCGAATTTGGCGAGCAACCCTATCCTGCGTGGGTGGGCAATTGGCACGGTCGTGGTGTGGTTAAACCCCCACCCGTGACTAGCTCCCGGCGTTGTTCCGAGAGGGTCAGGACTGAATTGTCCGTCCGGTGGGCGACGTGGTCGCGATTCGAGTGACGTGGCCGTCCGCACGCCGGCGGGCGCGAATTCGCAACTATATAAATTGAAACCTCGTTTAACTGCCAGCGCTGGAACATGGTCGTATATGGCGGTTATGCAAAGGAGGCGGTTGAACGGGGGGTTGCTAGAAGGGATTCAGATGTCCGATATCAATGTCACGGTCTGTCCATGCCACTACACAGGCATCCACGTGCGCCAGAATTGATCTATTGGGGGCGCGTTTCAACAGTCTTTCGAGTTTATTTTACCTTCTATTCCATCCTGTTTGGATCAAGGGATAAGAAATGGATAACAAAAATATATAATATGTAAACGACATGTACACCAGACACAGGCCTATTCACATGTATGTACTGTATTTGTTTCTGCAGACATGTTTAAAAAAACAGAGCTCAAAGTCATGGGCTCATAGTTATTGTGCATATCATTTGCTTATACCATGACAAGGAACTGTAGATCGTAAATTACAATCTGTACAAGTGTTTTGATTACCACTGAACACATTAGTCAAATTACAGTACTGGTGAAATTGAAAGGCCGACCAAAAATATAATAGAACTGTCCATACTGTGAAAGAGGACATGACCACCACGAGCTACGCACATAGAAGGCTATTGAGAACTTGTCAACATCGGCCTAGGCTGATGATGATGATTTGAAGAAATCAGTGATGGAAGTTTGCTTCGCGGTTACCACAGAAATTCTGTTAATTTTAAACTGCAACCAGTGCGCCGCCTTCAAACCCGAATCAGTGGATGACGAGTGGGCCTCAAGGTACCTGAACATGAGATCGATTGCTGCTTTGGCCTCAATGGATGAAGGTGGGCGTGGCACTTCAACGTCATCGTCTGCATCATTATCGCCATCTGTGGTGTCTGTGCACGCAAGTTCAACAATTTCCTCATCGGTGAGGTCTTCCCCTGTGACTATGAGAGAAATGATTAGCAATCTCTTGCTGACTCGCAGACGAGTTTTCCTTTGCGTATTCGCATATCATGCGTTTCTGATCGAGTGTTATACACAATTGAGGCCTCTTTCTTCCAGACATGTTGAACGAAATCTTTGAACTGAACAGTCTCAATGCATGGCGCGAAGCAGACGGGACCAGCACGTGCTCCCGCAAACCATTCACCAATGATGACTAAGGTTATTTTTAGATGATTGCACAATATTCGTGATGTGGGGAAGTACAGGCGATCGCTGGCGGATAAACGAGGGTGTTTTTCATTGTTATAAGTACTTATGTACTGGGAAAACGTTGGTGGATGGCGGTGGCGGATCGTAATTGAAAAATGCATTATGGAAATTGGGAAACCCTGATTTCCAGGCGGAAGGCGAGGGTGGCGATTAAAAGGGAGGCGGTTAATCGAGGTTACACTGTATGTATATATATATATATGTATATATGTATATATATATGTATATATATATATATATATATATATATATATATATATATGTATGTATGTATACACACAAGCCGGGAAGCGACATGGGTGGTCGCTACATAATTTCATACTAGTCATATAGTTTTTGACGGGT
>NC_140970.1:67304882-67367382 GCF_056783735.1 Eptatretus burgeri | reverse complement strand
ATATATATATATATATATATATATATATATATATATATATATATATAGATATATATATATAGATATATAGATATGTGTATATGTGTATATGTGTATATGTGTATATGTGTATATATATATATATATATATATATATATATATATATATATATATATATATATATATATATATATATATATATATATATATATATGTATTGTGTGGTCGTGAGATTACCCTTATTTTCACTTTTTCCGTCTGTCTGTATGTATGTTGGGTGGTCGCTGGAGTACCCTTATTTTCACTTTTTCCGTCTGTGTGTATGTTGGGTGGTCGCTGGAGTACCCTTATTTTCCCTTTTTCCGTCTGTCTGTCTGTAATGGACAGCTCTGGAGGCCAGAGGAGTCAACCAATTTTGATGAAACTTGACAGGTAGGTTCATGCCAGGATCTAGTTCTCTGCTTTTGAGCACCGTAGCTATGGACACCACCTTTGCCGAGAAACGGGACTTTGAAATTTTTGAAAAATCTTTAAAAAATAATTTTTTCGAAAATCAAAAATCGGCTTCCAGGCTTTTATGCGCACTATAATGAACCTCTTTGTCAAAAAATTTCAGCCCGATCCGTCAAAAACTGTATAACTAGTATGCAATTATGTAGCGACCACCCACGTCGCCTCCCAGCTTGTTTGTATGTTTGTTGGGTGGTCACCAGAGTACCCTTATTTTCACCTTTTCCATCTGTCTGTATGTATGTTTGCGTGTTTGTTTGTATTGGACAGCTCTGGAGGCCAGAGGAGTCAACCGATTTTGATGAAACTTGACAGGTAGGTTCATACCAGGTTCTAGTTCTATGCATTTGAGTACCGTTGCTTTGGACACCACCGTTGCCAAGCAACGGGACTTTGAAATTTTTGAAAAATCATAAAAAATTAATTTTGTCGGAAATCCAAAATTGGCTTCCAGGCTTTTATGCGCACTATGATCAACCTCTTTGTCAAAAAATTTCAGCCCGATCCGTCAAAAACTGTATGACTAGTATGCAATTATGTAGCGACCACCCATGTCGCCTACAGGCTTGTATGTTTGTTTGTTTGTAATGGACAGCTCTGGAGGCCAGAGGAGTCAACTGATTTTGATGAAACTTGACAGGTAGGTCATACCAGGATCTAGTTCTATGCTTTTGAGCACCGTTGCTATGGACACCACCGTTGCCTAGCAACGGGACTTTGAGATTTTTGAATAATCCTAAAAAAAGTATTTTTTCCAAAATCAAAAATTGCCTTCCAGGCTTTCATGCACACTATTATCATTATCAATTAAAAATTCTGTTTTGGCATTTTTTTGTAAGAGTAAGGCTTTGTGCTGGTATCAAAGCAATAACAGACCAAGCCTTTATTTGTATCTATTCCCAGGTGAGAACTTGGCCAGCTGTTCTTGGAATTTTTGCTTACTTTTTTTTTTATGAGGGAAGAGGGGTTATCGAGCCTGGAACAGGGGGTAAAGTCTCTTTTTTCTTTTTCTTGTATATACTGTCGAGGCTCGTATGAGAACTAAAATTGATAATGTAAGGAGGTTACCTATGCCTCTGCATGTTCATGCTTTGGTGCAACAGTTGAGTGTTTTCACCTGGCGCACATTAATTGAGCATAGGAAAAAGGCTGTTCAGCCCATCTCACCTGTACTAAATTCCCCTTCCAACCCTCAGTGTTCTCTCATGTCTCTTGCTCTCTAATATGTCTGTGGTGGCAGAGGGAGTGAGGATGGAGGATATTAACAGATGAGCGGGAGGGTGTGTAGTATGTAACAGACAAGACAAAGACGCCTCCCTTCAACACATGGGGGAGACAAATTTTTTTTTTATGTTTCTTTGTTGTTGTTTTTGGGTTGGGGGAGGGTGTGGAATGAGTTAGTTCATCTCAAAAAGTCCATCACAACGATGTATACAATGCTCATAGATTACACTCATCCAAACATAACCTATCTACCATTTCTCTATCTCCATTGTTTCTTGCAAATCTCAGGTAATTCTCTCATCTCTGCCATTCTGCCTCAAGTACAGTTATTTTATACCATTCAAATGCCTTCTGCTTATCCTTAATTTTATTTATCACCTCCCTGCTCAACTACCCTGGTCTTCCCTGTCTCTCACTTTACACTTAACTGGAATATATTACCTGCATAGGAGGAGGGGGGGAGGGTTGGGTAAAGGGGGAGGGTATATGTAAAAGTGGTTTGTGAGTCGTGTGTGTTTCTGTATTAGTCCTGGCGCTGGGGGGGAGTTCGTGTCCATCACTCTTCTACGGTGTTACCTTGGATTTTCTTGTTCTATATACTAAGACCTTCAAGAAAAGGTTGGGTAACACTTCCAGACCAAGTACGTTTTCTCTACAGCCCCGGCCAAACATTTACGGTTTCGCCCGTAGTTATCCAAATTGACGATATCGCAGTTCCTGGGAAAATGTCATAATCCCACACACGGAAATGGTTTATTTTGCTCTGGTTTGATTTTTGGAGTGCATTTAACTAATTTCTATTGCGATTTGTTACACTAAATGCACAAAATATCCAGAAATTGCCATATTTTAGATAATTGTTTGTGACATCACTTCTGGTTTCAACCATACCATATTATATCGGGGTACTATTACCTGATATTGCTTCAAATGCCACCAATTTTTCATTGCTGGATGATCGGCTTTGGATAAATAGATCAAGATCATTGGATAGATTGGTAGCAGTGGCTGCAAACTCTGTCATATATTTCTGAGCATCGCTGATATTCTTCTTAGTGACACTTGACTTTAGCTTTGCAAGGATAACAAGCTCTGATTCATACGGTAAGATACCCTTCTCTGCGAAGAATTCTTTATAGAGAAGACGTTGGAATGATTCAGCCAGTAATTGGATGCCTTGAAGGGAGCAGCTGTAGTGACCTCCATTGAGAACAGAGTTCTGAATGACAGTGGGACCGAAGACACCTGCCTCCAGAAAAACGTTGCTAGCTCCACTTCCCTCGAGGTATTTTCCGCTGTACTTCAGAACAATTTTTATCAAGTGGAATGATCCGAGAACAGGTACAAGGGCGCGAAATTCCAGCGGCCGCATCAGTTGGATCTCCTTGACAATACAGTAGACTTTCTCATCACAGTGCAGCGGGATTTCACATTGCAGAAGTTGTGAACCAATCTCAACGACATTCTTCATCGCCGAATTAACAGTTGCATACTCTGTGACCGGATGAGGCAGAAGAGGCAGGAATGCGAGACTCTTTACTGGAATGTTCTCTTCGGTCCACACAGAGTTGCTTGCACTCCATGATGGTGTCGTCTGTAACTGAGGATATATCAAGACTTCATCTTGGGTAACATTTATGCGGGTGAGTGACCAGGCAGTGTCTTTTTGCTTTGCTGCATCGGCTTTTTCGGATCTGTAGATTTGATCATTCACTTTGTAGGATGCAGGAAGGTCAGGATGGTGCGCTGGTTTGTAAAACTCATGTATCTCTTGACAGCGAAGGGTTAACTTGAATGCTTGTGGCCCATGTGTGACGTCTGTGTCAAATATTTTCGGTTTACAAGAGAATGAAGAAGGCTTATCTTGGAAAAGTACAGTCACTGTATCGTGTTCTGACACATTTGCACCCTTGTGGTCCCAGTTTTCAATTGCACCAGATGTGAATTGTCCAGGGTCGAAATGGATGGGTAGCCCAACTCGATCGCGGTTGTGTAGTGCAGTAAAGCATGCCATGTCATACTAGTATCTTCGTAACTCTGAATAGCTCAACGAAAGACCCTCGTGATTCAGAGTTTTAGTGATGATCTTCCCCCACGTCCAAGACTATGGACAGATTCGGCATTCATGATGTGCATCGGTGTCCTCTTCCTCCCACAGTGGTGTACATAGTAGAGGATTTGAAACAAGGACTGTACCTTCCTACAGCGTTTTGTGGATAGGTTACCATCTACACTCGGCACTTCTTCGTCTACTACATCCTCGTCACAATCGTCTTCTTCTCCTCCATCTACAGCACGTTTCTCCTCGCTCATGACAGCTTCTGCTGCTTTTTGATATGTTTCAGGGTTAAAATTGTACAAATTTCCAAAAAATCTGACAATAGGTTCTGGAATATTCAGACCAATCAACACATTTTTTTAGATCTTGAGCATCACACAATCTATCTTCAAGACCAAAGTCATAATCATTAAGAGATTTCCGAATCACACTAGCATAGACGTGTAAAGGATCAATGGAGCGAATGCGCTCAGCCAACACATTTACTACATTATTAGGTTTACTAAATACCATCATTGATTTGCGCAAAGCATCGGGATATGTGAAATCTATCTTCCTACCGAAGTGGTTTATCAAGAAAATTTTAACATCTCTATTGCTAAAATGGGATTGATCGCCAGTAAGTGTATTCAAATGATCTCAAATTTCACTCGATTCGTAGTCTTTGCAGTCTCTCCATCCCTGTTCTAGTTCGGACGCGACTTGGTTCCATGCAAGTTGTTTTGAGATTAGTTTTGGCATTAAGTCCTGCGTGCGTGACTCATACCTGTACATATACTTTACCATACAGTCTTTGTGATAATATATATCCGCTCCGAAAACTGAATGCGAATCCTGAAGGTCACATGTTCGGGTGAAGACAGCATCCTGAAAGAAGTTGGTTGCGGCAAGGAATAAAGCAGTGCGATTTGATTCACTAATACAATACTTAGTATAGACTTGTTTATAAGATTTATTGTCACATATAATGCATTTCATATCTCGTACTGACTTTGCAGTAATCTCGGGATTAGGCGGGGGACGACCGATACTCTGAACGAGTGGTTCTATTCTGAGATGTAGAGTCCTGAGGAAGAGCTGGTTCTTGAGTGGTTTGCTGCTCATTCAGAATATCCCTATTCTTCATGCGAGACAAGATTGATTTCATGGTGCATTTCTTATAACACTGATTGGTCACATGGTATACGAATCCATCACCTTCAACAAGCTTCAGTAGTTTGGAAACATGGTCATTCTGTATGGCACTGGCCTCTCAAATTCGTTTACAACCATTGCTTGTGCTCACAGCTTTCACTTTTGTTGACTTTTGGCAAATAACACACTTCGTCACATCGAAAGAAGCTTCTTTAGATGACTGAGACAGTTCCACAGACTCCATTGCTGCAACTGGATTCATGTTATCAATGCGCTCAGATGTCATCCAGCTCCTATTCCAGTGCCTCACCAACTTGTCCTGGTGCTGGGCGGGAGGTTAGTGGCCATCACTGTTCGTTGTTTCCGTGTAAAAAAAGGAACTCATCAAAACGCGAAAAGGTTATCTACAGTGATAAATCATTCTATTGCTCGTAAATATTGTGATTCAGTGAAGGAAATATCAAAATCGTCAAATCGCTTATTGGACCAAAACTACGACTCCTCTGAAAATAGACTGTTGTAGATAAATTCCTCCCGTTTACATCTAAATTGTTTGTGTATAAAGCAATTTGCAAGGTTGTTTTGATTCTCATTGGGTCCATTTGAAACGATAGTTAGGTCATAGCACTGTCTGGAAACTGAGGTATGTTTCAACCCGAGTGTGATTCCATTGAAAAAATTGGCTAAAATATAGCAATTTCTTGTTATTGTAATGCATTTAGGGTAACAAATCGCAATAGAAATTAGTTAAATGCACTCCAAGAATCAAACCAGAGCAAAATAAACCATTTGTGTGTGCCGGATAATGATATTTTCCCAGGAACTCCGATATCGTCAATTTCGAAAACTACGGGCGTAACCGTAAATGTTTGGCCGGGGCTGTAGAGAAAACGTACTTGGTCTGGAAGTGTTACCCAGACTTTTCTTGAAGGTCTTAGTATATAGAACAAGAAAATCCAAGGTAACGCCGTAGAAGAGTAATGGACACGAACTCCCCCCCCCCCCCCCCCAGAGCCTAGACTATATGCACACTCGGCTTGTGCCAAGGAATCGATTACCTGATTAGAATCGAATTTCCCTCCATCGGAAACAGGAATTGAATCTTAAGTTCTACAGAGTCGATTACCCACCAGTAATAGTTCCAAGTCTTCGGAGTCGATTCCTACAATGTTTTATCGCACTTCGTGAATCAAGAATCCATTCGTTGGTTCAGCAAATTCTTTCAAAAGCTTCTTTCTTTCTTTCTTTCTTTCTTTCTTTCTTTCTTTCTTTTTCTGTTTCTCAAAGGCAAGTCTGTTTTTCTGTGTCTAGTTTGTTCAAGTTGTGAAGCAAATGAGCAGACGTACTCACGAACTGTGTGCATGTGTGTCGGACATGTCTTTCTGGGATCCGACAGACAGCATTAGGCTATCATGTCTGTATAGGGTTTTGTGATATTCCAAAATCATCATATCTCTTGACAGCAAATATATCGTGGCATATTTATTGACGCAAATAAAACAAGAAAAAGAGCAATCAGAGATTGCAGACCCCCTCGCCAGCACTTGTTTTGCATGGTGTTTGTGCAGTTTCGTGTGGTGTATTTTATGTGGTATTTGTGCACTGGTGTGTTACATTATTAATTGGAGATGTAACTGGAACTGCTACTTTAAAACTGGCAGTGATGACCGGGTACCAAGATGTCCCACTTTGATGCAACCGTGCTCTAATCGGACACCTGACCCTGACCCATGACCTTAATTATTATTCAATTGAATTTAGAATGGGATTAAAATGAAATGGAAGACCAAATAGGTACAGTCCTGCATTGGAGTAATCAGAAGGAACCTGAACAAGCGAAAAGCAAAGATGAGGTCAACAGGAGGAGCCTGGATAGGATTTGCATTTCAGCTGCTACTCTTCCAAAAAAAAAAAAAATTAAAAAGTACCCAGATCAAAAAATTAAACAATTCTCGATGCCAGACCATGTGTCCAGGGAACATTTGTGTGAAGTTTCCCCTCTCTGTCCAGCCGTTCTGGAGAAAAAGATTTTTTTTTTACATAGGTTTCAGGATAATCCAATTTGGCTGCCAAACTATGTGACCTATGATGTCATATGTGTGAAATTTTTGTTCCTTATGTATAGGTGGTCATTCTTGTAAAGCTGCACCTCGATCTGTTGAGCCACTTCAGAGAGGACGATGTTGAATTTATTATTATTATTTAAAAAACTGTGCTGCCGAATCACGTGACTGATGACGTCATCAATTTTAATCCCCCACTGCGTGGCGGAAGGGGGATATTGTTGTCACCCAGGTCGTCCGGCTGTCCGTCCGTCCGTCCGGGCGTCAACATTTATAGCTGTGAGTGTGATAATAACTCATAAACTGTTCGCCATATCGATTTTAAATTTGGGTCACACATGTACCACCTGAAAAGGAAGAACCCTATTGATTTTGGGCGTGGCCGGATCCAAGATAGCCGACTGGGGCGGCCATCTTGAAAAAAATGTTTTTTGTAATAAATGGAAAACCGCTTATCTGATTTCAATTATTTTTGGTTACTACGTTCCTCACCCCTGGAGAACTTTTTTGAGATGATGACCAAATGGTGTCTTGTTTTCTAATTCACCTCCCTCATTATCTGGAATATGTATGACCTTTTTAATTCAATGGCGGGGGATTCCCCATCTCTGATTTTTTTGTTGTTGACCATTTTTTTCCCGAGATGACCCTCAAAAATTTTCATACTGATCAGATGTAGCATTCTATATCTGCGATTATGATGTCAAAACGAAGCACCGATAACGTCATAAAAAATTACTTATTCCCCATGAGGAGTACTTGCCACGTGCCAAGTTTCAATTTTTTTTCCTTGGTGCAATCTCAGAGATAGAGGTCAAAAGTTTTTCTGTTTTTCCAATATGGCTACCACACCACTTGACTGGTGACATAATTATCAATAAAACATTCCACACGAGTAGTCAGTCACTCCTATGGTGAAAATTTTTTCTCAATTCGACAAGCGGTTGTAGAGAAAAACACAAGTTCTGTGTAGACAGACAGACACACAGACAGACAGACGGACCTAAATGCAATAAACCTTTCTTCCGGCGAGGGTAAAAAGTTGTGAGCGATCGAGGAACCATCGGCTGTTGCCTTACACACCGCTTGGGTAAAGCGCTTCGATTTTAAAAAATCTAATTGAAGAAATTACAATTTTCCCTGGTGCTTTGGATTAATTTGAGCAACTTTTACTTCTTTGGCATGATTTATCTATAACTGTCAAAGTACCTGCTCTACGGGCAATCTTGTTCCAAGCATGCAACACGCTCTTCTGACGCATACCTTTTATTTGGACGGTGTATAGGCAACTGACAGCTCTGCAGGGGCAAAAAAGAAAAAAAAGCTCAGGTTACGTGGATGAAGCAAAATCATAGCTACTGCTTTTAATTCAAAACATCTCACTGCACTGGAAAATGTGTGGACAGGGGAACTGTACTGCAAATGGTGGAGACTTTTAATACCCTCTCCGAATGCCCTAGAAGGCATTCCCACAACAATATCCTCTTACTTTTTGTGGGTACGCAAAGTATCGGTTTGGCCCTATCTCTCAAGATGAAAGCTCACCTTTGTATATTTATATGTATTCTGATTATGATCAATCAAACCAGGGTCTTTAGCTGAGCTATTCAGAGTTATGAAGATACCAGTATGACATGGCTTGACTGTGTGACAACTTCACCACAGTCAACTTTGAGTCATCATGAAAACCACCCACCCCTAAAGCCACCCCCCTTACCCCCCCCCACCAACTTTCCCCTAATTTATTTAGCATTATGTTTCCGCTGGTTTTTTTTGGCGATTCAACTGATTAATCTGCTGAATCATTATTCATGATGGTTCATTTCCACCTAATCATCATTCATGATGCTCTATGGTTCCAACAATCAGGTAATCCCTTCCTTTCTTTCTCTCAACCAATCAACGTTGAGGGCATTACATTGTAACTTTATAAACGAGAGTTTGGTGCTTCTTCTTCATCTGCTTGCGGGTTTTATCCTGAGGAGTGCAAGTCGAAAAGCTTTGATAATGTCCATTTTATTGAAATGAATGTTTATTAAATTGTATGGGTACCATTGTTTTTATGTTTTTATTTTTATTTTTTTTGTCTCGATCAGAAAATTTATTTTTAATTGAAAATAAAAAAGAAGCTTGTGTACAAAATAAAAGTTTTGATATTGCTTTGTTGTGGCTCTTTTGAAGTTGGTATTTTGTCAGGTTCAAAAACCATTGAAGCCAAAGTTACAGTTGGTAGATAAAGTTCAAAGCAGATGTTATTTTGTCAGGTTCTTAGCAGTTAATTACATTTGCTGTTCCTCCCTTCATCCTTAGCGAAATTTTTCAATGTCGGTGAATAGCGCAGCTGTGCTGCGTCTCATGGGTCGAGGAGCGGGACCCCCACCAGCGGCTGCCCGTGGACGTGGAACCGCAAGAGGGCGAGGTGAGTCTGCTGATCATGCTTGCCCAGAAGGCTGCTTTGGTGCTTCTACAATTCTCAGTCAGGAATGCAAATGACACTTCTCTTTATGTTGTAAGCTACTCACAGGAAGGGGATCGAATGTAGGGGAACAAGATATAATGTGGGGTGCATTTTTATTTATTTATGCAAAGTTGAGGCTCGTGGAGGAGCTGGACAGTAAGGACTGAGGCAGAGAAGCAAGAGTTCAAGGACACACTGAAGAGGATGATGGGAGTAGTTGAGCTCGAGGTGATGCTCTGCATTGCGGGAGACTTTAATTCACGTGGGAGTAGCGGAGCCAGGTGAAAAGCAATGTGTTGGTAATTTTGGATGGGGAATGAGGAATAGAGAGAGGGTGAAGAGTTAGTGGAGTTGGTGGTGAGAAATGGCATTGTGACCTTTGCCACCGAAGGTGGAAGGAGGTTATGTTTTCACCCATTTTTGTCTTTCTGTGTTACTTTGCAAATTTTTTTTTTTTGACAATTATGTTGATCGTGTGTGCGTGCGTGCACGTGTCCATTCACCTCCAGCCCAAACCGCTCAACCGACTGTTCTGAAATTTCCAGAGATTAATGTCACCGACCCCGCGACGGTCCCGCATTGAAGTTTCGTAAAATGCGGTCGACCAAAAAGGTCTACATAGGCCAATTTGAGCCAAATTTTCAAAAATCCTCAAATTTCATCCGATTGACTTGAAATTTGAACAGGATTTGTATATCAGGTCAGTGAATTCAACCACCTATTACTTTTAAGGTTCATAGGCCGTAATAAGGTCAACCCAAAATAGGCCAAATTTTAAAATTGTTTCTAAAATTGTCAATTTTCATCTGATTGACTTGAAATTTGAAGACCATTTGCATATGAGGTCGCTGACCTCAACCACCTATTAATTTTGAGGTCAACATAGGCCAAATTTCTAAAATCCTCAATTTTAATCAAATTTACTTGAAATTTAAAGAGCATTTGCACATCAGGTCACCAAATTCAACCACCTATTAATTTTGAGGTAAACATAGGCTAAAAGCCAATTTGGGCCAAATTTTCTAAAATTCTCAATTTTCATCCAATTAACTTGAAATTTGAAGAGCATTTTCATGTCAGGTCAGTGAATTCAACCACAAATTATTTTTAGGGTCATCAGGTCAACACGGGCCTGATTTCTAAAATTGTTAGAAACGACCAAAAACTAAACATATAAGTATATCTCAAAAAGTTGTGGACGAGTTAAGACAAAACAAGGTGGATGAGTTGCATAGGTGACAAGAACAAGGGGATTGGATTTTGGTACGGATCCAGCCCATCAGTGGGATACAAAACTTAAACTCTTCCACCTGGCAGAGGTATGCGCTTTACTGAGTGCCATTCTACTTTGTGCTGTTTTGCCAAGTTGTCACTCTTTGAGTGATTTTTCATTCGTTTGTTTGTTTATCTGTCCGCTCACCTTTAATCTCCTTCAGGTCACAATTTTAAACTGATCTTCAGGAAACTTCACCAAATGGTGGAATTGCACATCAGAATCACATGGAGGTCTGACAGAATCCTATTTTTGAGGTCAAAAGGTCATCATAGGCCAAAGCTCAACTTTAAAATATTTCCAAAATCCTCAATTTTCATCTGATTGACTTAAAATTTGAAAAGGATTTTCAGATCAGGTCACTGAATTCAATCGACTATTATTTTTGAGGTCATCATCGGCGGAATTTCTAAAATTGTCAATTTCCATCTGATTAACTTGAAATTTGAAGATTATTTGCTTTTCAGGTCACTGAATTCATCCACCAACTGTTTATGAGGTCGGCATAGGCCAAAAGTCCAGGAATTTATCAATCTGGAGGTCAAACAATTTAGGCGCAATTTCTAAAATCCTCAATTTTCATCAGATTGACTTGAAATTTGAACAGGATTTGCATGTCAGGTCAATGAATTCAACCACCAATTATTTTTAGGGTCATAAGGTCAACATAGGCCTGATTTATAGAATTGAGAGATAGGGCCAAAAACGATTATGATATATATATATATATATATATATATATATATATATATATATATATATATATATATATATATATATATATATATATATATATATATATATATATATACATATCATAATCATATCTCAAAAAGTTGTGGTTGATTTGGTGAAGTGACAAGATCAAGCGGATTAGATTTTTGTTTAGATCCAGCCCATCAGTGGGATACAAAACGTAAATTGTTCAGCCTGGCAGAGGTATTCGCTCTACAGAGTGCCATTCGACTTTGTTCTGTTTTGCCAAGTGTCGCTCTTTGAGTGATTTTTCATTGTCTCTCTGTCTCTCTTTATTTCTCTCTCTGTTTGTGTGCAGGATTTCTCAAAATGTTGTGGACGGATTCGGATGAAATTTGGTGGACAGGTCAGGTGTGTGACAAGGACGAACTGATTAGATTTTGGTGAAGATCTGGATCCGGATCCGGCTACTGGAATTTTTAACGTGATTCTTCACCATTGAGAGATAGGGCCAAAAACGATATATAGCACGATAATTTCCTCCGTGACCGAAGGTGAAGGAAGTTATGTTTTCACCCCTCTCTGTCTGTTTGTGTGTGTGGCTGTGTGTCTGCCTGTCTGTGTGCAGGATATCTCAAAAAGTTGTGGACAGATCTGGATGAAATTTGGGGGGCAGGTTGGGCGTTTGTGTGACGAGGACGAACTGATTAGATTTTGTTAAAGATCCGGACCCGACTACAATATTTTTTTAAGTGATTCTTCACCATTGAGTGGTCTCAACCGATATACAGTGGGACCCGCTTAATAGAATCACGGTTAATAGAATCACCCGTATTATAGAATCAAAATCGTTGAGACCGATTCCATTGTATCTAAATGTACACAATTTTTCCCGTTTATTAGAATCAAAAACCCGCTTTATAGAATCAGCTGCTGGCCATCCACTTCGACAGTTCAGCGCCTACTGGCCGCACAGTTCCAACTTTTGCCACCAGGCGGCTGACGTCACGCTAAAAATAACGCTATGCCACTACAGTGATTTCGGTAGTCATTGTGCAGATAGGCAGACGGCTGACAGCTGCAGTCTAAGCACTAGGCGTGTCGTCATTTCCACGATGGACAGAAAACGAAAGCGGACGGATCGTTCAAACATTGATAAAGCACAAATCCTGAGGGACTATGACGCTTTGCCCAGAATGAGCCAACGAGAAGCTGCAGACAAGTTGGAAATTAACCAGCCGATCCTATGCAAGATTCTGAAAGATCGAGAGGCCATTCTGAAAGGTCAAGTGGATTCGTCTTCTTCTCAGAAACGCAAGCAAAGCGGCAACGCACCCGATGTCGAATCAGCAATGGTCAAGTGGATTCAAACTTCCAGAGAAAAGGAAGCACCGCTTTCTGGACCTCTGATGCGGGAGAAAGCGGCTCAGTTCGCGGAAAAGTTCAACAACAAGAAGTTCAGTGCGACAAACGGCTGGATTGACCGGTTCAAGAAAAGACATGGAATCGTCCACAAGAAACTTCACGGAGAGGCAGCGGCGGCTGACGTCGGAGGGAAACAACAATGGCTGGACCACGTGTTTCCGGATCTCGTAGAAGGCTTCACGGCTGATGAGATCTGGAATGCTGACGAAACCGGGTTGTATTTTCGGACCTTACCAGACGGAACGTTCCTCTTCAAGGGAGATCAGCACTGCGGTGGGAAAAAGCCAAAGGAAAGAATCACGGTGCTTTTTTGCTGCTCGATGACTGGTGCTAAGCGTCCTCCTTTCGGTATTGGTAAAAGCAAGAATCCACGGTGTTTCAAAGGCCTCAAAACAATTCCAGTTCGCTACAGAGCCAATTCCTCCACATGGATGACAGGTTTCCTCTTCACTGAATGGCTCGATGAGTGGAATCGCGAGCTTCGGCGTCATGACCAGAAAGCGTTGCTTCTCATCGACAACTGTCCGGCACATCCCCAATCACTTCAACTGTCGAACATTACTATGGCATTTCTCCCGCCGAACACAACCTCTGTTCTTCAACCGTTAGATCAGGGAATTATCCGTTCATTCAAAGCTCATTACCGCCGTGCCATGCTACGAAAAGTGCTCACTGAGATTGACAACGAGGATGGAGCAATGACAGCGAGTGACTTGGCGAAAAAGATAACGATCCTCGACGCTATGCTGTTTACCGACGCAGCATGGAATGATGTGAAGACTACCAGCATAGTGAACTGCTGGCGCAAAGGAGGAATTTTCATCGGAGCGGCAAGCGAAGGCGAAAGGGTCGAGAGCAATGACGACGACGAGTTAGCCAACCCTCTTCAAATGGATCCCGACCAATGGCAGGACTTCGTCAACATGGACGCCACTCTCCAAACCACAGACGATGATGTCACAGACGAAGCCATCGTTTCGGCAGTCCAACGCGAAATGGGAATTGCTACTGACGCAGACTATGACGCCGACACTAAAGTGGAGGAAGAGGAGGAAGAGGAGATCTCTGTCCCGACCATCAAGGAAATGATGTCTGCAGCTAAGACGATCAGGCTTGGTTTGCTATCACATGGGTTCAGTGACATGGCCTTCCTGCGCAAACTTGACAAGGAGGTCACCGCCATTGCCACAGACTCGTTAAAGCAGGCAACAATCGACAATTTTTTCATTCCAGAGAAGGCTCATCGACAAACCTATGTTGTTTTGCTTTGAAAAGTACATATGTACTGTACGTGTAATTGTTTTATTTTCAGTAGTAAGTTACATTGTTTTGAGCAAGTGTGTCATATAAATCAAACTAAATGCTGAATATTTGTCTCCGTATGTGTACTCGACATTTGATCCGCTTGATATTCCACAACTCTGGTGAACTCGGATATTAGAATCACCCGCTTATTAGAATCAAATTTGTCCGGCCCAAAGTGATTCTATTAAGCGGGTCCCACTGTATAACATGATATCTCAGAAAGTTGTGGACACATTTGGATGAAACTTGGTGAACAAGTTGGGTGTATGACCATGATGAATTGATTCAATTTTGGTGAAGATCTGGATCTGGATATGCGAATTATTTAATTCTTAAAGCGATTCTTCACCATTGAGAGATACGGCCAAAAACGATATATAGCATGATATTTCGAAAATGTAATGGGCCCGATATGTTCTCATTTATCGGGCATTACATGTTGGAGGTATGAGCTCCACCGAGTTCCTTTCTAGTTATATCTGTTTCATTCTTCCAGATGTGAGACATTCATAATATTACTTACAATAGTGGACAGCACAAAGCAGAACTGGATTTATTGGTAGTTAGGCAGCAACAGTTGTGGAGGATCAAAGACTGAGTAAGGTGGTGGCAGGACGGCATGTCACGACACATCACAGCACATTTGTCTGTGTGTGGCTCCACGCATGTCTGTGTGTTCGACTGCATCTGTCTCTGTATTTACCATTTTTGTAACATTGTTTGGTGCGTCATTTGTAGGCAGGCACGTATCTGCAGTCTTCTGTAATGTTATCTTTTGTTCACTTCTCTTTTCTTTTCTTTTTTTTGCTCCATTGTTGTTCACCATCATGGAGTCATCAACAAATAACTTCCAGGAGGCAACATTATTATTGTAGAGTAACAACAGCATTAGTTGTTGAAGATTATCCTGAGGAACGTGTTTTTTAATTTTGTTTTAAATAAGGTGTGGAAGTCTAGAATGCCATCTGGAATAGCGTGCTGTGTACATGCACAAGTGAAATCATTGAGCCAAGCATACAGAGGTTGCTGGATGTCATTGGCAAAGAGCTTTGCAACTATGTCTACCAGTGGCAAACTTGCAAAATTTGTCGAGATACTGCTCTGACTTCTTGCTTCAGGTTTGAATCCTCAATTTGCCATCATTAAATGTAGTATGTATGCAGTGTTGATTTCATTAGAGAAACCAAATTCCGAATCGGAAATGAGATTTGGAGAAGATCGACTTTTAGTCTCTGGATTTTATGATTGTTACATTCCTGATGATTGGTTGAAGGCTGATTGGTTTATACTATTTAAGAAGCACTATCTACTCTTCTTTTAAATTAAATTGTTATTTGTTATCTTCCAAACAGATGGCAGGCAACCTGTAGAGAAGGACATGCTGAAGAGACGTGATAGAGGAGAGACCAATTCTGCTGAACAGAATTTAAGGACTCGCGGGATGTCATCGGGTCCTTCTGCAGAAGAGATTGCAAGGCCAGTCAGGAACTTCTCCACCTTGTCAGGTGAGAAGTTTGCATCATCTAATCTAAGGGATCAGGTTGACCAGGTAAGCATTGATGAAGTTAAAGTTGTAACATCTTTGCTGGTGAAAAAAAAAAAAGAGAAAACTATCCTTGGAGCTGTCTACCATTGGAGGAAATTGAAGTGAGGTGACTGATTGATTGAGGTTACTAGAGGTTGCCCAAATTATCTTGTTATATACTAGTATAAAAGCCCATCAAAAATGACAGGTTGGAATTATTTTATTTGAAATATTCAAGGAGACTGGAAGATATGATGTTGCGTAGCAAGAAGCATTATTTTAAAACACTGCATGTACAAATGTGATCCTATTTTCATTATCTACTGGGACATTTCATTTCGACGGTACAGCTTCATGAGCGTGCCAAAGTCTGAAGCCTCGACCTACCGTCAGTTGTGCTTATATCTTCTTTATTTATTAGTCATCCTGTGGATGTAACTGAATACTCGTTTTACTCTGCACATGTTACACATCATGTGCAGCAAATTTCACCTCCCTGCACGTTTTTTTTATTGATGTTTTTAAACGCTTCTGTGCACTGCCCTTGAGACCGGTCTACATTTGTAATAGAAGAGATGCAATTAGTCTTTGATGAAAAATGTTTTCGAGTTTTTTTTTTTTTTTAATCCTGAAAAATAGACCGTATTGAACACAGTCATGTTAAAAATTGGCCTTTAATACCATTCTTAAATCGTCCTGATGAAGGGGGACAGACAAATACACACCGTTTTAAATCGGTAGATGACCCTTCAATGCCTTATGAAAACGATGGACAAAATGGAAGCTCTTATCAGGACATTGTGGAAGACGTAAAAGCAGGAAATGGTGGCAACGCAAGACCACTTCTGCTTTGTATAATGCAATTGAGATATTCAGCTTCCTTTCACAATCAAAAGAAACATGCTTATGACTGTTTTAAGAGCGAGTATATCATGTCATTTTGTTGACGAGTCGATTTTTTTTTCTTGTTTTTTTTATGTAGATAGGCTTGACTGTGCACGATTGTATAGTTTCCTTTGGTTTGCCTTTTAATGATTTGAATTTAAACTAACTTTGTTTAAGAGGTGAAAGTGCACAATTTTTGATATCTAAGACTTGAGAAGGAGCTTGTACATGTACTGTCATGGGCAAAAATATTGGCACGGCACCCTTGCACCTTTTTTCAAATAACTCAATTTTCTCTAAAAATAAGTTGAAATTGACAAAAGTATTTGGTCTCCACAATTCTTTATTTCACCATTAATATCACAGAACCTTTGTTTTTGATTCAGAACTTAATGTATCATTTTAAATCAGAAAATGTAAAGAAATGGCATTGACAAAATTATTCACACCCTTGACTTAATATTTGGTAGCACAGCCTTTGGACAAAATAACTGCAGTCAAGAGCTTCCTACACCTCTCTACTGGCAGTTTGGCCCACTCTTCTTGTGCGGATGGTGCAAGTTGAAACTGTCATACCTTGTGTCTGAAGGTCAGCTTTAATCTATTTGGCATTTGATCGATGTGCTTTCTCCACCATTCGAAGAATCCTTCGCTGCAATCTTCGATCAAGTTTCCTCTTGCGGCCATGTCCAGGGAGGTTAGCTACAGTGCCACGGACATTAAACTTCCTGATAACATTGCATACGGTGGACACGGGCACATCAAGGTCTCTGGAGATGGAGTTGTAGCCTTGAGATTGTCCATGCTTGGCTACAATCTTGTGTCTGACCTCCTCAGACAATTCTCTGGTTTTCTTTCTTTTTTCCATGCTCATTACGGTACACACATTGACACAAAACAGCAGAATGACTCCTTTTCTCCATTCAAACTGGTTGAATGAGTGTTTTTTTTTTTTAATATTGCAGGCACTTGCAACTCACCACAGGTGAGTTCAATTCCAAAGTAAAGGAGAATCACCTGCTTGAAATTTTAATTATTTTTAGCAACTTCTAAAAGGTGCCAATAATATTGTCCAGGCCATTTTAGGATTTCTGTGTGGAATAAGCTAAGATTTAGTCATTTTTTCAGCTTTTTAGGTCATCTCGTTAAAAGCCGGACCAAATGTCCGTCCCTCCGTCAACAATTTTTCTTTCCGATCTTGATGAAACTTAGTATGTGGGTAGAGGTCGATGAGTGTTGCACAACGATATAACTTTTGTCCGGGGTCAAGGTTACGAGGTCACTTAAGTTATAACAGGGTTTCCACTGACCTGGAAAGTCAGGGAATTGAGGTTGGTCAGGGAAAGTCAGGGATTTTTTAGGGATTTTTTTTGGTGGTCAGGGAAATGTGTGATTAGTGCCTAATGATCTTAATTAGTACCCTTTACACCCAGTCAATTATTTTGTTCATGATTATAAAAGTTTTCTTTATTGCTCTTTTCATGAAAGTCAGAGCTGTACAGTTGCCAGTATCGACTTTATCTTTGTATTTCAACCATAAAAAGGCAGACTAAAAAGGCAAAATTTATGGAAGAAGCAGCAACTGAATCTCAGAAGGTTGATATGGAAATAGCAGAACTACAGAAACTAAAGAAGTAACAAACTGACATTTCACTTAATGTAAGCAACTGTCCATACTGTATATGTTAACTATTGTAATAATGTTACTTAAACAATTCACATTTGTTTCCTTAATGGCTAGTTTTTGCCGACCATATAATTCTAAGCTACACATGCTGCTTGATGTTATTGACATTTTCGCAATTCTAGTATATAACATCTCGACTGTTGCTGCAACTTCCCATGTAACATTTGAGTAATTTCACTTCTGCGGCGGTGAACGTACCTGCATCTGCAGGGAATGGTACAGGAGTACCCACCTAACCGTAGAAGTTCAACAAACGGTCCTTTTTAGGACCAGATGCTTGTAGAAAAATGTACAATATAGTAGTCTGTTAGTCATTTCTGCAATGTCATCGGGTGTTATAGCTTGTCTGCAATGTCACATTAACAATATCAATGTTTCGTTGTTATTTTGCAAGATTTAGATGTTCTAAATGTTGCTAATTTTTTTCTGATATAATTCTGATCTTGTCATGCATGGTACCTGGCATGTTTGACATTGGTATGATTTGTGTTTTGTAAGTTTTATATTAATAAAAAAAAATTTAAATGCCAGTACTAGCTGGGAAAGTGTACTTTCTGGACCATTTTCAAAAAGACCGAAGTTAACACCCAAATGAAGAATCGGTTTAATTTCCCAACAAAAATGGTATTCAAAAGTTGTCGAAAGCATGCCTACATATTTTAAGGTTCAAATTTTGAAGTGGACACAATTTTCTGCTGGTATTAGCATTTTAAAAAGAAGAAAATAATTGAAAATGATTGCATGTACACCATGTATAAATCAAAATGGTGATGGAAAGGAGTCGGTGTAGGGGAGGAGGAGCCAACTAAAATAACTTTATAAATCATTACGTTTGAAAAGGTCAGGGAATCTTTACCAACACAGTCAGGGAAAGTCAGGGAATGACAGGGAATTTCATTTTTGAGATTGAGTGGGAACCCTGTATAAAAATCGCCATTTTCAAAACCTACCTCGTCTGCCATTCTACAAGATATTCGGCAACTGTTTATTGATTATGATAGTAAAAAATATTATGTTGTATCGAACCGGACAGATTTTTGAATTTCTGTCCCGTTTGGCCGCCACGTAACCTGGAAGATGCTCAAAAACACCTCCCGGTACAAAGAAATTTTTTTCCTTCCGATCTTGATGAAATTTGGTATGTGGGTAGAGGTCGATGAGTGATACCAAACGACATATTTTTTCCCAGATTCGAGGTCAGGGTCAAGGTCACGAAAGTTGTGAGTCGCCATTTTCAAAACCTATCTCATCTGTCATGTTAGGAGGTATCTGGCAACGGTTCATCGATTATGATAGTAAAAAAACATTATAGAGATGACCGTCACCCCCACACGGGGTAATTTTTTGGTTTTGTTTCACTGCAAACTAAAGAAATACATCTGTGGATACCAAAATACATTTTTATTTCAACAATTTTCTGGAAGAAATGGTGCATTATTTGAAAAAAGTGCAAGGGTGCCAATATTTTTGGCTATGACCGTACATACAGTGGGGAGAACAAGTGTTTGATACACTGCCGATTTTGCAGGTTTTCCCACTTACAAAGCACGTAGAGGTCTGTAATTTTTATCATAGGTACACTTCAACTGTGAAAGATGGAATCAAAAAACAAAAATCCTGAAAATCGCATTGTATGATTTTAAAATAAATAATTTGCATTTTATTGCATGAAATAAGTATTTGATCACCATCCAACCAGTAAGAATTCTGGCTCTCACAGACCTGTTAGTTTTGTCTTGAAGAAGCCCTCCCATTCTCCACTCATTACCTCTATTAACTGCACCTGTTTGAACTCATTATCTGCATAAAAGACAGCTGTCCACACTCAATCAATCAGACTCCAACCTCTCCACAATGGGCAAGACCAGAGAGCTGTCTAAGGACATCAGGGACAAAATTGAAGACTTGCACAAGGCTGGGATGGGCTACAGGACAATAGGCAAGCAGCTTGGTGATAAGGCAACAACTGTTGGCGCAATTATTAGAAAATGGAAGAAGTTCAAGATAACAGTCAATCTCCCTCGGTCTGGGGCTCCATGCAAGATCTCACCTCGTGGAGCCTCAATGATCATGAGAAAGGTGAGGGATCAGCCCAGAACTACACGGCAGGACCTGGTCAATGACCTGAAGAGAGCTGGGACCACAGTATCAAAGAATACCATAAGTAATACACTACGCCGTCATGGATTAAAATCCTGCATTGCACGCAAGGTCCCTCTGCTCAAGCCAGCGCATGTCCAGGCCCGTCTGAAGTTTGCCAATGACCATCTGGATGATCCAGAGGAGGAATGGCAGCAGGTCATGTGGTCTGATGAGACCAAAATAGAGCTTTTTGGTTTCAACTCCACTCGCCGTGTTTGGAGGAAGAAGAAGGATGAGTACAACCCAAGAACACCATCCCAACCGTGAAGCATGGAGGTGGAAACATCATTCGTTGGGGATGCTTTTCTGCAAAGGGGACAGGACAACTGCACCGTATTGAGGGGAGGATGGATGGGGCTATGTATCGCGAGATCTTGGCCAACAACCTCCTTCCCTCAACAAGAGCATTGAAGATGGGGCGTGGCTGGGTCTTCCAACATGACAATGACCCGAAACACACAGCCAGGGCAACTAAGGAGTGGCTCCGTAAGAAGCATCTCAAGGTCCTTGAGTGGCCTAGCCAGTCTCCAGACCTGAACCCAATAGAAAATCTTTGGAGAGAGCTGAAAGTCTGTGTTGCCCAGCGACAGCCCTGAAACCTGAAGGATCTGGAGAAGATCTGTATGGAGGAGTGGGTCAAAATCCCTGCTGCAGTCTGCAAACCTGGTTAAGAACTACAGGAAACGTCTGATCTCTGTAATTACAAACAAAGGTTTCTGTACCAAATATTAAGTTCTGTTTTTCTGATGTATCAAATACTTATTTCATGCAATAAAATGCAAATTAATTATTTAAAAATCATACAATGTGGTTTTCAGGATTTTTGTTTTAGATTCCATCTTTCACAGTTGAAGTGTACCTATGATAAAAATTACAGACCTCTACGTGCTTTGTAAGTGGGAAAACCTGCAAAATCGGCAGTGCATCAAATACTTGTTCTCCCCACTGTATACCACAAGAATAACAGACATTTCTTCTTCCTCTTGCGTCTGGCAGCTTGGCTGCCGGGTAGCTATAATTTTGTTGGGCTGTGACTTTGCCGCTGATGCTGTGCCCCTATACCAGTACACTGGTACTCATTTCGCCAACCTCAGAAGGTTGACAGGCTGTATCAACCCCACCTTGTGTTAATTCAGTGGAAAACGGGGCTTGAACTCAGGACCCAAAGATCCCAAGCCAGCCACCCTAACCACTAAGCCAACACCAGGCTTTTAACAGACATTTGAGGGCTTGATATAAAATCAATGTATTGTAATACTACTTTTTATTTTGCTTTTTTATATTTTATTTTCACTTTTATTTATTTATTTATTTATGCATCCATCCATCCATCCATCCATCCATCTATCCCCCCTTTCAGGAATGCAACAAATTGGTCCTTCACAAACAATGAGTTTTAAAATGCTGTTCATCCTTTCTCCCTTGCTCAAGTCAGAAATGTTCATTTCGTATGATTTTGGAGAGTGTCTTGTTTGCACGCCCATTGTAGCCATTTGCGTTTTACTTGTGCAGGCCGGGGCCGAGGAGAATCGAGCTTCTACCAAAGGAGCTTTGATGAGGTTGAGGTGGGCTTTGGGCGTGGAGCACGAGAGATAAACCGGAGCCAGAGCTGGGAGGAAAGGTGAGAACTTGGATAAAGTTTCTTCAAATTACTTTGACTTTTGTTTATTCCCCACTCATGGCTCGCAGACTTCCTCTCCTGTCGCAGCCAATATGTGGCCCTTAATGGAGTTCTCTCATCCCCTCTTCCTGTCCAGTCTGGAGTTCCTCAAGGCAGTGCTCTGGGCCCTGTGCTTTTTCTGGTTTTCATCAATGATCTCTCTGACTCTGGAAGGGTTTCAAGACAGTCCTTTCGGAGAGACATAATGAGAGTGTGAGATTTGTCATGGTTGAAAGACATGTTCCACGTGTTAGACCAGCTTGTGATTTTATCCAGATCTGCAGAGTGAAGAGGATGCTGCTTGCTGATCTGAGGGATGACAGATGGTATGGTAGAGGTTGGAGTCATCAGAGAAGAGATAAAGAGGATTTTCCACAGTCAGAGAGATCATTGATTAATACCAGAAAAAGAACAGGGCCCAGAACACTGTGTTGAGGAACTCCAAACTGGACAGGGAGAAGGGGATGAGAGAACTCTCTTTTAAGGTGGTGGGGTGAATTGGCACTGAAGTTGTAAAAATCGGACGATTGATGGAACATGAACATTCATTGTAAACTGGGGTAAAAAATATTTTTTAAGTCAGAGATGCGATTAAAGACATTACGTGAGGGATGCAATAAAGGAGAATTAAGAGGATGGAGAAAAACGTTGTAACAGTGGGACTTTTTAGACATGAGATGTGGGAAAGGTCAAATTGAAAACAGCCTTTTGAAGAAGAAAAAGAGTAGTGAATTATGATACACTACTGAGAACCACACATGTGAAAGAGGAAGTTGTAACATTTTAAGAGACAGTTTATTTTTATTTTTTTTTTGATAAAGATTACGTTAGATTAGGTAAAGTAAAGGGTGAAGAAAAGTTTTGGATTAATTATTTGGATCAGCAAACATAGAAGGAAGCTGGTAGTTCGACGAAAGTTACATGAAGTAGAGGGGTGGAGAAACACGTGGTTACAGGAGGTGTAATGTAAGATGAAAAGAATAAAAAAATTTTTTCTATATCTATATATTTTTAAAGATTTATGGAAAGGGAAGGTTGAAGAAAAAATCGTGAGGGTGTGTGGTGAATGTGGGTTGGCAAAAGTATGAGATGGTAGATCGGCAGAAGAAGGAGAAAGAAGAGTCAGTACAGAAGTCACGTGGTTATTTGGGTATAATGTAAGGTAAAAGGTTTTTTTTTAATCCCCCGCCGCGTGGCGGAAGGGGGATATTGTTGTCACATCCGTCCGTCGTCCGTCCGGCTGGCTGGGCGTCAACATTTATAGCTGTGAGTGCGATAACTCATAAACTGTTCGCCATATTGATTTGAAATTTGGGTCACACATGCACCACCTGAAAAGGAAGAACCCTATTGATTTTGGGTGTGGCCGGATCCAAGATGGCCGACTGGGGCTGTCGTCCGTCTGGCTGGCTGGGCGTCGACATATATAGCTGTGAGTGCGATAACTCATAAACTATTCGCCATATCGATTTGAAATTTGTGTCACATGTACCACCTGAAAAGGAAGAACCCTATTGATTTTGGGCTTGGCCGGATCCAAGATGGCCGACTGGGGCTGTCGTCCGTCTGGCTGGGCGTCGACATATATAGCTGTGAGTGCGATAACTCATAAACTATTCGCCATATCGATTTGAAATTTGTGTCACACATGTACCACCTGAAAAGGAAGAACCCTATTGATTTTGGGCTTGGCCGGATCCAAGATGGCCGACTGGGGTGGCCATTTTGAAAAAAATGTTTTTTTTCGCCATATCGATTTGAAATTTGGGTCACACATGTACCACCTGAAAAGGAAGAACCCTATTGATTTTGGGCGTGGCCGGATCCAAGATGGCCGACTGGGGTGGCCATCTTGAAAAAAATGTTTTTTGTAATAAATGGAAAAACGCATCTGATTTCAATTATTTTTCAATGGTGGGGAATTCCCCATCTTTGATGGGTATATTTATTTTATTTTATTACAGCACAGCGACATCGCGCTGTTATATAATTGGCTATTCTGTCCTATGTCTTCTGTCACGTCTTCTGTCACACATGGCCTCGTACGTCCCTTTGATCTGAGGGGTATAAATAGAAATTTGTCCAACGTCACAACTCTTCCCATCATGCATGCTAATTCACCATGTCTACATTTAAATTTTATAACTGCAAAATTGTTTCATCATTCTTAACCTAGACTTTTACTGCCCCAGCCATGCGATATCGAAGTATTCGCTTCTTGTAATTATTATTATTATTATTTTTTTTAAATAAATATTTTGAGACATGAAACAGAGGGAATAGTTGAGAAAGATAGGAGGGTGGAGGGAAAAGTGGAGAAAATAATACCTGATGGTAATAAGGAGAAAATACAATAAATACAATTGCACACACAAACAGGAAGAAGGGTCTGGCCTCAAGGAAACCCGATATGAAAACTCCACAATTAGCACAAGTTTTAACAAGACCGAACAAGAAACACAGTAAACACAGAGGTGAAAAATGGCAGTGAAACGTGACAAAAACAACTGGAAAACTTACTTATAAGAAAGTCAGCAGAGACTCTGAAGAAGAACCGCCACCGTCGCTCAAGAACCGGAACCGGAAGTCTACGGGGAATCAGGACATTCTCTCCTGAAAACTCTCTGATTGAGATTGTAGTTTCTATGAGATTTTTCATCAGCTGCCGTGTGACCAGCCGAGTTCCATTGCACAATTTTGGGGCATCCAGATTGCGAAGAAGCATGATTGGTGTTCCGACTTTCAATTTCAGCTGTTGAGGTGGCATGCTTGCAGGATGTAGCTAGTTCAGCAACTCGACAGGGTCGTGAACGATGTAATCCACATCTGGCACAGTCAATGGATTTATAGGTGACTTCTTCACTGGGCTCACATTCCAATAGTCATTTGTTCATTGCATGAACGACGTTGTTTCGTTGGGCTAGTATTGCCTGTTGCAACAGCCAATCAGTGTCTCCATAATTTTGTGAAAAATTGGGAAATGCGCTGTTTATCAAATCGTTTTCAGAACTCACTGCAGCCAGATTTTCGTGAAGGGGGATGAGGCCATCACCGGTATGAGGCTCCATTTTTACCGTCAACAAGGTCAGGCAGATCTCTGATCTGCTTGATCTGCATAATCTTCTCGTAAGTGCACACATATTGATACAGAGGATCATTTTTAGCTCACCTGGACTTTAGTCAGGTGAGCTTATGTGATCGAGCAGTGTCCGTAGGTGTGAGTCAGTGAGTTAGCCAGTTCATAAACACTTCAGTCATTATCACTTGATATGAACCAAACACACAATTTTGATGAAACTTGACCACAAGCTTCACTTCCAGTTATGTACCAAAGTTTATTGAATGCATCAAAATCTGCTCTCATTAAAGAGGTCGACGGGGGAGCGGGGGGGGGGTCTCCGGGTTGACCCCCCCCCCAAAAAAATGGTAAAAAGGTATTCTCCAAAACTACACACACAAATGTTTTGTTTTTTTTGTATACCTTGTTGAGGCTCGTACGAGAGCTAACGCACAGCAAAAGGGGGCATGAGACAAGAGGAGTGGGAGTAGGAAGCACAAAACAGTGGGGAACAGAGACATTTGGAGATCTGTGGAAGGGAGAGGGATGGGGCAGGGAACACGGGATATACAAGATGGACATTACAGGGAGTTTCAGGAAGGAAAACAGGGAATTCGAAGGAGGCGGGTTTGGGGTGGATTAACGGGGGTAGAAAAGATCGAGGATTTGGATGGGGGGGGCGATAAGAGTGGTGGTGAACAGCTGTTTTGAACACCTGAAGGGAAGAATGGGATTGACCAGAGTGAGGGAGTTTATTCCAAAGGTGGGGAAAAAGAAGAATGAAAGAGTGAAGGTGAACAGTGATCCATGATTTTGGTAGTTCTTGAAGGGTTGTTGGCTCGCAGAGTGTTTTTTTATTTTTTTTATTTTTTATTTTTTGGTAGTTTTTGATCTTTGATCTTTTGATCTTTGATTTTTTTTTTGATCCATGATTTTAATAGTTGTTGAATACCAGAAGGGGGTTGTTGGCAGACCTGGAGCGCCCTGTGGAAATATGGTGGGGACAAATCGCAGACAGAGCAAGGGGGGGGGGGAGACCGGAGAGGAGACGGAAGAAGACAGAAAGACCATCGACCTGCCTGCGGTGAGAGAGTGAGAGGCCCAAAGACTCAGCCTCATCGCGGGAGATGCCAATGATCTGAAATGCCTTGGTTTCCACAGCGTGAAGCCGAGAAAGGTGGGAGGCAGAAGCACCTGCCCAAATTGGAGAGCAGTACTCTATCAGGCGGCAGACGAAAGCTTTGTATGTGGTTAGGAGCTCAGGTGGGCCGAGGAAGGACTTTGCACGACGGAGGATTCCCAGTCGGCGACTGGCTTTGGAGGCCAGGTTGCAAATGTGGCTTTCCCAGGAAAGATCATGGTAAATCGTGAGACCCAGAAGCTTGAAAGAAAGGACTTCTTCCAGAGGATTGTTGAGAAAGTATTTGGGGGGGTTCCAAACAGTTCTTTAGGAGAGACATTGGATTTGTCTGGATTGAAAGACATGTTCCACGTATTGGGCCAGTTTGGGATTTCACCCAGATCTGCAGTGAGCGAAGAAGCTGCTGCTTGCCGGTCTGAGGGATGACAGATGGTAAGGCAGAGGGTGGAGTCATCAGCAATGAGATGAAGAGGATTTTCCAGAGAGTCTGAGAGATCACTGATGAAAACCAGAAAAAGAACAGGGCCCAGAATGCTGCCTTGAGGAACTCCATCCTGGACAGGAAGAGGGGATGAAAGAACTCGATTTAGGGCCACACGTTGACTGCGACAGGAGAGGAAGTCTGCGACCCATGAGTGGAGATCACCTTGGATACCATAGGAAGAGTTTGGTGAGCAGGGCAGGGTGCCTGACTGTGTCAAAAGCACGCGATATATCTAGGGATATGGCTCTGATTTCATGTCTGGCATTGAGGACCACAATCCATTGTTGGGAAAACAGGAGCAGCATATCTAGAGTTGAGTGACCTGGTCTGAATCCAAATTGATGATTGGAAATCAAGCCATTGGAAAAGAGGATAGATCTAATGTCTGAAGCGATGATGGTTTCCATAACTTTGCTGAAGATCGGGAGAAGGCTGATTGGACTGTAGTTGCAGGGATCTGTTTTTGCACATTTTTCATGCAGAGCAGTAATGTTTGCTGATTTCCAAGCAAATGGCAGATAACCTTGAGCAAATGAGAGGGTGATTAGAACAGAGAGAGGGTGAGCAAGAGCAGAGGAGCAGGTTTTTAGGACACGTGGTCTGATGCTGTCTGGACCGGTTGCAGAATCTGAGTCAAGGTTTGACAGCAAGCTCTCTACCTTGTCAGAGGAAAAGGACACAGAGTCCAGGGACAGTTGGGTGCGACTGGGCAAGGTGGGTACAGAAAGGGTTTTGGACACAAGATCGAAACACTGAGTTTAGGCATACAGCCTTTGCATGTGCGGGATCAGCAGTGCGGCCATTTGAGGTAAGGGAGGGAGGGAGGGGGAACATACACCAGCAACAGATTTGATTAGATGCCACCAAGATTTGGAGGAGGGAGAGAGGTTTGAGAGTTCATTCTTGAGTTTAGAAAGATGTTATTTTCTGGCTCTCCTGAGGGTAGATACACACTTGTTCTGAGCTTTATGGAAGGAACTGAGATGACCCTCAGTTGGGTTTGCTTTCCATGAGGCAAAGGCAAGTTGTTTCAGGACAACTGCCTCGCCACAAGCTTCAGTGAACCATGTTGTGGGAGGAAGGGTAGGACAACTGAAGATGAGAAGGGATAAATCTGTGCATGAGGGAGAGCAAGTTTCTTTGAAAGAATTCCCAGGATGAGTTGATGTTGGAGAAATTAGCAATGGGAGACCAGTCCAGAATTTGATGGCTGCTTGGAGACCCTGCCAGTCGGCCTGAGTGAAATGCCAGACTCGACGGCGATGAGGTGGTTCTCTGATAACAGTCAGGGAGATGTTTACTTTGACAAGCACATGGTCAGAAGAACCGATTGGAGCGGAGGAAGAAATGCAGCTATTTTCTGGGAGATTTGTCAAAATCAGATCCAGAAGAGATAGAGTACCATTGGTTGAGATCCAGGTCGGGAAATTGACCGATTGAGTCAGTCCCAATAAGTCGCAGAAAGCTTTTGCGGAAGTGCCATGACAGGTGAGATAGGTACCCACACCTAGCCAACTGGCATGATAACAATAGAAATCACCACATGTGAGGAAGAGAGAGTTTGGTTGAGAAGATAGAAGTTGGTCCATGTTTTCAGATCGTGAGGTGTAATTGGAGTCATGGTTGGTGGACGGTACAGTACACATTTCAACATGAGGTGGGAGTGGAGGGGAAGCCGTAGCCAGAGATATTCTTGGGGGTGTGAGGGAGTGAGGGCAGTGCATGGAGAGTGAGGAATGGAGTCCTTGATGAAGAGCAACTCCTCCACCAGGACGAGGCTCAGGTCTGTCATACCGGAGGAGGGAGTAACCAGGGAGAGATACTTGGGAGTCAGAGATGTTTTGAGGGAGGAAAGTTTCTGTTCGGCAGATTATGTCTGGTTTGTCAGTGGCAAAACCTGTATGGAAAGATCTGTAAGGTTTGAGTGAAGGCCCTGAATATTTGAGGTCCACACTGTTAATAAAGTGGGGGGGGAGGAGGCTTTGGGTGCAGGGGATGGGATGGGAGGGGAGGGGGTAGGACAAGGGAGGAGGGGGAGGTAAGGAGAGTTGTTGAAAGAGTGTGAGGGATTGCAGAATAGCTTGGGGAGGAGCTGAATGTGGAGGAGAAAAGACTCTGTGGTGCTAGGGGAGAGGGGGGCAAGAGAGGGGGCAGAAGGCAGTGGAGGATTTGAGGAGGTGGAGTGATGAGATGGAGGTGAGAGGGCAGGGGAAGGAGGCAGCTTCGTGGATGTGAGGGGGGGGGGAATTTTGAGAAGGGTGAGTGAGGGTGGTGAATGGTGGGAGAAGGGTGAGTGGGGAGAGTTAAGGGAGAAAGTTGAGAGGGAAGTTTGGAAAGGGAAGAGTGTGTTGGTTGCTTTGAGAGGGACGGGTGCGAGGGGTGAGTTGGCACTGAATTTGGAAAAAAAGAATGGTTGATGGAAAGCGAACACTCATCGCAAACTGGGTTTTAAATTTTTTTTTTTTCGCTCAGAGATGCAATTAATGAGATTTCTTGATTGATGCAATAAAGGTGAATTAGGCCGAGGTCACATTGGCCACGACAGCCGTGGGGTGTCCAAAATCTACGGCCACTAGCAATTATACGGCAGCCGCAGTATTTCCACGGTCACACAATGTAGCAGTCCCATATGTTTTTATTTTTCGGGTAGCTGCATGGCATATTTATAAATTGTGGAGACCAAAAACGTGGGGTTGCCTTACGCGGTCTTTGATTTGATGTCTCACGGTGACCTTAGGGCGTTCCTGCGGCGGCCATAGAATTTTCAAGGCAGACACAAGGTGACCGCAAGGCGACCACAGGGGGACCGCAGGGGGCCCGCAGGGGGCCCTAAGGCGAACGTGCAGCCAGACGGACGGTAACGAATGGGTTAATTTTTTTTTCTTTCTTTTACCAGTTTTTTTTTTTTTCGGCTTGTCGAATTGCTAGGCGAACGTAGAAATGAAAAAAGTTATAACTCCGCGTTATAATTCCACGGCGACCTTACGGCCTGTAAAATTTAGCCATACGGCGTAGGGCCACCCTGAGGCCACCTCAGAAACTCTGCGGCCGCCACACGTTTCTGTCAATTCAGAGGGCGTACGGCCGCCGTATCCTCGCCGTAGAGCAAATGTGACTTAGGCCTTAAGAGAATGGAGAGAAGAAACGCCGTAACAGTTGGATTTTTTTAGGCAAGGTATGAAGGAAACTGTCGAATTGAGAGCAGTCTGTTGAAATAGAAGAAGAGTAGTGAATTATGATTCAGTTATGAGTACCACACATGTGAAAGAGGAAGATGAAGCATTATAAGAGGTCATTTTTTATTTTGATGAAACTTGACTATAACATTCTTCTTCTTCTTCTTCTTTTTCTTCTTTTTCTTCTTTTTCTTCTTTTTCTTCTTTTTCTTCTTTTTCTTCTTTTTCTTCTTTTTCTTCTTTTTCTTCTTTTTCTTCTTTTTCTTCTTTTTCTTCTTCGGTCGCCACAGCGGATCATCCACATCGTGATTTGGCACAGGTTTTACGCCGGATGCCCTTCCTGACGCAACCCTAGTCGCCTCTTACGACACAGGGATATGGTGCACATTCTAACCGGGGCATACACCGGGCCCAGTACACTGGTACTCACTTCGCCGACCTCGGAAGGATGACAGGCTGAGTCAACCTCCTGGTGTGTATTAATTCAAGCGGCCAACGGGGATTGAACTCAGGACCTTTTGGATCCCAAGCCGCTACCCTAACCACTACGCCAACACCAGGCTTATCCATAACATTCTTCACCTGTGATGTACCAAAGTTTATCATCTGTATAAAAAAATCACCTGTGCTCATTAAAGGGGTTTACCTTGCGGGAGGGGGAGGGGGAGGTTGAACCCTCCAAAATAGCTATTTTCTCTCTCCGAAACTATTTATACGATTTCGATGAAACTTGAATACAACCTTCATCACCTGTGATGTACCAAAGTATATTGACTGTATCAAAATCTGCGCTCATTAAGAGTGCTTTTGGTTGGTGGAAGGAGGGGTGGGGGGGGGTTGACCCCACAAAATAGTTATTTGCTCTCTTCTCCGAACTACACAAACAATTTAAATGAAACTTGAGAACAACCTTCATCACCCTTGATGTACCAAAGTTTGTTCATGGCATTAAAAAAATTCAGGGTCGAAGGGGGTCTGTGGGGCTTTGTGTGACTTACTCCTGATCCAGGTGAGCTTCATGTCAGACACTCCTTTGTTGTTGTTTTTTGTGTTGTGTTTTTTACACATCTCGCCACAGCACTGACGATTTTAGACTGATTGACTTGATCGGCTCGAGTACCCCGCCAAATTATCGGAAAAGTTTGTCTGACATTGCTGACAAGAAGAAATGTCACTTTGCTTATTGGTGAACTATTTTGTCAAATATCTTGGAGAGTTCTGTCAAGTGCCTCAAATGCCTTCTTGTGCTCTGTGGTATATTTGCTGCAGCTCAACAGCGGTAGGGATACAAAATATCTCTCTCGCGTGCACACACACACACACACACACACACACACACACACACACACACACACACACACACCCTCTGCAGCAAGCAAATAGCTGATTTCCGACTGTCTTGATCATCAGCTGGGCACCGCTCTTCATCAAGGTTTCAATCCCTGAAAACGTAATTGACATCATAACGTAAATTTATCAAAAACTAATGAATTTAGTACAATTGTGTACAGTTAAAGATCATGGATAATTACACAGCTGTCTGTACAAATAATAGGATCAGAAGCACCGAACTACAATTGTCATAAAAGGTTGGACCGTATTGCTGCACTACCAAATGAGTATCAGGTTAATGGAAATATGATATGATTCGTCCTTATAGTAATCGACAAAGTGGACTGAACATTTACCTTTCCATGAATAATTTTTATTCACGGGTCAACGTCAAAGCCCTTCCAGGTCACGTGAGCACCCTCAAATGTCTCGCGTTAATGTTCTTCAAAGGCTCTAAAGTCTAAACGGACACTTCTTCGCCGATATCCTTGAGTAAACCTGCCTAAAACATACTACGCACATGAATGTAGGTTTTGACAGGAGTGATTTTGGCGTGTTAGCCCTGATAGCTAAAATTACGACGAACACACAGAAACGCCTTTATCTTTTTATCTATGTATGTGGAATATAGATTTCGATATAGATTGAATTCCCCCCCCCCATGTATTATAAAAACAATGCAGAACTTTTCAGGGTATTGTCCAGCTTTATTCACACACTTATCCCATTGGAATGGCAGCTTTCGTAATGCCTTTGTTGTGTTATTCTTTAGGAAGTGTGTGCAACCTGTACAGGATATTCTCAATGGTCGCATTCATCAACCGGAACGGCACTCGGTAGAGCGTATACCTCTGCCAGGCTGAACAGTTTACATTTGTATCGCACTGATGGGCCTGATCTGCATCTGGACCTTAACCCAAATCTAATCGGCTTGTTCTTGTCACTTACCCACTCATCCACCAGGTTTAGTCATAACCCATCCAAAACTTTTTGAGATATCATTTTTGGCCCTATCTCTCAATTATGAAGAATGTCTTTAAAGATTCTCAGATCTGAATCCAGATCTTCATCAAAGTCTAATCAATTTGTCTCTGACACAACCAACCTGTCTACCAAATTTCATCAAAATCTGTCCATTACTTTTTGAGATGTCCTGCTCAAAGCCAAATAGACAGATAGGGGTGAAAACATAACCTCCATCCACCTTTGGGTGCAGAGGTAAAAATTCTTGCCCCCAAGCTTGACCTTGACCAGAATTTTACCTTGACCAGAAATATCCTATTTATTCGCTTTTCCACCCTCTGTGTTATCTCTCTTGCCACCATTTTGCTTTTCAGCACATATATATTGGATTGAATCTTTCTCAACAGAGATTGAGGCTCATGGAAGAGCTCAATCACTGTGGTCGATGGGGCAATCACACGTCAGCAGAGGGCGTTGCCGAACAAGGCGTATGACGGGGTTGGCTAAGGAACAAATATGACGATTGGGTGAGCCATCGATGTCGATGAATCTCATCATGGACAGTGACTTATTTCGTGACTAAATAAACAGATCCTGGATGCGCAAAGTTTACCACAGATTGCACAGACGAAAAGTGTATCTGATGTCGCTTCATTTGAGCTGCTTCAGGAAGAGATAAAGTGCCAGAGGTCCTAGTTTTTGGCTATAGTTTCCCTCCCAATATGGCAGGGCTTGAGATTAGACTTGAGGATGTCCTGGTATCAGTTGCACTGGCTGCCTCTGTTGTGAGCCACTAACTTTAACTGACCATTGAATATGGCCTTCGGTATTCTGGTATCGTCCATTTGAGGCACGTGTCCGGCCCAACTGAACTTCTTTTCGATTATTAGGGAGTCAATGCCTTCGATGTGACAGCGATCAAAGGATCTCTGTATTGGGGACCAGGTCATGCCATTTGATTTTTGGCAATTTTCCTCAGGCATCGAAGATGGAATTGGTCGATGCGTTTGAGGTGTCGGCGATAGGGAGTCCAGCTTTTGCAGCCGTAGAGCAAGCTGGAAAGCACGACCGCCCGGTAGACTGCGATCTTGGTGGAGAGCTAAATTCCGTGATCGCTCCATTGTCTGTGCTGCAGCTTTCCGAATGCTGCGCTGGCCTTGTCAATTCTGGTGGTGACTTCATCATCGATTTGTGCCATTTTAGTCCGAGTGTTCTGCCTTGGTCGCAAATCTTGTTGACCACTTTCAGTTTTGCATTATTTATGATGACTGCAGGTGGGGTATATGTGCCACCTGGACGTGATTGAAACATGACCAGTTTTTTTTTCAGGCTGATGCTTAGTTCGTCTGAACTGATGACATGCATTCGCAAAGCGTTGGTGTTGGCCTGGATGCCAAGCAACATGTGTGTGACAAGGGTGCAGTCGTCAGCATATGGAAATTTGTGCAGAAGCTCAGTGATCTTGGTCCTGGCTTGGAGTCTACGGAGTTTTAAGATACCACCGCTGGTTTTGAATTGGATGACGACACCTCGGTAAAAGCTTGTGAAGGCAGCGTGTAGCATGGCAGCAAACACAACTCCAAATAAAGCGGCAGTCAGGTGAAATTTTTTAACGTGGCCTTGCTTGGTGCCATTGGTAACATTGAAGGGTTCTGATTGCTCACCTCCATCAATGACTTGGACTGCCATACCGTCGTGGAGTGATCTGATTACTGCAATCAAGTTGTTTTGGAAGCCGAGTTTGGCCAAGATCTTCCACAGACTTGCATAGCATGTGCTACGAATGTTTTAATCTGATCGATGAACACGAGATGCCGGTCTCGGTTTTGTTCTCTGCGGGGAACAAATATACAGGCAATATAAAAAGCAAAACACAAAATTCGTTTATATCTGGGCAGGTGGAGTTAAAACAGTTTACCATGAAGGTGTGAATGGCGTTCACACAAAGTGCCCATTGAGAAATGAAACGCAACGTATTTTTGTGCCATGTCACGTATTTTCATGTCGACACATCTGGCCTGCAAAGCAAAAATGACGGAATCGTGCGTCTTGCAGTTTGTGATTATCATGGCCTTCTTTCATATTTACTTGGACAACAATGCTTTGGCTCACTATAACCTCATGCAGTGTGACAGGGCCACTCTCTATTGCCCTGTTCCTGTGCCTTGTAATGCTGAAACCTCTTCTCCATACTGTGTGGCACCAATCCTACACATCTCAGTGTAGCATTTATCCCACACTCAGTACAAACCTGCAGTCAACCCACTCCAGATTCAGGTTCTTGTCTTCTATAACTAGATTAACAGCCTTTGCAAAATGTGCAGTAATTATTCCCATTCAGATTGACTCTGAAGGATGGTGTGACTGAGTTGAAGGGAATGATGTTTGAAATGTCCTAATTGATTATTTTTCAAAATTTTCACATGAGAATGCTTTAGCTGCTTCACAATACAATTACATGCTAAAGCTTCTCTGATTCATTTGGTTTTCCATGAGAGAAGTAAAAGTCACTGATTTTGAAAGTTGACCACAATGTAAATTGTTAAACATGCAATAATGATCAAGGAAATTATGAATTTGACAAGCCGGTAGGCGGACATGGGTAGTTGACTACCCAATAGAACTTGACGCGATGGGCCCGTTCGATGGGGAATGACCTGAGGATTAAGCACAAGAAAATTCATGATTCTCGCTGTTAGGCAACGGAGGGGTCCATAGCAACGGTTCTTTCTCACACATAACTAGGACATACCATGAACCTACCATCCCAGTTTCATGTATACCTGACTCATAGTCTCTGAGATATAACGAACTTCGTTTTTTTATTGTTTTCGGCCAGGGTTCATTCAAAGTCTATCTTCTCTGACAGTTTTCATAGGATCCGGCTGGAAATTTTTGACAATATGGCTGAATGTACTGCCCACAGTTGCTCGTGGCCCGATTTTTGATTTTCGAAAAAATAATTTTTTTATGATTTTTCAAAAAATTCAAAGTCCCGTTGCTAGGCAACGGATGGGTCCATAGCAACGGTTCTCATTTGCACACAACTAGGTCATGGTATGAATCTACCAACCAAGTTTCATCGAAATCGCCATTGTATTAACGGAGCACTGGACCGAACAGACAGACAGACAGACAGACAAACATATCGACGGAAATACTGACAAGGGTAGAAAATTTTCAAAAAAATCTCAATAGATTAACTGCCCAATAAATTCCATCAACAGTATTGGCCCGTTGTGCAGCAAGCATGAGTGCGGTGCCTCTTTGTTTGTGCCTGAAGTTCATGCTATCTGACAGCAAGTGGGAGGGAAGGGAGGATTATGACAGGTAGCAGAGCATGAGGAAGGGGTGAGTGGGTGGGGGGGGGTGGTACTGCAGAAGTGTGTAAGGGAGGGGTGGGGAAGGTGGAAGAGTGGGAGTAAGAGGAATGTCAGTCTGATCTGTTGAAATACAGGAGCTTGTTCATAAAACACATTCAGGACAGAGACATTGGACTACCTCGGTGTTGTTGTACATGAATTACACGGACATTGGTAGACAATGGACAAACAACATGGTATGTAGGATTTGAACCTTGGTTAAACACATGAGCCAGGGGTTCATATGGGAATGCTTCCAGGTCAACCAATTGAGATACATGTACCTCAAAGTGAGACTTTAAATTCAAGCAGGATCTGATTGCTGTACGAGTACTTGGCCAGCAGTTGATCAAGCAAGTTGGGGATAGTATGAATGCAGAGGTAGAAAAGGGAGAGGGCTGGAGAAGTGTGGGCTGGGATAGGGGGTAGAGGAAGAGGTGTAAGCCTAAAAGGGGGAGGGGGCAGAGGTGTTCATGTAATCTTGAAAGTTGGGGGTGGGAGGGGTGGAGTGCGAGCTTTCAGCCTAAAATTGAAGAGGGGTTGGAGCAGAGGGGGAAGTGGAACTCTTAAAGGGGACTAGGCGACGTAGAATCCTAAAGTTGGGTATTTGCGGAAGGAACAAAACTTGAGCAGGAAGGAGGCAGGATGCATCCATGTATGGTTTTGGCAGAGCAAAGCTGCACCACAAGCACAAATGGCCAAACGTGATGGGAGGGGCACATGCCTGGAAGCAATCGCACGCAACTGGGTGGGAGGAAAGATGTTGAATAATCACCAAGGCAGATGATTACCAAAAACGTGCATTAAAGCATGAATAACAAGAACAACCAATCGGAGATTGCAGAACCTCACCAGGACTTTTGTGTGGTGTTTGTGTACTGGTGTGTTCGGTAATTAATGAGACATCATGAGATGTGCCACTTTATAACTTCTGGCAGTGATGACCGGGTACCAAGACATCCCGCTTTGATCAGACACCTGACCCTGAGTCCCTGACCCATGATGTTTTTATTATTATTATTATTATTCATAATTAAATTGAATTCAGAATGGGATGAAAATAAATTCAAATCAAATGTAAGACCAAATAGGTACATTCCTACATTGGTATAATCAGAAGGAACCCAAAAAGCAAAGATGAAGTCATCAGGATGAACCTGGATAGGATTCACATTTCAGCTGCTGCTACTCTACCCTCAAACCATCCAGGCACAGCCAAGTGAGCCTTATTAAAAAAAAAACAACTGCCCAGATCAAAAAATTTCATAATTCTGCCTGCCAGACCGTGCATCTGATCAAGTTGAAATTTAAAACATGTATTTACAATCACGACGAGATCATAATTGTGAAGTTTCACGTCGAGTAATTATGCGGTTCCATAGAAAACATTATTTAATATTTTTCTTCAATCCAATATGGCTGCCAAACCACATGATCGATCAATTAATCCTTAAACTTGTACACCCATGACTTGGAGAATATCTGTGTGCTTTCCCCTCGATCTGTCCAGCCATTCTGGAGAAGAATTTTTTTTTAAGCTTTTCGGGTAAATCCAATATGGCTGCCAAACCATGTTACCTATGACATCATATGGTTGAACCTTTTCTTCCTAAATGGATAGGTGGTCAGACATGTAAAGTTTCGCCTCGATCTGTTCAGCCACTTCATAGAAGAAGATCTTTGAAGGTTTTTTAAAAATGATTATTATTTTTTTTAAACAATGTGGCTGAAGAATCACGTGACCGATGATGTCGTCAATTTTTTTTCTGTGGACCATTTTATCCCTGGATGATCCTTAAAAATTTTCATACTGATCCGATGTAGCATTATACATATGCAATTATGACGTCATAATGAAGGCACCTATGACTTGTTGTGGCCCTGGCAGTTAGGTTAATTCCCCTAACCCAATTCTCATGGATGGGCGGTTAACACCGACCAGGCCGGATCGCCGAGCGGTTTTCCTTCGAGGCAAACACGTGATCCTCAGAAATTATGACGCGCATGGGAAGAAAAGGGCGGCATGGAAGGAACAGACGGAAGCACAGCACAAGGGGTTTGTACTCGAACCCATGACAAAGACAATACAAGCAACTTAAAATAAACACGGGGGTTGAAATGAAAATAGATCATATATTTACAATGGCAATAATTCAAAGTGTAATAATAAAACGTTTGGTAAATTAAAGCCGAAAGTCAAGGTTCCTCGACACACGCACTTTAACACAGACAAAGGGGAAAAAGAAAAGAAAATCCTCTCTTTATTCTGGCACTTCGCTTTGTCCAGAGATGGTCTTTTATGAACTTAGCGATCGAACTGAGTGGGAAAATGCACCCAAAATGGCACCGAGCCGCTCTCTGGGTGGGAAACGTGCATGAGGTAATTCGTGAGATGGTATTCAATGCCAGGGCTCACCAACTGGCGAGCTGCGGCTTCTCATGAACGAATATGCCGAATGTTATTCTTTCATTAGGTCTGCTAACAACGATCATCCACCTTCCTCCTTGAACACAACGGGATAACACAGAGTTCGCTGAGACGCGCACTCCTCTTCCTCTCTTTCTCATAATCGTACAACTTCGTGGCTCAGCCAAACAGGAATGGTTAGCGTCTTGCCCAGCATGCTGACAACTTATGAGCACGAACACGAGAATTGTGCAGCCATTTCGTCGTGCCAAAAGGAGAGCGAAAACGAGACTCTCTTAGTCGATCGTGTCCTCCCACACTGTGTCCTATTCTCTGCTCATCCCTCCCCACCCCCCTCACGGCACACTGCCCAATCATAAGCCTCTGGGGCCTGACTTGTTGGTATGAAGCTAGGAAGGTGGGGCTTCATGCCTGCTTGAATGTGCAGCTCGGTTGTCGCTGTTTTTACGACGTGATTTCCTCCCCCCCCCCCCTATTGCCGGTCTTGAAATGCAAGAAACATAGGAAAAGGTCAGAGAGGGCAATTACATACTGTGGGAAATTGGCCTTTATCCCTGTATAATTAACACAACAGCACCCCCTCTCCCCCTCCCCCCATTTGGTGACAAGTAACACTTAAGCTCACAGTTATCCCACTTAATATACATTGAGATGTCTCCTACATGTCCATGGACCAAGCAACTCTTTACAATCCTAACTTTGCTATGAAATTCCTCCAGCTACCACCACAACCATAACACAACCCATAACACAACTTCACAGCTATCATCTGGATCTGAATTCTGAGATTGGTTCGTCAAATTAATTTCAAAAACATCACTTTTGCACTGGTTCATTTGATAAGCATCCGGCTCTTCCTCTTGAGGTCCGTCTGTGCCTCTTAAACCGCCTTGCCCTTTTTAAAATTGGGCATTTCTCTCTCCAGAGTTTACATCAGGAAGCTCACTTTCGAATGTTTCCAAACTAGTCACTTTCTCGGTACTTGGCATGTCAACCTCATTGTCGCTGTCCTCCACTACATGTCCTGCAAATGGTTCAAACATTGGCTCCACCAAATCTGCTCTATCCTGTTCAGAAATATCTCCAATGTCAAAGTGCAGCAAGTCCAGTTTAACTTCACCATTGGCTTCGTACGAGTCGGCCAGTTTAAGCATGGTCTCAACAGGACCCATCAACTTCACCATCGAGACTAACAGAAACTTTTGGTTCTTTCTCCTCTCCCTTTATGGTATTGTCCCAAGTGTTCAGCTGCTCCTGTAATGTCTTATCCATCTTTTCCCCAGTCAATTGTGGCTCCCACAAGCCTTTATCAACTAACACCTGCTCTTGTTCTGTTACACGGGTTTCCAACGTTTGCACTCAACTGCCACCCTAGCACTTAGAAAATCCCAATTCCTCCTCCCGCCGTTGCATTTTGACGTCCACACAGGCCCGATAGCCGTCCAGGCCCTTACCCACTTCGTCAAGTCTTTGCTTTGTTGACCCATTTTCTTCTTAAAACTCGTCTCCCATTCCTTTAACCGTTTTCGTCATTTCTTTGTGTCTCGCCTTGCATTCCTCCTTTACGGCATCCAATTCCCCCTTTGTTTCCTCCTGTCCTTTTATTTTTTCGTTTTGTTATGAATTTTTTTTTGTTATTAATTTTTTTTAATTCCCTCATTCCCTGTCCGAGTATATCTACTTCTCATCTAACCGCTGCTATTTTGTTTGTCACTTCCTCCTTACCCATCTCCACCGTGGTCCAAACGCCTTCCACATTCTCCTTCACCCCTTTCAGTTCCTCTCGTACCGTCTTGATCTCATCTGCCATCCTCTGGTCCATCATTTGCATATCGCCCTTTACTTCCACCCGCCCCATGTCCAGGCTTTGCTGTCCTGCCTTTACTTTTTCCAGCTCTGCCTTCGTAGTCCATCGGTCAATGTAAAAAAAATTAAATGTCATATTTTTGTATATAATCTTGGCAAATGCATTTAAATTCCTCTAAATAGTATTTAGGACATAAAAAAACATGTTGCCAGTTTTTCTATTTGGTCCCGGGGTGATTCCTGAGCAAGAGTATGAAAAAAAATTTTAGTTGCCGTAAAAATATTTTTCAATTTTTTTGGGGAGCCAGACTTTTGGCAAATGCATTTTAATTCATCCAAATTATCGAGTAAAATACGAAAACAAATATTGCCAATTTTTTCTTAAGGTATTTTGTTCCCTCAGAGTCAAAATATGGTTAGATTGTTTAAAAAAATTAATAATACAAAATACTACACTAATTCTACTAACAACTGATATTTTATGATCTTAGGTAACATACTGGGCTGCAGGCACGGATCTAGGAAATTTCAGGGGGGTGGGGGGCCCACGAGTGCCGAAGGCGCAAGTCCATGAGGGAGGTCTGGGTGTCCTCCCCCAGAAAATTTGGAAAAATAGGCACCCGGAAATTAGTTTCTGCGGCCTGCTTGAGGCTTAGCAGAATCTCTAGCAAAGCTGGAGTGTATATGTGAGAAAATTTGGCATTTTTGGGGTCTGTGGGCCCCCGCCCCGCCTCCCCCCCCCGTAGATCCGCCACTGGTGTCACCTAATTATTGCATTTGTTTCATAAGTTGCAGATGAATACGTCCCAGCTACGACTTCATTGCTGTTACAAGTTCTGATTGCCGATTTGTGTCAAGCCCAACGTCTGCACCTTCACAGAGAACATAAACAAAGATGGCCACCTCTGCAGCATTAGGAGAACCACGTATAAAGAAACAATCAATTGACTTTGACCTCTGCCTCAAATGCCAAGGAGAACAGTGGGTGAACACTTAAAAACAAAGGGAGAGAGCTGGAGTCACTGACGTATCCAAAACATGAAAGCGATCAGAAATTTCTTGACTATACCAGTCAAAGAGCTGAATATAGGAATCCTAACTTCGTACATTTGAACCAACGGCTGCATGGTTTGTCAGCTTAGATCTTGGAACGAAACCATGCTGTATTGCACAGGACATGCTACAGTGAGGTGACACACAAAGGGCACACTGACAGAGACAAAAAGCGGTACGAGAAAGCACTGTCTGCGAAGAGTTCAAGCGTGTTGTCATACAAGAAGGAAGGGGGACGACCCATGTCAAGTAGTACGACTATGCCTTATAGCAGTGAATCTGCTGAGTCAATGAAAAGGTCACTCACATGTTCCCACATCAGTCCGTTCAACTGAGAGCTTTGTTTCTACTGCCAAGATATCAAACACGAAAAGGTCACTCACATGTTCCCACATCAGTCCGTTCAACCGAGAGCTTTGTTTCTACTGCCAAGATATCAAACACGAAAAGAAACATGCCAGATCTGGTTCAAACCCAGAGCAGGTTCACTTGTGCAGAACTTCAGGCATTGGAAAATCAGTCAAAAAGATTGTAGATGCCAGTCATAATGACCAATGGAAATTGAATATGGCAGACATCCTTGCAGAGGGAGACTTCCTGTCCAGGGACATCAGGTACCACACAAGTTGCCACACAATGCACTGGCAGTGCTACGTGCAGCAGCCCCAAAGGCTCAGTAACAGGGACAACCGGTCAGACAAAGACACTGTGGCATCTATTTCGGCGGAAATTGAATTCTTTGCCGAATTAAAAGAGCGCTTGAATCAAGGAGACATAATCACACTGACCGAGGTGGCTGCACTGTACACCAATATGATGCACGATCATGGAATTCACAACGAGAAAATCACTCGGAAGGTCCTCTTGGAGAAAATCCAACAGAACATCACAAATTTCACAATCACTGATGCACGAGGGAGGAAGCCAGCAGTCCTACATTCCAATGAAGCTGGTCGCTCTGCTATAGACCAGGCAATAGAGGAGAGAGACATCAAAGGACAGATGAACACAATCTTCCGGTGTTCCAACATAATTTGGCAAGCTGTCCTACGGTCTAGAAAGGATGATCCATGGTCCTTTAATGGGTCACTGGTCGGGTGCAGTGAATGAGGTGTACCAGCTGAACTGATCATCTTCACAAGATGGGTCTTGCAAGGAGCAAAAGCGGCAACAACCGAGACACGCACCGAACACTTGCACAACTCATGTCTCATCCTGTCTCAATCAATAGTACAGGCCTGCAAGACAGACAGACAAGTGACACACCCCCATGTCATCAGAGTCAACGTTCCACAAGTGTGTTTGAAAGTCCCTATGCTGTTGGACTGTCACTGTACATGTACCACAACTTCCGAAGTCAGAAGGCGGTATCGCTGTTGAGCAAGTTTGGCGTTGGGGTCTCTTATGACCGTGTCACTAAAATACGTAACAACATTGCCAATGCCATCTCTCAGAATATCAGAGAGTACAGTGTGTATGTGCCACCAGGTCTTCTGCGCAACAAGAGGATCCGGGCTTCCCTGGACAACATCGACAAGAAAGTGGACACCCGAGATGGAAAAGGGAGTTTCCATGGAACAGCCCTTGGAGTGTACCAGCGATCGGACCAAGGCGAAACAGTAGTGGACCCAGTGCAATTCAGTGAGAGTCTGACATCTGCAGGCCTACAAGATGTGCCACCAACTGTTATCGACATGGTTGCATGTACGATTAAGGGGAACCCAAAGCCCAAAACGAGTCCACACTACACCAACTACAAGATGGGAGTGTATGATGAGAGTTACGGCAGATCACAGACCAATGACATTGGGTGGATGGTGGCACACTTCTTCAACAGGCCTAGTGTTCATGAGCCTGGCCCAGAAACACCGCCACCAGAGGAAGGTGAACCAGAAGAACCCACTGCTGACAGGATGGATGGAGAACAGCCTGTACCTGTTTGGTCTGCCTACAATTCACTCACACATATCCCACTGCCCACGGATGCTCCCACAGTAGTGGACCAGGCCTTTGGGCTTCCCATCATCAATGCTGCAGCCCATGAATGGACCACTTTGGTCATGGCATAGGATCAGCTGTCAAGAGTGAATGATCTCGTGACTGGACCAGACAGCAAACTGGTGGCAACCCTGGATATGGACCAGTACAAGAGGGCACTGAAGCTTGAATACCTTGACCTGCAGTACAAGAACAAGTGGGTACGATGCCCTTGTGCATTTCACACTGTGCTATGTGCCCTGCGGTGCTTGGGCAGGACAATTGAGGGGAGGGGCCTTAATGACGCGTGGCAGGAAGCAGACCTGTACAGCAGTGTCACGGTGACCCGATTATCAATGGCAACCATCACAACAGGGCTCTTCAAACTCACCAAGTAACACTGCAAGCACTTTTCGACCTCTGGCTGGGTGCATTCCTGGAAGACCATCCTGCAGTACGTGACTCCCTACGGTCAGCAGCAGAGGAGTTGACTGATGCATGCAGGGCCAACCAGGACGTCCACACGGCATACCAGGCATTCCTAGTGAAGCTGGAGTCTCTGAACATTGAGAAGCAGCTGCTAGAGTATGATGTCACTCATGACAAGGATCCAATGTACAAGTGGGCGCGCATGCACATGAATCATGTCATGGTGCTGCTCCAGTTTCAGCGTGCCACACGTGAGGGTAACTGGTTCCTCAACTTGGCAGCCCTGGAGAAACTGTGTGTCTACTTCTTCGCCTTCAACAGGCTAAATTATGCCCAAAATATCCCTGAGTACATTGCTCGCATGCATGAGATGAAAACCACAGACCCAGACATTTGGCAGGAGTTTGTGAATGGCGACTTCACGCTGAACACAAGCAACACTGTTCCATTCACTCGCATTGGTGTAGACCAAGCCATGGAGCACCTCATCAAATCTACCAAAGGTCAAGGAGGAATCTCTGGGATCATGTCGTACCCAAAGACTCTGCTCAAGTTCTGTCTCACAGGCCCTGAGCTGGCACGCCTCTCTGCAGAGACCGAAAGACTGGCTGCACTATCCAGCAGTGCTATATAGCACATCAACACCACTGCCTCTCCCAGGCCAAATTTCGGTGCCAGGAACGAGCTATTGCACAGCTGAAGACGGTGCGAGCACAATGTAACATCTTCAAGGGGTCCAGTACTGAGCCTGATCCCCAGGCCATGACAGGCCGCATGTTCAAGCTCCTGTCAAAGGATATACTCCCCAACAATGTCAAAGAGAGCATCCTGTCAACAGAGCAGGTTGGCATGGGTGCCTATCTGAGATTCGTTAAAGAACGTCTGACTGGCAATGAAAACCTATGGTCCAAGATGACAAAGGTCAAACTGCTGTCTTGGAGTGCATCTGCAAAAGAGATCAAACTGAATGCTGGCTCCAAAGCTGTGATACTGAAGGTAACATAATCACTCTTTGCCAGGATGCTGGTGATAGCGCGGTCATCAAGAGAGGACATTGATTTGGAAGCAGTGATTGGCACTCACGAGTTTGCATACACAAACCAGGTGTTGATGAAACCAGATGGATCGATCCACCCAACAATTGACAAAAGCACAGTAATCCACCTGCTGGAGAATCTTGTGCAGGCCGATAGTGACAACCCAAGAAGCTACTATACACAAACCGACCAAAGAGAAGGGGTACTGTCTCATAGTCGATGGAATGGCAGTCTTGCAGGAGTTGATGGCGGTCAAGAACTTCAATAACTGCAGTGACCTTGGCACATCATATGTCAAGATCATCGACTCAAAAGCTCGAGGCTATGACCAAGTGAGGGTTATCTTTGATAACTATACCAAAGTATCTTCACTGAAGGAAGGCACAAGAGAACGGCGCAGAGGCAAGTCAAAGGGAATCCGATCCTACATAGTACAAGATTCAACTTGCATCAGAGACAAAGGTACTTTTCTCACAAGCAACAACACAAAGGATTCACTCGCTCTGTACCTGGCTCAAAAACTCATCGACATGAGTACTGCTGGGAACCTGGTGACCATGACATGCAGTGGTGTCGTGACAAACTCTGACTGGCCTGTCTCTATAGGTGTGAGCACACATGAAGAGGCAGACACTCTCATGATTCTACATGCGGTGGAAGTTGCAGAAACAGGACTCAGAGTCCACCTATACTCCCAAGACACTGATGTCCTACTCCTGGCTCTTTGCAGGGTGCCACAACTGGGCATCGAACCAGCAGTAATCATGGGCACCAGGGAGCGCTGTCACAAAGTCATGCTGAAACCAATCTATGACCAACTTGGTCCAGATAAAGCATCTGCTTTAATCAACTGACATGCACTGACCGGGTGCGATACAACTGGACACATACAAGGAAAGGGCAAAAAGGGATGCTTCACAGTATTCCTTGCATCAAGCCCCATGGTACTTGCTGCACTGGCTGGGCTTGGAGAAGGAGCAGAACCGTCCGCTGAAGTGGTCAACGGCTGTGAAGAGTTCTTGTGCGCACTATTCTGTCCTAGACGACTCCACATCACCCAGGCGAAGGACCTCAGGTGGCACCTCTTCAAACTACTGAAGCCTGAACAAGGAGTGGACAAACTACCACCTACCCATGGTGCTTGGTTGGAGCATATCAGGCGAGCACATGTACAGGCTCGTGTTTGGTCACAGGACCTGGTCCTAGACCCAGTCATCCCCAACCCTCTGGAGCTTGGATGGCAGCAGCAAGATGGTCAACTGGTGCCAGTGCTGACCGAGGAAGCACCAGCTCCAGATCCAGTTTTGCAGCTGACGCGATGCAGCTGTGCATCCACAGACAGGACATGCTCAGGCAGGTGTTCTTGCAGACACCACAATCTGCACCGAACTCTGCCACTGCGCGGGAGATGAGGACAAATGTCACAACTCGCAACCCGCTGTAATTGGACAAGATGACGAAGAGGAGTAACGTAAGGAGCAAGGACTCAGGTGTAAATATATGTGGTTTGAAGTGGTACACATTGGTTCACAATAGGAGTGACTGATGTTTGCAAAATTCTTAATGCGACACTTTGTCCATTGGAAATGTAAATGCTCATCTTTTTGAGACTCCATCTGCTGGTTCTTGTAGTGAAGAATTATACATTAATAGCATTTAACTGCACAATATTCACACACAGGGACTCATGACTATATGGAAACATACTCTCATAGTGGATTGGATCATCCTGATCATTTTAAAGGGTCACACGGTATACTTACGAAAGAAACTAAATTTTTGGTCAAAAATTATCGCATTTTTCACACCAAAGTTTATTTTGTACCAAAAATGACCCTGGGACCACACAGAAAAACTGGCAACAACATTTTTTCTGATCAGTGGTGTATTTAGATGGAATTAAACACAGTTGCCAAGATTCTACATGAAAATTTGTTTTTTTTTACATTGACCAACGGACTATCAGCTCCCCTTGACCCGCCTTCATTTCCTCCCTGATTCCCTCGTGTACTGACACACTCATCTTGCATGGGTCCGTACGTGCAGCGGTTATCTGTGTGCTGGTTTCCTTTGACTGTGCCTTTACCTTTTCCATGTCACCTGTTGCTTGTATGTCGGTCCTTATTTGTTTCCTCTGGGCCTTTCGCCGAGCCTCACGAGCCATAATGTCGGCCTGCATTATAGTCAAAAACTGGTTTATCCTCTGTCGCATTTGGTCCGATTTTTTTTTGAACGGGTCTGGTGAGGTCAGTCTCGGTGTGGAACCCAGTGGAATTGGTACGTCCTCCGGCACGGGAGTTTGGCAGTGGGAGCTCCTGCTCGGGACGTGGGAAACTTTTACCTTATGCTCATCAGCCAGCTCCATCCTCAGTTCGCTTCCTTCATCCTTACTACCATACCACCAAAACACCATCTTGTGCACATGCGCAATTTCCCACGCACGTTTAATCTCCTCAGAAAAAAAGATTTCTTTTCCTTAAATTTCCAAGCGTTCTTTTCTCCCAACACCAATTAACTATACAATTGTACCTCGGTCCTAGAATCCCCTATCGCTCTGGTAGAGAGGTGATCGTTTTAAGATTTTGATTCTCAATTCTTTTTCTTTCTTTTTTTTTTAGCTTAGCTCGCTCCGACACCAAATATCGTGGTCCCGATGGATTCAAAAATCCCACCCTTGATTGACAAATGTCGTTCAGAGTTCAAATTCCACTACCTGACACCAATTATCTTGATCAACAATTTGTGTCCCCTGTGAAATGTTAATCAGAGTTCGAATCCTGCACTCCCGAGGGAGTCGGGGGAGGGGGTTCATATCCTACTACCTGACAAATGTGGCCCTGGCGGTAAGGTTAATTCCCCTGACCCAATTCTAACAGCTTGGTTAACACCGACCAGGCCGGATTGGCGAGCGGTTTTCCTCAGAGGCAGAGGTGAACACGTGGTCCTCGGAGATTATGGCGTAGGCTGGAAGAAAAGGGCGGCACGGACGGAGCAGACAAGCGTAGCACAAGGGGTTTGTACTCGAACCCACGACAAAGACAGCACAAGTAACTTAAAATAAATATGGGGGTTTAATGAAAATAGATCAAATATTTACAATGGCAATCATTCAAAGTGTAATCATAAAACGTTTGGTAAATTAAAGCTTAAAGTTGAGGCACCTCCACACACGGACTTTAATACGGACAAAGGAGAAAAAGAAAAGAAAAGAAAATCCTCTCTTTATTCTGGCGCTTAGCTTTGTCCAGTGATGGTCTTTTATGAACTTGCCGATCGAACTGCGTGGGAAATCCGCTCAAAATGGCACCGAGCCGCTCTCTGAGCAGGAAATGTAAATGAGATAGTTCGTGAGGTGGTATTCAATGCCGGGGCTCAACAAACGGCGTGCGGCAGTTTCTCATGAACGAATATGTCGAATGTTCCTCTTTCACGAGCTCTGCTCACAATGATCGCCCACCTTCATCCTTGAGCACACAACGGGATAACACCGAGTTTGCTGAGAAGTGCACTCCTCTTCTTCTCTTTCTCATCGTACAACTTTGCTGCTCAGCTGAACAGGAATGGCAGCATCTTGCCCAGCATGCTGCAAATTCATTAGCATAAACACGAGAATCACGTAGCCATTTCATCGTGCTGAGAGGAGAGCAAAAATGAGAGCTTCTTAGTCGATCGTGTCCTCCCACACTGTCCTCTCCGTTCTCCACTCATGCCCCCCCCCCCATGGCACTCTGACCAATCATAATCCTCGTGGGCCTGACTTGCTGGTATGAAGCCAGAAAGGCGGGGCTTCTTGCCTGCTTGTACATGCGGCTCATTTGTCGCTATTTTAATGACGTGATCCCCCCCCCACTGCCGGTCTTGAAATGCAAAAAATATAGAAAAGGTTACAGGGGTCAATTACATACTGGGGGAAATTGGCTTTTATCCCTGTCTAATTAACACAGCATCACTCCCCATGTGGTGACAAGTAACACTTAAGCTCACAGTTTCCCTACTTAATTTACATCGAGATGTTTCCGACCCGTCCACGGACCAAGCAATTCTATGCAATCCTAACTTTGCTATGAAATTCCTCCATCTACCCCCACAACCATAACAACTTCATAAAAATCACACTTAATGTCCATGAGGAGTACTTGATAAGTGCCAAGTTTAAATTTTTTCCTTGGTGCGGCTTCAGATATAGAGGTCCAAAGTTTTTCCATTTTTCCAAAATGGCTGCCACACCACGTGACCTACGGCAGCATAAGTATCATTACAACAATCTACATGAGTATTTGCTCCTATGGTGAAAATTTCGTTTCAATCTGTCAAGCGATTGCGGAGAAAATTACTAAAGTTCTGTGTGGACAAACAGATAGACAGACAAGCCGGTAGGTGACGAGGGATTCGCGAGGATCGAAGCGCTGGATACTATGCTTTTCATTCTGACCGATCCACCGACAGATTCATTGCCAAGACGTATTGGTTCACACACAATTGTTCCTCTGCCTGGCAAGATTTTTCCTATTGCGTATTTTGCCAACTGGCACTCCTCATAAAAAATGGCGGTAAATAGACACCCTATTTTTGAAAGACTAACTATTTGAAAAAATAATCGGTTTGCTGGTTTGTGCTGTGGAGCCTCGCATTGCACGCACACGCACACGCACACACACACACACACACACACACACACACACACACACACACACACACACACACACACACACACACACACACACACACACACACACACACACACACACACGGAAAACCCGATAAACTTCTCTCACTGCTCTTGTTTGACCACACCTCCTGAGCCACACAATATTTTTCATAAGCCACGCCCACTTTCCGACACCACTCCCACTTTTCATCAACCACGTCCATTCTCCCTAAGCTCCGCCCACTTTCCTCAGCCCCTCATAAAAAATGACGGTGAATAGACACCCGATTTTTGAAGGACTACCATTTGAAAAATAAAACCTTGAGTAAAATTTTCTAAATATCTCGAAGTGTTTAATTCTGAAGTCTCGTTTCTCTACATTCAAAACTGAAGGACAAGTATTGAAAACTAGCCGAAGCCCCGTCACAGACGGATTGCGTTCATTCAACCACCCTCACCAGCTCACCCACATTCGAGGGACATGGACTGGACTGGACAGGGCGTGCTTGCCCCCGCCTACTCATCCCCCGCCCCTGCCCCATTCCCCCCCACCTTCAATTTGCTTACCCCCACCCAAAAATTTAATTACGCCGGCCCCGCCTCTTCACTCCCCGACCCCCGGCTCTTGATTCCTCGCCCCACTTGCCCCCGGGCCCCCGCCCCCTGTCCACCCCCTCACACTCAACCCCGCCTAATTCACCCCAGCCCCCGCCCCATTTCCCCCGTTTCCCGCTTTCAATTTGCTTATCCCCGCCCAAAAATTTTCTTACCTTGCCCCCCGCCTCTTCACTCCCTGCCCCCGTCTCTTCATCCCCCGCCCCCGCCTCTTCACTCCTCGCCCCCATCTCAACAAAAAGTGTTTATTCTGCTTCAGAATTGAAGGTTGACTGTTGCCACTATGTGCGATGCACTCTTACAGGTACGAAGTCTCTTTCAGTCCAGGTCACAGGACCGAGAAAAACGTAACGCAACCGCTCGGAGGAGCACAAAATCGGTCCTTCAGTATTAATATATAGATACTGTACGCGGTTTTTCGGCTGCTGCACAGCAACGGGTGGTTACTAGGCTACAAAATTCAAACACGCACATTCCCAGACCATATGGCACCTGTTGGCAGAGTTTCATCGAAATTGGTTCGCTGGTTCGTGCTGTGGGGCCTCGCGTTGCAGACACACACACACACACACACACACACACACACACACACACACACACACACACACACACACACACACACACACACACACACACACACACACACACACACACACACACACACACGCGACGGAAAACCCGACAATAAGGGATATCTAGCATGTATAGCGAATCCAACAAATAGACCCAAATGCAATTACGCTCTCGTTCAGCGAGGGTAATGATTAAATGTATTGATTACCATTGCTTTGAGACATGTTAGTTCCCTCAAAAATATTGATCTCCATACATTGCTCTTCCTTTTTGAAAATACAAATACAAGTCTAATTTGAAGCACCCTTGACAAACTTCACAAAAAATTTCAGAAAATAACCTTTATTAGATTGTGCAATGATGTAACTTTTGTCTTGAATTGGTGATGGAAGTTTAAACCTGCTGCAAGCACGTTATATTGTTGCGGTTCTTAGAACCGCATGCATCCAACAGATAGTGGTCCCAAGACAGTTATTCCATTATTATACGTGTAGATAGTCCCTTTCCTTTTGTCGAGCCCGACAACAAGGAGTGCGTTGTGATTATCTCATAGCTAGGTTTGCTTACATCATTTTTTTCTTCATTTCGTCCCCACTCTTCTTTTTGTCTGATTATTCCTGAGGTAAATCTGAGCCACGTGCACCTTCGCTGTGAGGTGGGCCCTCATTGAGGCCAGCGTGTGCGGCACCGCTGTGAGTAAATGATAACGGAGGCTGATAAAGGCGACTCCACGCCACGTTGGGCGGGATGCGGGTGTGCGAGGTAAAAGCAGTGCATTCCTTTTCAACCATATATCTGACACATATTGGTGTTTGCCCCACGCACAAGCTTGCAGAGTCGTGCGAACGCGAGCGCTGGCCACGTGCGTAATGGCTGAACCCTGCGCACTGTATAGAATGTGCTTGAAGGCAGACACGTACGCCGCTTGCGAAACATGCATGGATTTACCCATAACGATGTACCTTTGGCCCTCACTGGGAGCAGCGGATTCCCCACGGATGGTGAACGTCTTCTCGTCTCTACGGCTAGCTAAGCTGCGATCAAGGCGGGGAGTGTTGTACAGTGCGGGCCGCGTTAGTGCGCGCGGAGCGGGCGCGTTGCTTGGTGCTGGTCGGACGCCCGAGCGGGCATCCGGGACCCTCGGCCGGTCGCCAGGGCACGGCTCGGGAGTTTTTGTGAGACGATTCGCGTGCCAATTTCGGTGCTTGCAATTCATTTCATGTCGTGATGTCAGAGCGAAACAAGTTTGCTGTCTGGGATGACCTTGCCGGAAACGAAGTGTGGCGGTTTCCGGCCAAAGTTAGCGGGCCACGTGAGGAGTCGGGGCCAATCGGAGTGCCTGATTCAGGTGATGACGTTTCGCTTCGGGGTGGCCCCTCCCCCCGCGCTGCAAGTCCTATAAAGGTCGGAGCGGTCCCTCCGCCTTTCTCTTTCCCTCTCTCGCTCTGGCCTCGCCCTCGCCTCTCTTCACGACCCGCCTCCTGTTGCCTGGACTCCGCCCCTTCTCCACTCAAGCCCCTTCTTCACGAACACAGCCTCCACACACGCTGCTGAAGCCAGAGACGGTGCGCCCACTGTTGGGTACCGCAACACGGAGCATTCCCCCCCCCCCCGAAACGTATTGGTGACACGTCGTGCTATCAAGTACAAAGGTACCGAAATCGTAGCCTCAACTCCTTTCCCTTCTTGTTTCAATACAAGAAATTTCCCTCTTCTTGTTTCAATTTCCCTCTTCATCGGGTTTTCTGTGTGTGTCTGTGTCTGTGTCTGTGTCTGTGTCTGTGTCTGTGTCTGTGTCTGTGTCTGTGTCTGTGTCTGTGTCTGTGTGTGCTGGCGCCTGTCTGCTTAAGTAAGACTGCAGAAGATCGTTATTGTTATTATTATTATTGTTATTATTTTCGTGTTAAGTCTGCTCTGTGTCCACTTTTGTAAGTTGCCTGTTTATTTGCTGCACCACACCTCTCCTCTATCTCTGCACAACACACCACAATAAATCCTGATCGTGCCACATACCCATTCCTCGCCCATTGTTAATAAATTATTATTAGGAATGTTCCCTGCTCATTTTTGTCTTTTCTTCCATTTATCCAGCATGGTCTGAATCCTAGTTTAGCCAGGACTTTATTCCCAACAACCCGTTCCTTTTAGCCGGTACGTCCTTGGCAGTGTCGCTCGGCTGCATCCGAACCGGAAAAGTGATCCGATCCGGAAGAGTGATCCGGTTTGGACAAGTTGTACCGAGGGTGTGTTCCCCGGTAATTAAATCACGTGATTAATTAGGTAACCAATTAACCCATCGACGGGAGGACCCAAGGTCACGCGGTTGAGTTATTGGCGTCCACGGTCGGTTAAGTGACCCGCCGTGTCACAGAATTATCCGTGTGCGACGGCCTACAATTCCGGGGAGTTTGGTGGGAACCGACATAGTTTTCCACACCTAGTGGTCTTCTCACCCGACCGCCCCCCCCGGCCCGCAACAATATTTTTCACTCTCTTTACATGCTTGCATTTATTAAATGCAAAAAACCTTTGCTCACTTGCATTAGTTAAAATAAATTGGCACATGGCAAGTACTCCACATGGGGAATAACTGTGATTTTTTTATGACGTCATCGGTGCCTTCGTTATGACGTCATAATTGCATATGTAGAACGCTACAACTGATCAGTATGAACATTTTTGCGGGTCAACTAGGGATAAAATGGTTCACAGAAAATGAAATTGATGACTTTCTTGGTCACGTGATTCAGCAGCCACATTGTTTTAATATATGTAAAAAAAACCTTCAAAAAAATTCTTCTCTGAAGTTCTTGAACAAATTGAGGCAAAAGTTTACACATGACCACCTATCCATGAGGAACAAAATGTTCACACATATGACGTCATAGGGAACATGGTTTGGCAGCCATATTGGATTTACCCTAAAACATATAAAAAATCTCCAGTACGGCTGGACAGATCGAGGGGAAACCTCACACAAATGTTTCCCAAGTCTTGGGTGTACAAGTTTGTTGAGCAATAATTGATGGGTCACATGGTTTGGCAAATATATTGGATTGAAGAAAAATATTCAATAATGTTTCCTCTGGAATCGCTTAATCAATCAACATGAAACTACACAATTATGATCTAGTAGTGATGGGGAATACATGTTTTAAATTTCAACTTGATTGGACACATGGTCTGGCAGCAAGATTTATTTAATTTTTTGATGTGGGTTCTTTTTGATGAAAAAAAAAAAATTTTTGAAAAAGGCTCACTTGTCTGTGCTTGGATGGGTTTGAGGGTGGAGGAGTAGCAGCTTAAATGCAAATCCTATCCAGATTCCTCCTGATGACTTCATCTTTGCTTTTTGCTTGTTCGGGTTCCTTCTTATTACTCCATTGCAGGACTGTACCGATTTGGTCTTTCATTTGATTTAATTTTTTTTTTATCCCATTCTAAATTCAATTGAATAATAACATAAAACATGAGTCAGGGGCAGGTTTCCAATTAAAGTGGGACGTCTTGGTACCCGGTCATCACTGACAGCAGTTATAAAGTGGCAGTTCTAATGATGTCTCTTATTAATTACACGAGCACATACAACCTGTCACTTTACTGACGGGGGAGTGAAGGGGAGAATGGTGGAGGAGAGGATGAAGAGAAGGGAAGAGAGGACAAGAGGGAGGTGAAGCAAGGAGTGGGTGAAGAAGGGGAAGCTAGGAATGGGAGAAGAGCGAGGAAGGGGGGTGGAGGTGGGAAGAGCAATGCCTCACGAAGGGGAGAGAGAGACAGAGACAGAGACAGAGACAGAGAATATATATATATATATATATATATATATATATATATATATATATATATATATATATATATGTATATATATATATATATGTATATATATATATATATATATATATATATATATATATATATATATATATATATATATGTATATATATATATATATATATGTATATATATATATATATGTATATATATATATATATATATATATATATATGTATGTATATATATATATATATATATATATATATATATATATATATATATATATATATATATATATATATATATATATATATATATATATATATATATATATATATATATATATATATATATATATATATATATATATATATATATATATATATATATATATATATATATATATATATATATATATATGTATATATATATATATATATATATATATATATATATATATATATATATATATATGTATATGTATATATATATATATATATATATATATATATATATATATATATATATATATATATATATATATATATATATATATATATATATATATATATATATATATATATGTATATATATATATATATATATATATATATATATATATATATATATATATATATATATATATATATATATATATATATATATATATATATATGTATATGTATATATATATATATATATGTATATATATATATATATATATATATATATATATATATATATATATATATATATATATATATATATATATATATATATATATATATATATATATATATATATATATATATATATATATATATATATATATATATATATATATATATATATATATATATATATATATATATATATATATATATATATATATATATATATATATATATATATATATATATATATATATGTATATATATATATATATATATATATGTATATATATATATATATATATATATATATATATATATATGTATATATATATATATATATATATATATATATATATATATATATATATATATATATATATATGTATATATATATATATGTATATATATATATATATATATATATATATATATATACATATATATATATATATGGCAAAAAAAAATTAAATGAAAGATTGGTGAGGGGTGGAGATGGCATTAGCAAAGAGAGTGATATTGTTACGAATCTGGCAGCCATTTGCACACAACAGCCAGAGTCCCCGCAGTTCAGTTATTTCGATAAGTATGTGTTTATAGTTCGGGTCCCGTCCCAATTTTTAATGGGTGATTAAGTGTATGTGCGCTGCGAGTTATTTTCTAGTTAGTTTTCTACAACAAAACCCTCACACCACTCCTCCTCCCAGTCTGCGGGCGAACAAGTGCTTCACCCGCCCAGCTTTCACTTCACACCACGGCGCCATAACCCACGTGTTCAAGGCTATGGACGTGGGCGGAGCCCCTTCACCTCAGGGCCGTCTCCGCCCCAGCCAGATGGAAGTTCCCCTCGTCCAATTGGGGGTGAGATCACCTCAGGGCTGACCCCGCCTCAGCCAGATGGAATGTTCGCCCCGTCCAATGAGGGGAGGACACCGATCGCCCGATACCCCCCGACCAATCCGGAGGCGAGTTACCTCAGAGCGGATCTCTCCACCTGCGGGGGGGGGGGGGGGGGGGAGGATAAGAAAGGTTGTCGTGTTGGGGGTCGGGTCTCTTTGGTCTATCGTCTGCAGTCTTGGTCTGGTCTGAGGTCTTTTTCGAGGTCTTTTGGCAGTCTACGGTCTTTTCTGGGTTCCTCGTGGTGGTGGTGGTCATGGCGGAGGTGTTCCGTGGTGCTCGTATCGTCGTTCGTGGCAGCCAGGATTGTGGGCTCGTTGGATTCCGGGTCGTGGGTTTGAGTCCCACCGTGGTGGGTTGGAGTCTGTGAAACCGCACGAGGCGACCAGGTACCTGGCCAGATTCTGACCCTCAGCTCGCCTTCCGTCCCGAGCTGAAGGGCCGAATAAAAACCCACGAGGTCCATTTATTTTTGGGTGTGTGTGTCTGTCTATGGCCAGTCTGTAAGTAGAACTGTTTAAGTGATTCCATTGTACATTTGCCTGCATCTTTATTCGAGATTAAGTCTCCCCTGTGTTTCCTTCCCTCTTGCATTGTAATAAATAACTGTTAAATGTTCCAGTTCGTTGTCTGTGCTTTCTTTCATTGACCCAGTATGGTTCGGGCTTGAGAGTTAGGGAGGCCGTTTGTGCCGTAAATTAATCATTTGGTCCGGCAGGCTTTGGTAATCCACGCTCGGTTACGCCGGATCCAAGTCGGTAACAGCGACTCAGTTCGGACAAAGTCGGCCGAGGGTGTGGCTTCCCCGGTAGTTAGACGGCGTGGGTACTTAGGTAAATTTGAATTAGACAATTAACCCTACGCCACGTTGTCGAAATATTGGCGTCCACGGTCCACTAAGGGACCCGTGACCTTCAGAATTATCCGAAGGTTATAACCTTCAATTCCAAGCCTGGTGTTGGCTCAGTGGTTAGGGTGGCGGCTTGTGATCCTAGGGTCCTGAGTTCAAGCCCCGTCGGCCGCTGAATTTATACACCAGGGGTTGACTCAGCCTGTCATCCTTCTGAGGTCGGTGAAATGAGTACCAGTTCCAGTGTGTGTACTGGTAGAGGGGCACTGCATCAGCGACACAGTCGCGCTTCAAGAAATGATAGCTACCCCAGCAGCTAAGCTGCCAAACGACCACCACCACCTTCAATAACGGTGTTCAGTGGGAGACGGCCCAACTGCTCCATCTAGCGGTCGTCCTCGCCACCGAACCCGGCACCACAACAATATGTTATGCTTGATGACCGAACAAAATAATAATAAACTTGAAGGGCACTCTAGAGCGCATCCCTCCGCCTTGTAATGCTTGATCCACGAGAACATATTTGGCCCAGTACATTTTTGAAATATCATGTAGTGAGGGAATTTTAGCAAATTGTATTGACCATCTGTGAAAAAAATGGCTGACCAAAAAATTTCTTCACTAACGTATTCATCTTGGTGTCTACTAACACCCATCAATTAGTGCAAACCCAAATCCTTGTGGAAAATTCTAGGGAGCCAATCAAAGTTCGGGTGCTCAGAGGGCCTGCGAGAAAAAAATCGGAAAATTAACTTTAGCCAATATTGACTTGTGGGGTGTCTAACTAGGGGTTTTTTGGGGGTGCTGAATTGATTCCAACCATTATTTTTGAGAAAAAAACACTCCTTGATCATATAAAATGTATTTTATTGACATTTTTAACAGAACTGTGCTCAATGGAAATGTTGCTTTGTCAGCTTTTACAACCTTATTCATCAAACTCCCCAGTATCTTCCTCACTCCTCTTGTCATCCAGCTGGTTTATGTTCAGGCAAGAGTTACCATGACAGATGCCGCAAGCAGAAATACACTTGACTCCTTGCTTTTTACAGCAGCACCTGAGTGAGCTGCAGTCCCCGCACAGTTGCAGCTGGCAAACGTCAGGAGGTAGTCTGGTGCAATGGGGTCTGTAGAAGGGACTGATGCATATCCTTGCTCAGTGAGTTGCCATCCATAGTCCCGGGCATCCAACGATGGACTTTGCAGCATCAGCCAGTCTCTAGTCTGGAGGTAAGCTCGGAGAGAGTGCTGTGCTGCAGCTCCTGTTGTCGGGGGGAGTTTCTCAGGTTTTATGCTCCCAGTAGCAGCTCGCTTGCTGAAGATGTCGAATCTCAAGTCTTCCAAGTCTTTGGAGGATTTCCCATGGAACATGAGCATGAAAAGATCACAGCCTGCTTTAATGATATCACCTTTCTCAGCTCGGATGTCCATAAACACGTCCATTGCCCTCTCTGCTTCATCAGTCTTGCAGAGCTTGCTTAGCAAAGTTGATTTGCTAAACCCAAAAATTGCAGACACTGTATCGCAGCCAGAGAAGCTCTGCAAGAAGATGAGATACCTCCGGTATATCTCCGGGAGGGCTTCCCGGATCTTTCCGACATCGTAAGATGTTTCTTTGGCTGTCGTGATGAAGATCGGATGGTCTGCAACATGATGAATCAGCATAACCAGGACGTCTGTGAACTCAGCCCTCACCTCGACAAGGGACTCTCTTGCCTCTTCTGGAGCTGCGCGGACAATGGAGGTGTCGGCATCATCAGAGCATTGCTGCACACTGATTCCATTCCTACTAAATGTCTCAGCAAGGAGCAGAACGAGCTGGGCTTTGTTGTTCTTGTTATCGAGGAACTTTTCTCTTGCAATGATGATTTTGAGATCCAGACGAATCTGAATGTCAGAGCATGCATTCTTTGTTCGTCTCAAGTGGTCATGGTCCTTGGTGGAGCTGCCATATCGTCAAAGACCACCGTTATCCGGAGGCGATGGCTCCCCATGGACTTCACAAACCGGAGGTAGCTCTCGGCAACATCCTTCCAAGTAAGGTTAGCCTTCCACTTGACATTGTGCAGGAGCCACCCACCATCAACCAGAAGGCTTGTGCAGGGGGGTTGTTCGACAGGTGCCATATATGCCTTCAGGGACCTTGCTAGGGCAGCCTTGTCTGGCTTTCGCAACTTTTGATTTTTGTCAAACAGAGACCGGTTTTGGCATCAACTCAAAGTGCAGAGCTTCTTTGGTCTTGACTTCACGTTCACTGATGACAGTGAGGTGGTTGAATAGCTTCAGTGAGTCAATGACCAGCTTCTCGCCATTGACTTTGGGTCCAGATCTGAGGCTTGCAAGTGATTTGACCTTGTGTTTGGTTACTATTGCATCCACAACAGTTTTCCCATCCATCTTAGCCTGTATGGCTCTGCCAACTTCTTCTGCTTGATCAGCGCTGACTTGGTCTTTGGGAGTGCTGCTGAACCCAGTTGAGAAGGACACCAGAGTCTTCTTGTCCCGTGTGGCATCGAAAGGGTTGACTTCCTCCAACCACCCAACTATGGTGTTGACAGCATCGTTATCTCTCTTCATTTGGGCTCTTTTAACGTCGGTGTGGACAGGTACCCCACATTTGACCATGCTTCTTTCTCGCTTTTGGTAAATGAACGAGAAGTGGTTCAGAGTCTGAACCCAAGACTTTTAAGAAGACTCATTCCGAAAGCGGCCTCTGTTTAGACCACCAGAGAATTTTGCCTCACGGCATGAGTGTGGTTTCTATCGTGATGTCGGTCCATGTGCCAGACCATTCATGGTCTGAGAAGCTGACTACATCGTTGCTGTACAAAGTGAACTTGGATAGAGTTTCCTGGAACATGGGACTCTCTTGTCGCTGATGCATTAGCTGTACATACAGCCTTGCTCCCTTTGCATACTGATGGTGTCCCGCTGCTGCGAAGGTATTGAGCATTCCAATGATGCAGCTGAGATGACCTGTGTGGTCTGGGACACGCTCACTCCTGATGAATACCTTGATGAGGTCGATTCTGCCATAGTACTAGACCCAGAGTGCTGGTGTCCTTCCTCCTTCAGCTAAGATCTTCAATCTCTCTGCCATCCTCTCCTCGAAGACAGTGACTATCCTTGGTGCATATGTTAGATTAGAGGAATTTTGATTCCCTGTTGTCTCATCTTTTGCAGTCCTGATGAAGTCCTCCATGTCTTCGTACTCCGGTACACAATAATTTTATAGCTATAAGCTCTTAGCTAACGTCAGCTAACACAGAGAATTATACTGAGCATGAGCACAAGTATAACAAACAATATATCAGTGGTTTCAAAAATGTTGTATGCTGGTTTCAGCACAATTTGAACAATCTGAATCAATTGAGCCAAATTACTGCAAAACACAGTCTGAGATATCTAAAAATGTATCATATCAATATTTTACGGCCAGGGATTCATTTTTCCTCAAATCTAATGGTTGGAATCAATTCAGCACCCCAAAAAAACCCCTCGTTAGACATCCCACAAGTCAATATTAGCAAAAGTTAATTTTTCCAATTTTTTTTTTCACGCAGGCCCTCTGAGCACCCGAACTTTGATTGGCTCCGCAGAATTTTCCACAAGGATTTGGGCTTGCACTAATTGATGGGTGTTAGTAGACACCTAGATGAATACGTTAGTGAATAAATTTTTTGGTAGGCAATTTTTTTCACAGATGGTCAACACAATTTGCTAAAATTCCCTAACTATCAGTGTCTGCAATCTCTGATTGCTCTTTCGAGTTAACCCTGTGTTTCAAATGAATGTTATTCTTACACTTGTTTACGTATCAACTAAAACTGCACTTGGTCGAGTGCATACCTCCACCTGGTTGAACATGTTATGGACAGGATAATTATTTGCAGAATTACGGATCAGTTAATTCCCCCAGAAATGATTATTTTAGTATGATTTGTCAGGAGCAGCACTGAGTCTCACACATTTACATGGAGAGAATTGTGGTCTTCCCCCACCTGAACCTATGGGACTATGTTTTATTTTTTTATTATTATAATTATTATTATTATTATTTACCACCTATAACTTTCCCGTGTATACCTCTAATACTCATACAGCCACGAGTTTTCAACTCATTCTGTCCGACGGTTCAGGAGTGCTTTGAGGGCGAACAAACAAATAAATAAACCAATGTCACCCGCAGGGTGACCCGTATCTTGCCAAAAGGTGACCACGTGTGACTTATTTAAGGTCGCACTGAGGTGAACAGAGCTGCTATCCACCAGGAGCGACTCCTTGAGGAATATCTGCCTCCGAGAGATTCCGATGAGAATCGTTCTACAGAGTAACCATGAAAAATATGCGTTTGCCTCATAACGTCACCAAATGACATCATAATGTCTCAAGCTTGACATATCAAGAAAGCACTCATCGAGGTGTTCAATTTGAGGAACTACACGATATGGTTCCTAAAACTTGAAAATTTGACCTTGGGGTCAAATATGTTTGACCTGAAACGCTAACCATGAAGGTCAAGGCCAATCGCCACCAAAAATTAATCAGCTGAGCGCCAGACCATGAACTATATTCCCATGAACTTTGAAGACTATCCGATCAAAATTACTCAAAAAATAAGGGTTTCGTCGACTCCCTTGATTTACGACAAAGTGACCTTGACCTTTGACCTTGACCTTCAAAATTTTATGTGCTGAAAGGGACCTCTATAGGCCTCTGAAATGCGAAGTTACAAAAATTTCCAATGATAACTGTGCTCTGTAGAATTTTTTATACGTGATTACAGACAAAAAAAAAAAAGCATACAAGCTGACTAACATATCTTGCAAAAACTTCGTTTTGGCAAGATAACAAAAATAAGAAAGATGTGCTTTGCACGATACTTGTGAAATCCAAATAAATGGCATGCTTCCATGTTTTGTGGTGAGCCATTTCATTGACCCAATATTTAACCAAAGACCGTACCCGGCCTCTGGGTGCGTGAAGATTGTGCATTACTTGCTGAAAAGTACACTCTGTGTGTTGCAAGAAGATTCGAGAGATGTTTGTGTGGTGTGAGTCGAAAAGGGTCAAAGGGTGGAAAGATCAAAGTGGTCCACGGGGCTTCATAAGAGGTCTAAAGGGGGTCTAAATCTTCTTCTTCCTTCGGCTGCTCCCGTGAGGGGTCGCCACAGCGGATCATCCGTATGATCCGCATCAAGATTTGGCACATGTTTTACGCCGGATGCCCTTCCTGACGCAACCCTGGTCGTCTCTTACGACACAGGGATATGGTACACCTATTTTAACCGGGGTATACACCGGCCCAGTACACTGGTACTCATTTCGCCGGACCTCGGAAGGATGACAGGCTGAGTCAACCCCCTGGTGTATTAATTCAGTGGCTCAACGGGGCTTGAACTCAGGACCTTTTGTATCCCAAGCCGCTGCCCTAACCACTGCGCCAACACACCAGGCTTAAAGGGGGTATAAATATGTAATGGTTATTTTCCAAATTCAGCCTTTTCTTATTGCTTAAGTTATGTACATTCAGTGCATGGGTCTTTCTAGGCTTCATGTAGTGAGCTTTAAACAGGATGACTGCCAAAAAGATAATATTTAATACCATCCAAATCGGTCTTTTTGATTCTCTTGTCATTTTTTCATATTCCTTTTAGAAACGTATTTGCATGTCTAAGTTCGTGTTTTGTCACGTTCCAGAGATTGCCTTTATTCTGTGTGCGTTTTTGCTGATGTCGAGGATGAATTACTCATATTTAACCATTTCTGTTATAATTTTCCTTTTTCCAGGGCTGGGGAAAGGAGGTATGAAAAACCAGGTAGACGTGAAGTTGGTGAGTACGTAATGCTTATCTTTAAACTTGTATCATTTGTTAGAAAATATTTCAAATATTCAATCACATTTTATGACTTTTGATCTTTATTACATAACTTTATTAGAGCATTGGATCATCCTCTTTTCCTTCCCTCATGTCCCTCCCTCCTTTCCTGTCTTCCTCTTTTCCCCTCTCTCCCTTCTTTCCCCTCCCTCTCTTTCCCTCTCTCTCCCTCTCTCTCCCTCTCTCTTCCTCCTTCTCCCTCCCTCTGCCTTCCTCTCCCTCCCTCTCCCTCCCTCTCTCTCTCCCTCCCTCTCTCCCTCCCTCCTCCCTCTCCTCCCTCTCCCTCCCTCTCCCTCCCTCTCCCTCTCCCTCCCTCTCCCT
>NC_140970.1:67290408-67299382 GCF_056783735.1 Eptatretus burgeri | reverse complement strand
GAGGAAACCTCACACAAATGTTTCCCAAGTCTTGGGTGTACAAGTTTGTTGAGCAATAATTGATGGGTCACATGGTTTGGCAAATATATTGGATTGAAGAAAAATATTCAATAATGTTTCCTCTGGAATCGCTTAATCAATCAACATGAAACTACACAATTATGATCTAGTAGTGATGGGGAATACATGTTTTAAATTTCAACTTGATTGGACACATGGTCTGGCAGCAAGATTTATTTAATTTTTTGATGTGGGTTCTTTTTGATGAAAAAAAAAAATTTTTTGAAAAAGGCTCACTTGTCTGTGCTTGGATGGGTTTGAGGGTGGAGGAGTAGCAGCTTAAATGCAAATCCTATCCAGATTCCTCCTGATGACTTCATCTTTGCTTTTTGCTTGTTCGGGTTCCTTCTTATTACTCCATTGCAGGACTGTACCGATTTGGTCTTTCATTTGATTTAATTTTTTTTTTATCCCATTCTAAATTCAATTGAATAATAACATAAAACATGAGTCAGGGGCAGGTTTCCAATTAAAGTGGGACGTCTTGGTACCCGGTCATCACTGACAGCAGTTATAAAGTGGCAGTTCTAATGATGTCTCTTATTAATTACACGAGCACATACAACCTGTCACTTTACTGACGGGGGAGTGAAGGGGAGAATGGTGGAGGAGAGGATGAAGAGAAGGGAAGAGAGGACAAGAGGGAGGTGAAGCAAGGAGTGGGTGAAGAAGGGGAAGCTAGGAATGGGAGAAGAGCGAGGAAGGGGGGTGGAGGTGGGAAGAGCAATGCCTCACGAAGGAGAGAGAGACAGAGACAGAGACAGAGACAGAGAATATATATATATATATATATATATATATATATATATATATATATATATGTATATATATGTATATATATATATATATATATATATATATATATGTATGTATATATATATATATATATATATATATATGTATATATGTATATATATATATATATATGTATATATATGTATATATATATATATATATATGTATGTATATATATATATATATATATATATATATGTATGTATATATATATATATATATATGTATATATATATATATATATATATATATATATATATATATATATATATATATATATATATATATATATATATATATATATGTATATATATATATATATATGTATATATATATATATATATATATATGTATATATATATATATATATATATATGTATATATATATATGTATATATATATGTATATATATATATATATATATATATATATATATATATATATATATATATGTATATATATATATATATATATATATATATATGTATATATATATATATATATATATATATATATATATGTATATATATATATATATATATATATGTATATATATATGTATATATATATATATATATATATATATATATATATATATATATATATATATATATATATATATATATATATATATATATATATATATATATATATATATATATATATATGTATATATATATATATGTATATATATATATATATATATATATATATATATATATATGTATATATATATATATATATATATATATATATATATATATATATATATATATATATATATATATATATATATGTATATATATATATATATATGTATATATATATATATATATATATATATATATATATATATATATATATATATATATATATATATATATATATATATATATATATATATATATATATATATATATATATATATATATATATATATATATATATATATATATATATATATATATATATATATATATATATATATATATATATATATATATATATATATATATATATATATATATATATATATATATATATATATATATATATATATATATACATATATATATATATATGGCAAAAAAAAATTAAATGAAAGATTGGTGAGGGGTGGAGATGGCATTAGCAAAGAGAGTGATATTGTTACGAATCTGGCAGCCATTTGCACACAACAGCCAGAGTCCCCGCAGTTCAGTTATTTCGATAAGTATGTGTTTATAGTTCGGGTCCCGTCCCAATTTTTAATGGGTGATTAAGTGTATGTGCGCTGCGAGTTATTTTCTAGTTAGTTTTCTACAACAAAACCCTCACACCACTCCTCCTCCCAGTCTGCGGGCGAACAAGTGCTTCACCCGCCCAGCTTTCACTTCACACCACGGCGCCATAACCCACGTGTTCAAGGCTATGGACGTGGGCGGAGCCCCTTCACCTCAGGGCCGTCTCCGCCCCAGCCAGATGGAAGTTCCCCTCGTCCAATTGGGGGTGAGATCACCTCAGGGCTGACCCCGCCTCAGCCAGATGGAATGTTCGCCCCGTCCAATGAGGGGAGGACACCGATCGCCCGATACCCCCCGACCAATCCGGAGGCGAGTTACCTCAGAGCGGATCTCTCCACCTGCCTGGGGGGGGGGGGCGGGGAGGATAAGAAAGGTTGTCGTGTTGGGGGTCGGGTCTCTTTGGTCTATCGTCTGCAGTCTTGGTCTGGTCTGAGGTCTTTTTCGAGGTCTTTTGGCAGTCTACGGTCTTTTCTGGGTTCCTCGTGGTGGTGGTGGTCATGGCGGAGGTGTTCCGTGGTGCTCGTATCGTCGTTCGTGGCAGCCAGGATTGTGGGCTCGTTGGATTCCGGGTCGTGGGTTTGAGTCCCACCGTGGTGGGTTGGAGTCTGTGAAACCGCACGAGGCGACCAGGTACCTGGCCAGATTCTGACCCTCAGCTCGCCTTCCGTCCCGAGCTGAAGGGCCGAATAAAAACCCACGAGGTCCATTTATTTTTGGGTGTGTGTGTCTGTCTATGGCCAGTCTGTAAGTAGAACTGTTTAAGTGATTCCATTGTACATTTGCCTGCATCTTTATTCGAGATTAAGTCTCCCCTGTGTTTCCTTCCCTCTTGCATTGTAATAAATAACTGTTAAATGTTCCAGTTCGTTGTCTGTGCTTTCTTTCATTGACCCAGTATGGTTCGGGCTTGAGAGTTAGGGAGGCCGTTTGTGCCGTAAATTAATCATTTGGTCCGGCAGGCTTTGGTAATCCACGCTCGGTTACGCCGGATCCAAGTCGGTAACAGCGACTCAGTTCGGACAAAGTCGGCCGAGGGTGTGGCTTCCCCGGTAGTTAGACGGCGTGGGTACTTAGGTAAATTTGAATTAGACAATTAACCCTACGCCACGTTGTCGAAATATTGGCGTCCACGGTCCACTAAGGGACCCGTGACCTTCAGAATTATCCGAAGGTTATAACCTTCAATTCCAAGCCTGGTGTTGGCTCAGTGGTTAGGGTGGCGGCTTGTGATCCTAGGGTCCTGAGTTCAAGCCCCGTCGGCCGCTGAATTTATACACCAGGGGGTTGACTCAGCCTGTCATCCTTCTGAGGTCGGTGAAATGAGTACCAGTTCCAGTGTGTGTACTGGTAGAGGGGCACTGCATCAGCGACACAGTCGCGCTTCAAGAAATGATAGCTACCCCAGCAGCTAAGCTGCCAAACGACCACCACCACCTTCAATAACGGTGTTCAGTGGGAGACGGCCCAACTGCTCCATCTAGCGGTCGTCCTCGCCACCGAACCCGGCACCACAACAATATGTTATGCTTGATGACCGAACAAAATAATAATAAACTTGAAGGGCACTCTAGAGCGCATCCCTCCGCCTTGTAATGCTTGATCCACGAGAACATATTTGGCCCAGTACATTTTTGAAATATCATGTAGTGAGGGAATTTTAGCAAATTGTATTGACCATCTGTGAAAAAATGGCTGACCAAAAAATTTCTTCACTAACGTATTCATCTTGGTGTCTACTAACACCCATCAATTAGTGCAAACCCAAATCCTTGTGGAAAATTCTAGGGAGCCAATCAAAGTTCGGGTGCTCAGAGGGCCTGCGAGAAAAAAATCGGAAAATTAACTTTAGCCAATATTGACTTGTGGGGTGTCTAACTAGGGGTTTTTTGGGGGTGCTGAATTGATTCCAACCATTATTTTTGAGAAAAAAACACTCCTTGATCATATAAAATGTATTTTATTGACATTTTTAACAGAACTGTGCTCAATGGAAATGTTGCTTTGTCAGCTTTTACAACCTTATTCATCAAACTCCCCAGTATCTTCCTCACTCCTCTTGTCATCCAGCTGGTTTATGTTCAGGCAAGAGTTACCATGACAGATGCCGCAAGCAGAAATACACTTGACTCCTTGCTTTTTACAGCAGCACCTGAGTGAGCTGCAGTCCCCGCACAGTTGCAGCTGGCAAACGTCAGGAGGTAGTCTGGTGCAATGGGGTCTGTAGAAGGGACTGATGCATATCCTTGCTCAGTGAGTTGCCATCCATAGTCCCGGGCATCCAACGATGGACTTTGCAGCATCAGCCAGTCTCTAGTCTGGAGGTAAGCTCGGAGAGAGTGCTGTGCTGCAGCTCCTGTTGTCGGGGGGGGGGGGGAGTTTCTCAGGTTTTATGCTCCCAGTAGCAGCTCGCTTGCTGAAGATGTCGAATCTCAAGTCTTCCAAGTCTTTGGAGGATTTCCCATGGAACATGAGCATGAAAAGATCACAGCCTGCTTTAATGATATCACCTTTCTCAGCTCGGATGTCCATAAACACGTCCATTGCCCTCTCTGCTTCATCAGTCTTGCAGAGCTTGCTTAGCAAAGTTGATTTGCTAAACCCAAAAATTGCAGACACTGTATCGCAGCCAGAGAAGCTCTGCAAGAAGATGAGATACCTCCGGTATATCTCCGGGAGGGCTTCCCGGATCTTTCCGACATCGTAAGATGTTTCTTTGGCTGTCGTGATGAAGATCGGATGGTCTGCAACATGATGAATCAGCATAACCAGGACGTCTGTGAACTCAGCCCTCACCTCGACAAGGGACTCTCTTGCCTCTTCTGGAGCTGCGCGGACAATGGAGGTGTCGGCATCATCAGAGCATTGCTGCACACTGATTCCATTCCTACTAAATGTCTCAGCAAGGAGCAGAACGAGCTGGGCTTTGTTGTTCTTGTTATCGAGGAACTTTTCTCTTGCAATGATGATTTTGAGATCCAGACGAATCTGAATGTCAGAGCATGCATTCTTTGTTCGTCTCAAGTGGTCATGGTCCTTGGTGGAGCTGCCATATCGTCAAAGACCACCGTTATCCGGAGGCGATGGCTCCCCATGGACTTCACAAACCGGAGGTAGCTCTCGGCAACATCCTTCCAAGTAAGGTTAGCCTTCCACTTGACATTGTGCAGGAGCCACCCACCATCAACCAGAAGGCTTGTGCAGGGGGGGGGGGTTGTTCGACAGGTGCCATATATGCCTTCAGGGACCTTGCTAGGGCAGCCTTGTCTGGCTTTCGCAACTTTTGATTTTTGTCAAACAGAGACCGGTTTTGGCATCAACTCAAAGTGCAGAGCTTCTTTGGTCTTGACTTCACGTTCACTGATGACAGTGAGGTGGTTGAATAGCTTCAGTGAGTCAATGACCAGCTTCTCGCCATTGACTTTGGGTCCAGATCTGAGGCTTGCAAGTGATTTGACCTTGTGTTTGGTTACTATTGCATCCACAACAGTTTTCCCATCCATCTTAGCCTGTATGGCTCTGCCAACTTCTTCTGCTTGATCAGCGCTGACTTGGTCTTTGGGAGTGCTGCTGAACCCAGTTGAGAAGGACACCAGAGTCTTCTTGTCCCGTGTGGCATCGAAAGGGTTGACTTCCTCCAACCACCCAACTATGGTGTTGACAGCATCGTTATCTCTCTTCATTTGGGCTCTTTTAACGTCGGTGTGGACAGGTACCCCACATTTGACCATGCTTCTTTCTCGCTTTTGGTAAATGAACGAGAAGTGGTTCAGAGTCTGAACCCAAGACTTTTAAGAAGACTCATTCCGAAAGCGGCCTCTGTTTAGACCACCAGAGAATTTTGCCTCACGGCATGAGTGTGGTTTCTATCGTGATGTCGGTCCATGTGCCAGACCATTCATGGTCTGAGAAGCTGACTACATCGTTGCTGTACAAAGTGAACTTGGATAGAGTTTCCTGGAACATGGGACTCTCTTGTCGCTGATGCATTAGCTGTACATACAGCCTTGCTCCCTTTGCATACTGATGGTGTCCCGCTGCTGCGAAGGTATTGAGCATTCCAATGATGCAGCTGAGATGACCTGTGTGGTCTGGGACACGCTCACTCCTGATGAATACCTTGATGAGGTCGATTCTGCCATAGTACTAGACCCAGAGTGCTGGTGTCCTTCCTCCTTCAGCTAAGATCTTCAATCTCTCTGCCATCCTCTCCTCGAAGACAGTGACTATCCTTGGTGCATATGTTAGATTAGAGGAATTTTGATTCCCTGTTGTCTCATCTTTTGCAGTCCTGATGAAGTCCTCCATGTCTTCGTACTCCGGTACACAATAATTTTATAGCTATAAGCTCTTAGCTAACGTCAGCTAACACAGAGAATTATACTGAGCATGAGCACAAGTATAACAAACAATATATCAGTGGTTTCAAAAATGTTGTATGCTGGTTTCAGCACAATTTGAACAATCTGAATCAATTGAGCCAAATTACTGCAAAACACAGTCTGAGATATCTAAAAATGTATCATATCAATATTTTACGGCCAGGGATTCATTTTTCCTCAAATCTAATGGTTGGAATCAATTCAGCACCCCGAAAAACCCCTAGTTAGACATCCCACAAGTCAATATTAGCAAAAGTTAATTTTTCCAATTTTTTTTTTCACGCAGGCCCTCTGAGCACCCGAACTTTGATTGGCTCCGCAGAATTTTCCACAAGGATTTGGGCTTGCACTAATTGATGGGTGTTAGTAGACACCTAGATGAATACGTTAGTGAATAAATTTTTTGGTAGGCAATTTTTTTCACAGATGGTCAACACAATTTGCTAAAATTCCCTAACTATCAGTGTCTGCAATCTCTGATTGCTCTTTCGAGTTAACCCTGTGTTTCAAATGAATGTTATTCTTACACTTGTTTACGTATCAACTAAAACTGCACTTGGTCGAGTGCATACCTCCACCTGGTTGAACATGTTATGGACAGGATAATTATTTGCAGAATTACGGATCAGTTAATTCCCCCAGAAATGATTATTTTAGTATGATTTGTCAGGAGCAGCACTGAGTCTCACACATTTACATGGAGAGAATTGTGGTCTTCCCCCACCTGAACCTATGGGACTATGTTTTATTTTTTTATTATTATAATTATTATTATTATTATTTACCACCTATAACTTTCCCGTGTATACCTCTAATACTCATACAGCCACGAGTTTTCAACTCATTCTGTCCGACGGTTCAGGAGTGCTTTGAGGGCGAACAAACAAATAAATAAACCAATGTCACCCGCAGGGTGACCCGTATCTTGCCAAAAGGTGACCACGTGTGACTTATTTAAGGTCGCACTGAGGTGAACAGAGCTGCTATCCACCAGGAGCGACTCCTTGAGGAATATCTGCCTCCGAGAGATTCCGATGAGAATCGTTCTACAGAGTAACCATGAAAAATATGCGTTTGCCTCATAACGTCACCAAATGACATCATAATGTCTCAAGCTTGACATATCAAGAAAGCACTCATCGAGGTGTTCAATTTGAGGAACTACACGATATGGTTCCTAAAACTTGAAAATTTGACCTTGGGGTCAAATATGTTTGACCTGAAACGCTAACCATGAAGGTCAAGGCCAATCGCCACCAAAAATTAATCAGCTGAGCGCCAGACCATGAACTATATTCCCATGAACTTTGAAGACTATCCGATCAAAATTACTCAAAAAATAAGGGTTTCGTCGACTCCCTTGATTTACGACAAAGTGACCTTGACCTTTGACCTTGACCTTCAAAATTTTATGTGCTGAAAGGGACCTCTATAGGCCTCTGAAATGCGAAGTTACAAAAATTTCCAATGATAACTGTGCTCTGTAGAATTTTTTATACGTGATTACAGACAAAAAAAAAAAAGCATACAAGCTGACTAACATATCTTGCAAAAACTTCGTTTTGGCAAGATAAAAATAAGAAAGATGTGCTTTGCACGATACTTGTGAAATCCAAATAAATGGCATGCTTCCATGTTTTGTGGTGAGCCATTTCATTGACCCAATATTTAACCAAAGACCGTACCCGGCCTCTGGGTGCGTGAAGATTGTGCATTACTTGCTGAAAAGTACACTCTGTGTGTTGCAAGAAGATTCGAGAGATGTTTGTGTGGTGTGAGTCGAAAAGGGTCAAAGGGTGGAAAGATCAAAGTGGTCCACAGGGCTTCATAAGAGGTCTAAAGGGGGTCTAAATCTTCTTCTTCCTTCGGCTGCTCCCGTGAGGGGTCGCCACAGCGGATCATCCGTATGATCCGCATCAAGATTTGGCACATGTTTTACGCCGGATGCCCTTCCTGACGCAACCCTGGTCGTCTCTTACGACACAGGGATATGGTACACCTATTTTAACCGGGGTATACACCGGCCCAGTACACTGGTACTCATTTCGCCGGACCTCGGAAGGATGACAGGCTGAGTCAACCCCCTGGTGTATTAATTCAGTGGCTCAACGGGGCTTGAACTCAGGACCTTTTGTATCCCAAGCCGCTGCCCTAACCACTGCGCCAACACACCAGGCTTAAAGGGGGTATAAATATGTAATGGTTATTTTCCAAATTCAGCCTTTTCTTATTGCTTAAGTTATGTACATTCAGTGCATGGGTCTTTCTAGGCTTCATGTAGTGAGCTTTAAACAGGATGACTGCCAAAAAGATAATATTTAATACCATCCAAATCGGTCTTTTTGATTCTCTTGTCATTTTTTTCATATTCCTTTTTAGAAACGTATTTGCATGTCTAAGTTCGTGTTTTGTCACGTTCCAGAGATTGCCTTTATTCTGTGTGCGTTTTTGCTGATG
>NC_140970.1:67277908-67282908 GCF_056783735.1 Eptatretus burgeri | reverse complement strand
AAAATGGTGCTGTAACTGAAGAAAAAAATGCATCAAACAAAAATGTCATGCCTCTGTGACAGGTTTCTGAAAAAAAAAGAATCAGTAAAGCCTTCACCTGGAATAAATAAAAATGATGTTGATTTAGAAAAGGTACATTTTATTGGATCACCCTGTAATTGAAAGAAAGCCTTATTTCCTCCCTGCTGAACACCTGTGTTTGATGGTTGACCGTTGGGAGCAGTGGTATCTGTGTTCACTTCAACATCCTCCTGATTTGCACCAATATTTCCTGCATCATCCTGCGTGACATCATCAGCTGCAAACCCGACAACTTCCCGTATCTGAGAATCTGTTGGCGTAAGTCCTATGTTCACTTCATCAGTACGATCGACACCTCCTCCTCCCATATCCTCCAGATTGCGATAGTCTGCATCCTCTGAATCTTCAGTATCCACATGAACTCGATCCTCCTGTATCTCTGAACGATCCTTATCCATGAAAACACCACAATTACCCTGAAAAGTTATAAAAAAAAAAAGTTGTGGTAATGCAGATTTTCTTATGGAAAAGATAGTGAGATATCTAGTGATATATAGATATGGTTCAAAATTTACATTTGAATTGACATAATCCTCAGAGAAAGATATTGTTACTAGTCCATTTCAGTGAGCTACTTACAGACTGTCTACATGCAGTAATATTTAACTTAAATTATAGGCCTGCCTCATCAAAAAATCGATTCAACACTACATCTATAATGTTGAGATGCTTCAGCACTCTCACTGTCAGTGGGGATGGCAACAACCATTTTGGATTGTCTGAAATTGAATTAAACAATTATTTATTAGTTTACCCAGTATCTAAGGGTTATCAAAGCTAGAGATGATGGAGTTTAACACACTGGCCGAATACTAGTGTTTTGAGTGGGGGAATTCAACCGTGTTGAACTCAAAATCGGTGGAATTTGGTAGGTAGGCCCCGATCTAATAGTGCCATCCGATATTAAACTAGGCCCTCTCTCACTGATGCAGCTCCAACTGGTGTTGTAGGATACCGGCACATGTTTAAGACTGCACTCCATGTCATTCCACATGTTCAAGTGGGTAGGCCATATATGAAAATAATCATGACACCTTGCAACATGTGTGATGCATGCTACATGTACATCATGCACTACATGCTATAGGTAGGCCGGGCCTTGCCTAGCCAATATTTTCTAGGCCTATATTCACTACTTCTCTGACAGAAACAGACATATTCATAACTTAGCAGTAAGCCCACATTATTGCTTTGTTCCTTTTTCTTTACGCACCTTCTTATCTAAAGACAATCTCTAAAACAAAGCTGTTGACTTGACAGACATGTGACAATGACAGTGCAATAAAAACAATGACAGTGCAATAAAAACAATGACAGTGCTGATCAATGTGCTGCTACCACCTTTGTTACACTAACATAACTAAACAACACATGGGTCATACTTGGGTCTGGTTGGTGGGATGCAGGGGAGAAGAAAAAAAAGGAAGAAATAAGAGGATATACTTGGCCTTTCATAGCACTACATGATGTCACCTTGATTTTATAGGGACGATAATGTCATTGGAGCTGACGCTTCTGTAATCCTGATGCAAGACCTTGTTGTGAATTCAATAAAGATCCACTTAAACTCAAAAATAAACCTTGATTTTAAATTTTGAGGAAGTAAGACTTTCATTGGATTGTGCATCTGGAAAGTTCTATTAATCCAGGGAGGGGCAACATTCCGGGCAACTGGCAGGGAGGGGTAATCCACCGCTGGAAACCACTGGTAATGGGCATTCATAATACATGGAGTCCTACTGAACATTTTGTAATAGATTCCAAGAGGTTACCTCATGAGCTGATCTCGATCAATCCAGGGAGGGGCAATTTTCAGGGCAACTGGCAGGGGTAACCCACTGCTGGAAACCACTGGTAATGGGCATTCATAACACATGGGGTCCTACTGAACATTTTGTAATTGATTCGAAGAGGTTAGCTCATGAGCTGATCTCGGTCAATCCAGGGAGGGGCAACTTTCAGGGCAACTGGCAGGGGTAACCCACCAATGGAAACCACTGGTAATGAGCATTCATAATACATGGATTCCTACTGAATATTTTGTAATAGATTCCAAGAGGTTACCTCATGAGCTGATCTCGATCAATCCAGGGAGGGGCAACTGGCAGGGGTAACCCACCAATGGAAACCACTGGCAATGGGCATTCATGACACATGGGGTCCTACTGAACATTTTCTAATAGATTCCAAGAGGTTAGCTCATTAGCTGATCTAGATAAACTTTGAAGTGTCATATATTGATGACTGGATGGGGTACCCCACCATAGAAAATGACTGGCATTAGCCAAGTTATGTACTAAGGATGATATTTGGGTGATACAAGTGATATTTTATGGGCTACCATACAAAGCTGATCCAGATCAACTTTGGGGTAAGTTAGTAATGCCCCCCTGGCCACACCCACCACTGGGGGCATGCCAGTTGTTCAGTTCTGTACCCAGGGATGGACATGGGACACTGTGGTAGGCAATAAAATTGGTTACCTTTCCAGCTAACCAAGTACCCCCGGGCTCTTGCTCTACTGCTGGTTTGTTTGTTTATTTATTTGTTTGACTTTTATGCATTCCTAAACTGCTGGATGGAATAAGTTGAAAACTGGTGGTTGTACTTGGGGTGTGCACAGGAGGGTTTTCAGCAGTTAAATATAAATGCAGAGTCCCAGGGATTCAAGGTGGGGGGAGGACCCCAATTCTCTCTGTATAAATATGCATGGCATAGCACCGCTCCCAGTGGGAGGGGACAAGTTTTACTAAAATGCACCAATTCTGGGGGAGTAAACCCTTCCGTAATTCTGAGGGGATTAACCCATCCATAATTCTGGGGTGGGGGTGGGTGTTAACCCGTCCAAAAGGACGAGTTCATTGCGAGTGTTGATAACTGATAAATGCTTGCTGTGGTCAATTTAGCTTGCATGTTTTTAGCAGATGATGATAAAATGAATGCAAAGTATAAGCTTTATGAGAAAAAACTTGATATGCCAGGAATGGTATATTCGCCTTATCTTCAAGTTCCAAGGTTTTAAAAGCAAATTTTCAGTTACTGTAGTCTATACATTTTATAAAGTGGTTCTACGATAACATGCTAAACAGCCCATTGTAATTACCCCACGCACACAAAGAGAAAAGCGGGGTTAAGCAATTGGTTAATGTCTGCCCTTCCGTCCATCTGTCTTATCAGTTTATGATCGAGGAACAACTTATGTAAATTGAATGTTATATCTTGAACACAAATCGGAACATAAATATGAAGACGAGTTTCTCGTTTTACCATACCCTGGTTTTGAATTCATTCTGACTACACATGTGCAGAGAGGAGTGATAATATGTTTTACTCTGTCTGCCTGCCAAGCAGTCAAACAAAATTGAAAATCATTCCAAAAAGGAAACTTACTATTTTAAAGTAAGTTATAAAGAATGCATACAGCAGGGATGAAGAACTAATGTGACAGGGAAACAGGGGGCACTACATCAGCGGGACAGCCACGCTCCCAGCAATGATGTAACTAGCAGGCATGTGCTGCACACAAAATAATAATACTGATCAGGGTATCGTGTTCTATGAACTTTCTGGTTTACTCAGAGTTTGAGTGAGCTGCAAAGAAAATTATGTAATTGTTCTTCATCTACCCACAAGATAAAATATCAGAAGCACGAACCAAGTGGATTCTGCTCCATCGGAAAATCTATGGATAATCGTGTTAAGCAAGATGCCGTTTTGCATAGGCCCACAACATAGAGGAATTTGCTTGGACAATCAATCTTGTTATCTAGTTCCATCAAGTCGTGTCCGACTTCTGATGACATTCATGATCAGATTTATCCAAACATCCCCATCCTGCACTGCTTACCGAAGCTCTGGCAGAGACAGCATGGTTGCAGCCTTTACTCCATCCATCCAACACATACATGGTCTTGTCTCTTCCTCCTCGTCCTTCAACCATACCCTACATGGTTGACTTCTCCAGACTTTTTTTTCTCTCTATGCTTATTGTGTCCAAAGCATGACGTTTTTTTAAAATCTTTTTTAAAAATCATCATCACTTCTAATGTACATTCTTCACTCACTTCAATCTTGGATCCCAGGAAGATGAAACCTTCCACTATTTCCTGTCTTCCCTCGTCTCCCAATTTCCTTTCAAATTTCCTAGTCTCCCAATCCAAACCTGTCATTCTTTTCGGTTGAGAAGATATTGGTCTTTTTTTTTTCGGGTTAAATAAAGACCAGCTTTTTCACTTTCCTCCTTCAATGTGTGCAGCAGTTTCAAGTCCTCTTTACTTTTTGCCAACAGAGTGGTATAATTAGCATACCTTAGATTGTTAATACATCTTCCTCCAATCCTATCTCCAGCCTCTGTCATCCAAATTTGATTTCCTCATGATGCACTTTCTGTCCAGATTGAACAAGTAAGGGTAGAGGATGAACCCCTGTCTAACCCCTTTTCCATTTCCAAACCATTCTGTCTCTCGATACTCTCTTCTTACTGTGGCTTCTTGTTTTGTGTATGGACTTCTGATCAGACATACAGTATCAGGTGCTCTGACATCCCAATTTCTTTCAGCATAATCACATCAATTCATGATCAACACAATTGAAGGCTTTCCTATAAGTAATAATACAGAGCTACACCTTCCTTTGATATTCCCTTGCCTTTTCCATGATCCACATCAGATTTGCACACCTCTTCCACTTGATCTCTCATACCTCTTCCTCTTCTGAAACTTGCTTTCTCACTGTGAATTTCTCACTTCACTTCTATTCTGTGTTGAATGATCTTTTGTAATATCTTGCTAGCATGTGAAATCAAGGCAATGGCTCGCTTATTTGATCATTCTCTTGCATCCCTTTTATTGGGCAATGGCTCGAAGAGTAACTGCTTCCACCTGTTAGGTCGTACAATCCTGCTCCAGATCTGTGTACAT